>NC_044210.1:6263993-6576493 GCF_900880675.1 Sparus aurata | reverse complement strand
CTCACACCTCTCTTTGACATTTACAGCCGAGTGACTCTCAGTTTTTTTTTGTTTTTTTTTTCCCTCGTCTGTTGTCTTCGCATCGCAACCCAGAGGCAGGTTTCGTGACGTATCCGTCTTGATAGGTGGTAACATGGACACAATCCTTCAGTGTGAGTGAAATCACTCTGATTAGAGTCATACATTACGTCGACGATAATGAGGTGATTAGATAAGATGTGCGTCTGCGTCATCCAAAGCATTCAATCAGAATTTAACTTTTTTTTTTTTTTTTTAACGCCTCAACCCATGTGCAGAAGCAAACGATCAGATTACACATTTACGTGGTAGTCGAGCGCCTATATCGTCCTGTTGGATGGATTAATCAAAAGGTTTTTCACTGCCTCTCTCGAAGCTGATGGACATTTCATTCAGATCAGGCCAGATCAGATGAGTCTCTTCCAACTCATGCGGCCGCAAGAGGCGTCTTTATTCAGATTGGGCTGTGATTCAGATTATAAGCGGAACATTAGAGTCCCTCTAAACACAGCTTCAGACTTTATACTGGAGGGAAACAGGGAAAAAACACCAGAAAAGTGAAATATAAGAAGACAGAATCGACAGGAGCGCGACATCATCTCCTCCTGCCTAATTATCCTTACCACCTCATTTCGTGATGAAAAGAAAAAACCCGTTAAGTTCATGCACTTAAGACCACACACCACAGAAAAAACAATGGCGGGGCCACCCCCCGGCAAAAAGTCTCCCAGCTATCCCCGAGCTACTGCAGGCGGACACACCCAGGACTTGTGGTAAATTTATGTCTCCTCGGGATCATGAAAAGTACCGAACGTGGGACCATTTCTTTTTAAAACCTAGTGTCTCAGAGAACTCGACACACTGCTCATTTACAGACCACAAAAGTGAGCGCCTCCGGTGGAAATGACTGGCACTTGTCCTGCCGGATGAAAGATAAATGGCACTGACACTCGCTCTGCGGGATGAAAAAGCGGTTATTATGAAGTCCACATCGACACGTGTGGCTGCCAGTAATACGTGTGTAAAAGTGTGCCTCAGGCATGTGATCTGAGGAAGCTCGAACAGCGTGCGACAGATGATGGACAGGTCGGTGGCAGGATGTGAGAATATCTGATTATAGTGTACCGACACACACGCGCCACATGGCAGCACATCATGACCAGGCCTACATATGCTGCAGTATCGTGGACCTATTAACACTGGTCCACGAGAGGACCTTTTGGTAGTTCCACCTAGGCTTTTCTGCAAGGCTCGGGGGCAGGAAATGACTAACAGGAGTCCACAAAGGTGTCAATTATGAAGCGAACCCTCTCTGTGAAGTGTGGTCTTTCATCATGTGGAGGAGCGTCTTCATCAGAGGTCGTACAGCTTAGATATGTCTGGTTGTCAGTGTGTGTATCCATGCATCTCTCATAGGGATGGGAGGAGATTCGGTGACGTAATGACCGCTCCTTCTGTTTTTTTGGCTTCGTCGGTTTGCGGTGCAGCGGTCCCATTATCTGGTGCTTGCTATCTTTTCATTTTAGCTGAAGTCGGAGCTCCTTTGCGTTGATTGGAGTATATCAAGATCACCTGTTGCACCCGCTGAGTGGAGACTGACCAGTTTAGGGCATTTTAAATCCTCACAGTGTGTTGGCGCCCTCTGGTGGAGGCCTTTCGTTCTTTCTTTCTGACTGAGGAGGACTTTTGAGCGTTCTGCACTCTATTTGATCAGAGCGGTCGCTGTTGAACCTAGATTACCTGCTCCAGGGCCATGCTTTATGGGAGTTACAGCCTGCCACCTGCATGTTTCATGTGTTTGTCTCCCCCTGAAATCCTTTATTGACTTTTCTTTTTCCATTTTATTTGATTAGCGAGACTTTAGAGGGAGGTAAAGAGAAGAAACAGATCTTAGTTTCATTGTTATTTGAAGATTCATATGTCTTCGTCATTGAAAAAACATTTTTTGAATATTAATATATTAAAATATTTCTTTACGTTGTTTGGAACTCCTTCCCAAACTCAGTATGGCATGTTAATTGGTGAGAAAAATTATTTTTTTTAAATCTAAGAATTAAGACGTTTCTCCATGCTTCCAGTCATTGTTGTCATGGTGCGTTCAATTGCAGGTCGGAAGTTGGAATTTTTCTCAGTCACTATTTCCTATTTAGAATCTAAAAGTGAACTTGGATGGCCGTTCCATTGCACTTCTGCATGTCGAGCGTCGTTTTTAGACTACAATGGGACACACTATAAGCGAACTGGCTACTAGCTTTTTATTCCCCTTCACAAAGCACCCTGGTAACCCCTAGAATCTGCCTGCACCAGTCATCTGTGTAGTGCCTGTCAGACTATACAATATTATTTATTAAACATATTACAACAAAGTATCTAAAAGTGTGCAATGGTGTATTGTGTTGTGGCATGCTGCACTCCTTTACCCAAAAGAGGTTTAATGAACTTTTGTCCGAAGCAGGTGTAAACTTTATCATGTTTTAATTCCATTGTAGCATATTGATGATGACACGCAGTACAAAAAGCAAAATGACCAGACATTCCAATTACAACTTGGACCCAGTAAAACCCCACCACAAATATCAACAACAAAACACCATAACACTAAGATTCTCTCAGTTTCATAGTGACGTCAACGAGACGAACGGGATCTCGTTTTTCTGGGGGGGACAAAGCTAGGACCGTTTTTTTTATTATTACCTCTCCTGTATTCCTTCTCCCCCCCCCCCCCCCCCCCCCCCCCCACCCCTTTGAATAAAAATCGTTATATAGTATTTATATATTACAACACTCAACAGAAAACAAGGTAATACAAAAAAAAAAATAAAATATGAATATTGAGCAATGCATGGAGAAAGAGAGCTTTTTATTAAGAGCAACACCTATGGCACGTTTTTTTTTATTGTTTCCTCGCGCATTTTCACAAAAAGGTGCTGATAATCACAAGCCGACTGGTTTTCTAAGCTGAGCACGCACGTGGTTCCGACGATAGATGGCGCCACAACCCCTCCCCACGATCCCCTTCCACTTCCTGCACTTGTAAAGGGGCTCCCTCCCTCCTCGGCATCCCGCACAAGTGACAAAACAAAATCAAAGGAAATTACACATTGACAGATTTAACGCCGACGAGGCTGCGAACGAGCAAATATTACGCCGTGACTTGAGAAAAATGTGAAATATTTGCCAGCAAATACCCACTTGGCTGTGACATTTGAAAGGATCTGGACAGGTTGTGTTCAGAAAGGGTTTGTTGTTTTTGTCTTTCTTTCTGAACAGAAATGAGAACATATCTGAACAAACTTTTTTTTTTTTTCCAGCACCTCAGTTGGACCTTTTTGTAGCTCGAGTCATGTTTTTGATGATTACTAGAAAATCCATCAAGCCTATTAGACAGGGAATGAGTCATACATCGGAGCATTCAGTCCAGTGCGAGGCGGGTGTGTTATATTTTATTGTGTTGTCATGAACCATGGCTCAGGTTAGGATCTTAGCTAAGTGCATACTTTAAATCATACCAGTACTTGCTGTGAGTCTGAACTTCGAACGTGGGAAATGACGTTCCGGACCGTAGTTCATATTTTGTTCCGTTTGCAACCAGTTTTAGGTCAAATGATACGCTCGGATATTTGTCGATTTTTAAACATCTCAGGCGATGTAATGGACAGGACTTTACGCATCCAGTTACAGTTCATTTCGACATGTGACACTGTTTTCCAGATTCTCAAAAATTCTTCACCTCTGGCCTCCCAGACATGATTACACAAGAGTAGGAGCTGAATGTTATTTGGCATGTAGTCAAACCTTAAAGGACAGGCTCACCCCAAAACAATGAAGATTCAGTCTTAATCTGCTCACTCCGAGAAACATTTCTGGAGCTTCACAGTAGAACAGCATTCTGCTAAACAGCTAATATAGATAGACTTGGTTTAAAACTTTAAAAAACCCCTGAAAAATAAGCACAAAATGGCTCCATACAGCTCCTCCAAACTCTAAAAGCCTGGAGATCCCGAAGTGGTTTGAAAAGATGTGATTCGCACCCTCAAGCTTGTGCACTGATCTCAGATGGGCTACACGCTAACACTTTTAGCTTAGCAGCTACGGTGAAGATTTTGGCTGCAGAAACGGCTGTAAAAGTCGGTTTAATTTGGGATCCTGGGGCTTCAAGACACTTGGATTAGCTGAATGAGCTGTAAGGAGTGATTTTATGTTTTTTCTCCGGTCCCCGATTTATTAAATTTGTACACTTTAAAACAAGTCCCCATCGACTTCAGCTGTTCAGGAGAATGGTGCAACACTGTCTTGCAGTGAAGCTCCAGAAATGTTTTGTGGACTACGAAACAAAAAGATGAATGACTGAGTTTAAATTTGTGGGTGAATTGTGGGTAAAACAATTTAAAACCATTTTTGGACATTTTAACATGCATTGCTAGGGCTCAATCTTCCTTTATATTAATTTGCGTCATCATGAAATAATCCCAAATATAATCCACACACCATCCTGAGGATGAAAATCTAAATGAGCCTCCTCATTGTTGTTCTGCTATGCTGAAATGCCAAGCTGTCACGCTATATCCAAAGCTGTCTTTATTCAGAAACTGAAACCAGATGAAGTGACTGTACGACAAATACCTTGAAGTAAAAAATAAAAGACACTTTGGCACACTGTTCCTGCGCTGCAGCAGGCGGCGAGAGCGCACGTAAGCAAAGTTCCAGCCGAGTGCTTTGTAATTAGGTCGAAGCATTTTACATTCAATGTTAAAGATGAGAAAGAGCAGTCCGACAAACACCACCATTTAGACTGCCAGTTAAAGGGCAGACTTACTTTGAGTAGATTTGAGGCAATTTATATACTTTACATGTCAATTTACATATATATCGGTTATGTATGTTTCTCAACAGTGTAACTGTGTATATATACAGCCATACATAATTTGATATTGAAACTCACCATTTGATCTTTTTTTTTTTTTCCGACCGATGTGGCTGAACTACATTACCAGCATGCACAAACACACAAACTCTACACTTAGCAGCAGTTACTAATACGTACATCTTAGTGTCTGTATGCTGGAGAAAGTTATAAAAAAATTTTTTAAAAATGTTGAAATGAAAATACAACAAACGTAAAAAGAAACAAATGCTTTCCTATTGTTCTCCGTTGAGATTTGTCATGGTAAGTTCTGAAGAGTGCTGAAAGGATAGGGGTTTTTTTTTTTTTGAGGTATTTCTTGTGGGCAAAAAAAAAAAAAATGAGCAAGGAACAGAAGCAACTTTTTAACATCCGTACTAAACAGGAAATACTAGTGGCTCTTGGATGTAAAAGTCTGCATAAGGCAGCAGCTGCACACGTAAACAACAACGCCAGGGCGCTAAGATGCAGGAGAATGTACAGAAGAGGGGGACGAAAGGCATGAGAAATATGAAGGTAGGGGGTAAGGAGCGATTGTCATTGGAGGGGGTTTGATCACGCCATCGCAGAATCTCTGCTGGAGTTCGTGGTCTGAGATCACACCAGGGTTTCAGGCAGTGCGTCGGCATTGTCCGAGGACAGCAGCTGCCAGATCTGCCACCGGTCCCTCTGCCAGTCCTGCCACTCCGGGCTTTGCGGCACCATCTGGCCGTCCGTCGTCGAGGCCGAGTTGCTCTGCGCCGCGCTCAGCCTCCCGTGCTGCAGAGGGGGTCGCTGAGCTGCCGCGAGCTGAGGTGAACTTTGGGAACTAGCCAGTCGATGGTGGGCAGTATACGGCGGAGGGCTGTGGCCGTCGTTGAGCGCAGCAGAGCCGCCGTCACCGGTGTTCGCCCCGCCCTGAGGCCTGGAGTTCGGGTTAAGTCCGCTTGCCCGATGGAGACCTTGCGTGCTGTTGAGGTTCGACATCATGGAGGGCTTGATGTTGAGCTGCAGGCGTGGCTGTCCGCTCTCCACATGAGAGCTGGTGCACACCCTGGTGACCGGCGGGTGGGGCCTGCACTCGGTGATGCCAGGCGCCGTTTGGGTCCGCTGGAGCGTTGCCTGCTGCCTGCCATCGGCGTGGAGACCGTCAAGACCTTCCTGTGAGCTGCGGGAGCTTCCTTCTGACATGTTGCCTTGGGAACCTGGAAAACAGAACAGCAACTAGATCAGTCGATTCTCCACCGATGCCGCCATTTTCAGGGCTCTGCAGATAACCTGATTGACCCCAGTGATGTCACTCGGTGGCCAAATTGCATTGTGGGTAATGTAGGCACAATGTTTTGAAAAGCAGTCCAGTGGATCTGGTACTGCACACAAATGATCAAAACTGAAACAGCAGAACCAGAGATCACATATTCCACTCATTCTTCTTTTTCAAAGCCTGGCGCCTACATTACCCACAGTGCATCTTAGCCCACCGAGGGCTGGTCTTGTTGCATCTTCAATGAAAAGATTAAACTTGCAAAATCACTGAACTGTTGCAGCTGTTGCATCCTGTGATAAACTGCTGATCATTTTCGCTCCTCCCAGCTTGTTAGTTAATTGAATGCATTCACCTGGCGTCACAAGTGTAAATCAGCTGCTAATTAGGTGGCTCAAAACGAATTAAAAAAAAAAAAGACAGGCAGAAACTGAAGTGGTTACTGAAGCTAGTCCTTGATTTTGAGTGTTCCCTCAGGTTTCTGTTCCGCCCTCAGTTATTAACCAGCAGCAGGTGTCAGGCTCTTACTGCTCTGGCTCATTAACCACTGGGAGCAAAGCTGCAGACTGCCTGGAGTGACGGAAAACTGTTTACCTGCGTATGGTTGGTCGTTGAGCGACGGTTTCAGAGTACTGTGCCACGTCCCCCAAATGTTAGCATGCTCCTCCGACACAGCGTCTGGAGGGAGCGAAACAGGGTCAGACTCCTCCACAAACTCATTTACAAAAAAATCAAAGAGCATGAGCAAACACGCGTCTTCAAAATTCTTCTGTACAACCGGCAAAGAAATCTCACTTTTAAACGCACCAACGTCCAAAATCAAAAGCCAGACATGAGAGACATTGAAGTTATATGGATAGTGTTGTATGAAATCTGTCAGTGGGACCCCTTTTCTACCAACATGGAACCAAAAATCGCAGGTTTTTCTTGACAAAGGTTAAACAAAACAAAAAAAAACTGTTCAAGGACATACAGTTAATTTTGTGGAAAAAAAAGCCAGAGAGACATATGTCATAAGTTCACCTTTGGAGCCCCAAGTCTCAGCTCCAGGCTCTCTACTCCAGCCGGCCACCTGCCCCACCAGACTGTACTGTTCTGGGACACGGAAGAGCTGCTCACTGCCCGGGCTCCCTGGTTCTCCTCTCCTCTCGCTCAGGACCGGGGAGTTGTTGTCATACGGGGACACCTCGCCGCTGGACGCCTTGTTGGAGTCGCTGGAGGAGCGGCGCTCGCTCAGGGTGAAGGGCTCCTCTGTCTGTAGCAGGTCTGGACTCCTGTGGGTAAGTATGGATGAAAAATAGGATAAAAAACCCCCCAAAAAAAAACAAACGGCTGACCTTACGCGTGTGAACGAATTGCGTAACTCACTGTGATGCTTTTCTCCTCAGGAGGTAATCCACCACATCTGGATCTGTCTCCAACAGACTCATCAGAACCTCATTTTGCAGATCAGGAGGCACCTGAAAAAAGAACAACAATTTGAGTAAATAATGGGGGTTTTCTTCTTTTTAAGGTTATCAAAAGAGATGCCTTTTGTAACTAGATGGGTTGTTTGCTGACGACTACCAAAACAATGGTACGTTGCGGAAAATTGAAGTACAAGCACCTCAAAGTTGTACTTAAGGACGGTACTTGGGTAAATGCACTTGGTTTGGTTAAGTTAGGTTCAGGCACTAAATCTACTTGGTTAGGTTTAGAAAAAGATTCGGGTTTGACTTAAAATGAGCACACTAACTAAAGTTACATGCCTGATTTTGTATATATGCGTTACACAAATCTACAATTGCTACTGACATTTTTTCAAAAAATAGGTCAAGCACAGATTTTCTTTTGTTAATATATATATTGCATTAATCTGAATGTGTCATATTAAAGTATTCTCGATCTCTAGTTAATGAACTCTACCTCCAAGCTCACCAAACATCTTTTCAGCGCTACCTTCAAAATAAGTGGTTTACTGCTCTTAAGAAACAATAAGGCAGCTGAGTGTCCGTCATTTCCAGTGCACTCCTTAATCCGATCTCCCGGTAATAATCAGAATTTCTACGCTCATTATGTGGATTATAAAGCCCAAACATCCACTCTCCACCAATAACTCTCATACCCAAATGCCCTGTTAGTAAAGGTTGCCAGATTTACGATTTAAGCATGTTACAAAACAACTTTCAGATGTCATTCACGGAGCTCCTTACCAATCTGTTTTTACTCACCAAGACTGAGCGAGTCAGTACCAATTCACTACGTGTGATTAATAGCTCTTCATTGGCTTACTGCAGGAATGTAAGCCCTCAGCGGAACAGCAGTGGCAGATTACAAAACATCACGGTTTAGGGTTTCGGACCCGAAATGACCTGAACTGCCTGTCTGCACTGTTTGAGGAACAGAGGAACAAAAGCAACTGATGAGGCACTAATCCGCGTGAAACCATGACCTCCTCTGACACCGCATGAAGGATTTCATGCTTCGATTTTCTGCTTTTTTATTTTGGAAAGACCAAGTTCAAGTATCTCGGTGAAAAGTTCCTGATGTTCCTGTCGGCCAACTGGCGGGACGTGACTTTATTTTTGTATCTACTCGCAAGAATTCTCATACGACTTCGACGGGAAAAAAAAAAAAAAACGCTTCCATCTGTCATCTTGCACTTCTCTTTGTTTTCTCTCACCTTCCTCTGTTTGCATTAACAAAGACACAACCATTGTCTGCTAAGCCAGGAGGGGATTGTCTTACTTTAAGCCTACACAAGAATGTGAGAGGGAAATAGTGCATGAGTGAATGTGAGACAGTGTGTGTTTAGTGGTAGGGTGAAAAGGATGAAAGAGGAGAAAGACACATGCTGAATGACTGACCATGAAGAGGGTCTGGTAGCTGGCGATCATCCTCTGCAGCACGGCGATGACGGCGGTGCTCTCCTCGGCCCGGGCCGAGCTCTGGACGCTGAACTCCTTGTCCGAGCTCTTCTGCTTGTGGAGCAGGTTGGGGCCGAAGATGGTGGCGAGGTTCAGAGACGTCATCTTGTTCCCTGTGATCTGAATTTGGAGAAAGAAAAACAGTGTTTTTTTCGATCAAATGAACCTTGTGGAGACGGTTTGAGCGAAATGTTGATGTCAGCAAGCTATCATTGTAACAATAACCATGCTAAAATGCTAATGTTAAGCAGGTAAATGACCTAATTCACCATCTCAGTGGGATGTTCAGGGTTTTCTCTACTACAATAAGAAACCTTAGTCGATTTGTGCACCACTCAAAACCCAATAAAAAACAAAAATATGCCATTGATGTGCCATGGAATCATTGGGACGCATGTCTCTATAAAATGTTGTGCCAATACATCAAGTAGATGCCGAGATATTTCGCAAATTAGCGGAAACTTTGTCCCGCTGGCGGTGGTGCATGACGTCAAAGCCAGCAGAATTCATCCCGTGTGGATCATGAACGTCTGTCAGAATCTCATGGCAATCTAATAGCTGTTGTGAGATTTCAGTCTCGGCCAAAGCGGCGGACCAACTGACAGACTAACACTGCCGACCGCAGAAAACGAATGGTGTCAACAGCAAAAAGAATTAAAGGCCGTGTTTGTAACACAAGACTGACACGGCATCAATAACAAATATCAATTTCAAAAAATCCTCAAAAGCACTGTAGAAATGACATCATAATGTTTTGCGGGACTTGCACCCTCCTTGCAGACATTTCCTCTCCTCCTCCTGACCTCTCTGCTCCAGTTCCCACTTACTTCTCCTCCTCCCTCCAACATTGTGTCTCTCTTGTCACATCTCCCCTCCCTGTTTTTGTCATTTTCTCACCTAGTGTTTGTTAACACCCGAAGGTGTTGGAGCGTATGACGGCTGAAGCTGTTTCGACCAGGGGTGGGTGATGGTGTGCATCCTGTGACCCAATTAGCAGCCATCCCCTCAGAGCTCGGACAGCTTTTTTTAGCGATAAATTCATTTTTTTCAGATTCTTTTCCTAGTTTCCTCCCTTTCCGCCCCCCCATTCCCAAAGGGGACGACGGGAGCCACAAACGCACAAAAAGTATTGATTGTGTTCACTCCCAGGCGAGTGTGAAGCGCTCCCACTTCCTGTCACGATCTCAGATACAGATACTGGAGTCGTGAAGGGGGGAAAAAAAAAAAAAAACGCGCACACACGTCAGTGTTGGAGACAATTCACATGTATACACACTAGACAACAAAACACACTTCCATCTGTGCTCACACCAGCCAAAACACACTTTTTTTCCTCACACATACACACACATAATGGTGAGATTACACATTGGCAGAAACACTAAAATAAACTTTCAGTCCTCACACACACACACACACACACACACACTGGATGAGTCCATGGTGTCTAAATCAAAAGGGGGTGTGGGACTGGAAAAGTAGAGAGACTATCATTAAACCATTCGGAATCACTGATCACGATGTCACTTCCTCTATTCCGATCTCTACCCCTCCCTTATGTCGACCATCCCAGTTTCTAACGCGGTGTTCCAGTCAATGTCGGAGGTCAGAATTTCCTAGATGAAGTTTCCAACTTCTGACCTCCAAACGTTCCAGGACGCTTCGCGACAACATAACATTAACAGAACACTTGGCCGACACCCTACGCCCATACCCATGGGTGCTGCCCTTGTTGTGTGCCGTCAAGACAACTTCTCCCCCGGTGAAGGCAGTGCAGGAGCAGTGTTCTCCGCACAGAAACGGCTGTTAAATCAAAGTAGGTGAAGCAGAACCGATCTGGTCCTGTCGCCAATTTCATTTAGCTCCCTTTGGCGCCACAAAAAGGCTTTAAACTGCTCTTTTCACATGTGCAGTCGTCTTCCCCAGCACCTGCACTGACCACTCGTGCAGTTTCAAGCCTGCCGGGCACAGAGAAATGTGTGTTCATACCAGCAACACAAACTGATTCCTATCACTTCTTTGGTAATTTCCTCCCAATGAGGTGGAAACACAGGGCAAAGAAAACGCAGCTAAGTGCTCCATATAAGCACGTGTTTGCACGCGCCGAAAAACAACTACATTTTGACGTTTTGGACATGTTTTGTCCTCTGATTCCACTTTTTTTGCGACTTAAAGGTCCAGTGTGTTGGAAATTTGTTTTGTTTATCTCAGAATAAGCCTTTTTTTATGCTACAGGGAAACAAATCTGCAACTTCACCACTAGATGACACTAAATCCTCCACACTGGACCTTTTTAAGTCAAGGATTTGACGGAGGATCTTTCTTTTTAGTCATATGTCCCGTTCGTCAAAATTGCCGCTCACCTCGTGCCCGTCTTTGTCCTGCCGGTCGTGGGCGTGGTCGGTCACGGTGGACAGAAACTCCAAGAGGCGGTGGAGGGTGTCACTGTTGCACGCTGGGAGCAGGTAGACCAGAAGTTGAGTGACATTCTGCTGCTCATCTGAGTCCAACACTGCAACACAGGTCAGGGTGGAGATGGTGAGAATGACACAACGAAAGGAAGAGAAACGGAAGGAAGATAAACACTGCACAAGGTGGAAGTCAGGGAAAGAAAGGGAAGTCGAGGCCTACACGTGGTGTTGATGAAGGCCGTGTAGAGCTCCTTGGTTAGAAGAGGGTCGGGCATGTCCCTGAGGAACTCCTTCAGCAGAGCAGCCACGTCGTGAATGCTGTGCTCCTCGTCCAGCTGGACGTCGACGCCGCGGTCAAACTCCTCGCGGAGCTGAAGGAGGGGACGAGAAGAAAAGAGAAGGAGGGAAATGGGGGGGGGGGGGATTAAGAAACATCCTCTTCATTTTACAATGGGTATTATTTTCTCAGAGGCTGCACACGCCCACGCACACTCGCTTCCTGTCGGCCCTGCGAGTGACCTGGTAGACTCCACGCTCAAACCAGTATTACAAGTGCGCGTTTTTTTTTTTTTTTATCTTTTACCATCTGACCTTTGGATGACTTCCAGAGAATCCGACCGCTGCATATCCATCACCACTGCCAACAATACACTCTCTATTCACTTTTCAGTTTTCAGATTACAAATGGTGGCAAATGCATAAATGTTGACACTGGGTTGTATCAACACAGGCCAAGCAGGGAACGTGGAATGGGTATTTACATTTGCGGCGCATACTGTACAGATGTGTGAATACAGGCAGTTTCAGTTAGTGAGTTTATAATAAAGAGGAGACGCATAAACACACACAGACGTAGAGTGGTCCATTTAACGACAATTAACACATGACTAATTAAGTATTTTATTTATTGGAGCCACTTTTAACAAGTCATTTTGGTCTATTTATTTCTCTTCTATTTGCCTCCTGTTCGTTAAGTGTTGATCTGCAAGTTCCCACATAGTGACAGTTTAGAAACTATATATATTTTTAGAGAGAGCACTACAGGATAGAAGCACAGTGATTGGATTTGAACATCACGTAGAAAGTGTTTAACCACTTTCATTGAGATTAGACAATTTTAATTAAAAAGAAGTCAGGCCTGTTGTCCAATAAAGCACACTTTACTGACATTTCTGCAGTTTTAACACAGATTTTACCAGAACAACCTTTTATGAAAACCATTGCAGAGTTAGTGAGTGGAGAAGTTCCAATGAGAAAGGAAAAAAAAATACAATTCTAAGAAATTGTTTTTTTTTTTTTAATTCTGAAAAATGTCATTTATTCAAAATTATGTTTATTCAAATGAGCACATTCACAGAAACAATTTCATAAAACATTTAGTTTTTTTCATTTTTGGAGTTGTTAAATGTCCTATGTTATGAACATTTTGAGTTTCATAATTTAATTCATACACATCTGGCTGCATTTTTTTGCCCACAATAAATAACACAAATATATTGTTTTTTACTAACTAGAAAGTTATGAGCTAAATAATCTTTTAAATACCTTCTGAAAAGTCAAGTCTGCTCTGATTGGACAGTGCTCATACGCCTGAGCCTACTGTGTTTCTGCAACACCAGCAGACATCATAACCCGAGCACAGTTTCTCAATACGCGCTGTGTGCATTTGTCCGCAGATTGAGCATTTTGATACTTTGACAATACTCATGCAGCACCTGGACCTGCTTCATGTTAAAAACACTGACATCACTTTTCTACAATATGGGAGCTTTTAAAGAGGGCCCCCCTGGACTCTACAGTGGTTAAATAATGATTCAGTTTAAAACAAATTGTACCTGAAGGTCTGTCTCATAGAGCTTTGTCTCCCGGGATCTTTTTGCAATGTGCTGCTCCGCTTTATTACTAAAAAAGCGTCCATGCAGTGTGATCGTACAATCGCATGTAGCCGTTTTATAAGCAACAAGTGTCTTCAGTTCAGTGTAACAGCTACAGTCTGAAGTCAGTGTTATTATAAAAAGATTCTGCAGACGCTAATGCTGCCCACACTGACTGACCCACGAAGCTTAACCCTCATTTACGTATTGTTTCGCTGTGTTTCTTTTCTCCGCCGTCAATAGATAATGAAAGGTGTAGGAGTAACTAGAATAATTTACTGCAAAATGTTGAGTACTGGGCTGGTCAGGATATATTTTCTTGAATAACAAATACGGCCTCAGGAGCGGCTCTGTTGGATCACTTTGTATGTGTGTCTTCAGAAATCCAAGAGGTATGTTGTTGGACCTGTGCTAGGCTCTTCAGAGGAACGTGTGGAGAGCAGTTTTCACGAAAACATTTAACTTTTCTGCAAATGGTGCTTGCAAGACTCCGAGTAAGGGGGAAATTCAGGAAACGCCCACCTGTCGGACTCTCTTCTTGGAGCTCCCCACTCTGAAGATCCCCACTGTCTGCAAACCTGATTGGGGAACAGGAAAAACACATAAAGTATGAAAAGGAGCTGTCTACCAGCTGTCAGTGCAACAGATAAAAGAACTACTGGATGAACAAATACGTTGGCCGCGGCGGTAAAGTAGCTGCTCACCGTATTTCTCGATGTGCTGACAGCAGCTGTCGACCACCCGGGGCACCTGGCGGTAGATGGGATTGAGGCTCAGCCGTTTGTCCCGGTGCTTCTCCTTTTTGCTCGGCGTCTCGGCGGGCAGGGAGAGCTGCAGCGCCTCAAGCAGGCGAGACTGGTTGTCGTCCAGGTCGGTGATGGAGTCCACTGACATGCCTCCCTGGAGGGCAGTAATTGTTTCATTCAGATTCAAAGGCCTTGACGTCGATCCGTTACTGCAATCAATCGTGTCATTCTGCCTTACCCTCCGGCGTGCTCGGGGTGCCGCCTCAGGCGTGTTGGGCGACGTCGACTCATTGGCTGTCTCGGACGTGGAGCTCAGGGAGGAGTTGCTGCTGGATAGCTCCTTATTGGACGGCCGCTTAGTGGCAAACTGCAGGATGGATGAAAGAGTTAGATACGTCAGAATCGGAAAACTAATGATTATTTTCATCATTGATTAACCTGATTATGTTTAGGATTAGTTGAGTAGTTATTTAAGTCTGTAAAATGTCAAAACATTGTGGAAAAAGGGCACATTATAATTTCCCTGAGCCCAAATTGATAATCAACGTTTGAAGTTCCCACACTGAGCATGTCAGAGGAAAATGGCCGTCGTTGTGAATGAGGTCAATTAAATATTGCCATTTAATAGACAGATGAGCTGACAGACCTGTAAAATGGACGAGACGAGGTCGGAGGAGTCCTTGTGCTCCTCGCGCTGCGGATGGTCCTGACGATAGCCGTCCTGGCGCTGCCGGTGCGTTCGGTCGTTAGCGATGACCTGGGAGAGCGGTATACTGAAGGCCTGGGGCATGCATTCTGGGTAAATAAAAATGGAGATGAAGGCAGAGGATCAGGGATGGAACAAAGAGGGTTGAATGAGACTTGCACTAGAAGAACGTTAGCCGCAAGAAGAGGAGGAAAGAAAGCTCTATTAGCAACTCCCAAAAATAGCTCTGAGCCCCTGTGAACATTAAACACCGACATCTAACACATCTTCAATTAAAACTCTTTATTACTTCTGCTGGAGGTTGCGATGAAAGCCGAAAAAGCACACGTTTACTATGTCAGTTAAAACTCTTACGGCACTTCTGCAGTCCTACATCTGTTTTCCAAAATAAGACATCACAGAAGGAAAGCTGGCAGGAACCTGGCAACGAACACCAATAATTACAGCGGCTTTGACCGAAATAACACACAACTTTGATGAATCTTTCCCACAAGTAAAGTCATGTAGGTCATTTTTAGAAGCTGCTCGGCGCTGACGCATATGTTCAGCTAGCATGATTTCTGGCCTGCACTCACTCCTTTGTTCCATTTTCTGTCTCTCGTGGAGTTTACTTTGGCAAGGCGCTGCAGGAGACGTATTCTGTTAGCGAAGCAAACCGTAGAGTTGTCGGAGATACACGCAGGGCTGGCCTCAGAGAGAAATTATGTCATACTGGGGCCATCGCCGGCTATATATTCAATTATACAGAATCCCAAAGGCCGCGCCAACAGCTGAGAGAAAACAGTCCAGCTGTTCTGGAGTGAGTGTGTGCGTTCATGTGTGTGTGTGTGGAGCGGAGGCCAAAGGAAAACAGAGGGAAAGAAAAGCAAAATGCATTCCACAACCACAAGCGGAGGGCTGCGGTTCGTGAACAACATGACCACTAACACCGTGACACAACGAATTTTGCTCTACAGCATCGCGGAGTTGACGCCGATTGCGTAACAGACACACAATCTGGATCGCACACTGCACAGTGATTTGCCAGCATAATGCACAGCACGGACAGAACACATTCATCAGGGCCGTGTCAGATTTTCATAAAAATCTCCGTTTTCCAGGCCTCGGGGTTAACAGCCGTTGGTTTTTTCAGAACTGTCTCATGCCCTTTTCCCATTCACGAGCGTGTAGTGTGGTTACATAAGCTGGATGTGATCCGAGTCCAAGGAGAAAGTCTCTCACCGCCTCGGGAAAGTTTGCAACGAACATGAAACATTTTGTCTTAATGTGCACAAAGTCCCCGATGGGTGAAGTTCACCACGCAGGACAAAGAAAAAGTCAGCGAAAAGAAAGTGCCAGAAAGTATCTCGGAGACCAATTAGTAAATCTTCACTGTGACTGACAATTTGCTTGATTTTATCAGAGGTAGAACGTCACCCATAAGCCACTCAGAGCAGATTATACCGGCCGTTAAACCTCATTCGCGGATGTAGTTTGACTGCGGTCTGGTCACAACATCTCAGAGCACTGTGGCTGCATCAAAAGAAGGCAACTTTCTGTGTCTCTCTCTCTCTCTCGCAGAGAAAAAAAAACTGAGCCTGCTTCAAAGTGAAGTGCGCGGCTGGTATTCAGGGACCCTGGGAGAAAATTAAACTTAGAATTCATTTGGCAAGTTGGACCACAGTTACATCTCAGCCATCTGCTCTGGAGAGGGGTGAAGACAGGCTTGCCGTGGAGGGAGAAAAAACAAGCCTGTACCTAGACCCACGAGCGCTACCCTGAGGTTAAATGTTACGTAATTTATAGAAGTGGAAGTATTTGTTCCAAAATGAACGTTGCTCTGGGAAATAAGGGCTGTTTGTTTTCCCTCATGATAGTCTACGTGTCATCTGGAGGTCTGACGTAACTTCACAATACGCTCACAGTTGCCACAGATGCCGCCGACAATATCGGGTTCCGATTGGCCAAATCATGAGCATTATTTTCAGACGAGGCAGCTGTGACATACTGTAGCAGCTCCATCATCATTCCAATATAAACCTCGGGGCTTGGCAGCTGTTTCTTGTGCTTATCGGAGCAGTAAATAATAATTATTCCGAGGCTGACAGAGAGAGGAATGACATTAGGTCGAATTGCTCCAAAATATGAGCTACTTTTTAAAAAAATCTTTGGCTGTGGTTCCAAGTCAGATGAAAACAGCTTTTTTGAAGAGTTACACACTTGGCTTTGCTCAAGTTACTCTATTTATCTTAGTGCATCTCAGTTAAGCTTCCTACAGCAATACAAAATTGCCTCTAGATTTGATTTTATGCAACTTCTGCTGAACTGCAGCAACTGTGGTGAACAGTAGCAATTAAGGCTAGGCTACAAGCAAATGCTAAAATGTAGTGCAACAGATGAGTAATTAAGTCAGCCAAGGCACTCAGTAAAGTAAGTTGCACAGCAATTTAAAGTTTGCTAGCACTGGCTAACATTAGCCATCATAAGGATGAAGCAACTAAGCAAAGAAAAAAAAAGCTGTTATGTTGTGGCATAATATTATATGGATTTCAGCTTTTTTTCAGCCCTCTTTCTGAAAAAGTAATGTATTAGTCACACTTTAAACCTGAGATTAAATAAAAAATGCCTTTATAACCCTTTACAGGTCACATACCCAGTCAAACTGTGCATATAGCCTATTATATACTATCACTTTTTTGTATTCTTGCATCAAAATGTTCCTGTGAAACACCAATTTCAACCAGCAATCGAAATCCAACCATCAATCAATCTTTAACTTTTAGCGGCACGGAGCTAAGATTCATTCGTTAGCGAGTTAGCTGGTGACGTTGTAGCACTTAGGCTTGTCTTTGGCTACTCAAAACCCCCAAAACTAAACTTAGAATGTATTCACTTTGAGAAAAAAATGCATTTTACAGTGGTCTGTTTCGGCAGCTGTTGCACATGGAGCCTACTAGCATGCCCACTTTTAAACATCAATCGGAAATATGTCACGATACGGAAGCTACTCCCGAAATGCCATTTCATCTGGACTATAAAGCCTACAGGATAGAGTTACTACTCCCCAAAAAAGAACTCTAAAAAAGTAGTAGTAGTAGACAAATTTCAATGCGAATACTGATTATAAGTTGTTATTTGCATACATAAATCACTGTTAGTTTGAATGATGAGATTTTCATAAACTGGTCAGACTGTTAACTACTGCCTTGGCGCTCCTTTTACAGGAGTGCAGTTGCTAAATCCCCCTAAACCCAGAGTATCACATTAATGCCAATTACCATTACTGACTCATTTGTACCGTATTAGTCAGTGACTTGAGAAAACTGCTGGCGAAGCAAAAAATCTGAACTGGCGTGCATGTTTTTGACATCGCGTATTTATCATAAACGAGACCCTTGGTTCAGCACTCTCTCAAACCTGACGAGAAAAAGCCCGACTCTGTTTATATACCTGCTCCTTTGACTAAAGATCCCTTTCTCTTTCTGCCAAATATGCTTGGCTTAGTGCAGCAGAATGAGTGGCCGCTCCACAGAGCCGGTCCCCTTACAAGGAGTCCCTTCACTTAGGCCAAATATAAACTGTCAAAGCCCAGTAAACAGAAACTGTTTTTATAACCTTGCCGTTCACCTGCCCGAGGGGCGGGGACCGCAGTCCGGCCCCGCGACTCACAGGCAGGAGAGCAAGATGTTCGAGTCGTGACAAAGAGAGGCTGAGAGAAGAACACAAAGAGGCAGAGATGGAGAGAAAAACGTTGTGAAGTGCGTGTCAAAAGAACTTGGCGTACCTTTGTCTTTACTCTTCTCCTTCGCTAAAGAGTCCAACTTCCTCCTCAGCGACTTTTTCCTCTTCTGTCCATCTGTGCCGTGGGAGAAAAAAAAGAAAGGAACAACAAGAAAATAAATCATCTGAAACAAATGGCTTCCATATCTGCAGTATCTTATCTGGATTATTTTATCTAATAAGCTTATGTCAGGAATGCAGATGTGAATTAACCACGGGGGGGGGGGGGGGCTGCCTATGAACTCAAATCCATTTAGCTGAAACGCCAGACAGGGTCAGCCACGGTATTAGTCATCCCAAAAAAACCTGTCAAAACATGTTAAATCGCTTATATTGTTTATCCACACTGGCTAATATGTGTCATGGATGTTCTCAGTTTGGATACTGGGAAATATTGCACTGCACATGGGTCTTCATAACATTTTCTTGGCCGGGTGTCCCATGAATAATACATTTTGGAATTTCAACCTTTTAGCATCGCCCAGGGTTACCGCACTTTGCTGCCAATGAAATATCAAAACGTTTCCGAGTTTTTTCCTCTGTGTGTCCTTTTTTAGATATCCTGCAATTACGCAAGTGTTATTTGTAAACTGATGCTCGTAAAACTTCAAAAATTGTTCATAAATAATGTGTAGTTGATCTATAAAATCAGTGACACTAGCTTGTAAGGGCGTGCAATATGTATGAATTTTCTAGTTGTAGACGTTAGAAAATTAACATAAATGATCAAAATAATGTACAAAAAATAGCAGTTTTGTATAATGTTGCAGAAATATTTACTGAGTTAGCGTGCTAGCCAGCTAGCCCCGGCACGTGATGGTCCAAAGCACCTGGGCTAGCAGTGTAGACTAGAACTATACTCCCCCGATCCATAAGCTTCCAGTCTGAACTGCTAGCTGCACAGCTAACTGAGCTAACTGGCAAACAGCAGCTACAGTTAGCAGTTGAAGTTAACACACATCCTTAGAACATAACAGGACACAACCACAACACTCAGAACATGTACAGAAAGTAATAAAACGTAATCTGTTCAGTAACTGTGGATCCACAGTAGCACCACAGCGCCATCTATGGACTAGTTTGGGTATAAACTTCACGCAAAGTCTGTATAACCAGTGTTAGATGATCCAAATGTTTACAAAAAATTAGGGGGGGGTGTCTGTTTACATAAAAAACTTAAAATGTGGCATTTCTAAGTCACTACATATGTATTTGAATGCTAATTATTACATATTTAACCTTCATTAAACACTATAAACCCTTTTTTATTGCTTGTTGACAGTGAAATAACTGGTAACCAAAGTCTAATTATCTCTGAATTAATGGTGCACCATGTAGTTTTGGGAAAGAAACCTCAAACTCAGTAATACTTACTATATTGATGAGGTAATACTACCAGTTCAAGTGTTAACATCCGCTGAAAGACTGGTGTACGTACATATAACAGGTCAACATATCTGATGAACAACAATGGCCAAATATGAAAGACAAATGTGCAAGCAATCACACTGGTTGCCCCGAAAAAGGCTGTTTAAAAGAGTGAGTGCGTGTGTGAGACGGCTGCACATCCAGGTTCTAGACCGGAGTGCTCTGAAAGGACGGGGAAGCCACTTTGTCAGCTGTCAACATGATGAACGACTCCCGAATTCGCTGATTAACGATCAGGAAAATGTGGAAATCGTGGCTTTTAAGTCTCGGGCCAGGATGTCGGCTCTTGAAACCTCAGCAACTTGTAACGCCGCCGCCCGGTCACTCCGCTCTCTTGCGCATCAGATTGTTTTGCGAGATGTCAGAGAGTCTTTTTTTTGTTGTTTTTTTGCCTTGATCTGCTGGTTTGGCAACCTCGGTTTGAACTCCCAGATGTTCCCCTCTCGCTGTATCAAGTGAGTCACTTGCGGTGCTGCAGGAAATTTCATCCAGCTCCCACAACACGCCCGGTGGCAGACTGTTACGTCAGGGAGCCGGTTCAGTCCCCCCCCCCCCCTCTCCCAATGTGTCCGAGCATTTCAGACAAATCTGAACAAGTTCGACAACGCCGCTGTTCTTTGATGCTCAATTTATTGCGGAGTGTAGTGATACGTGAGAAACCTTGCGTGTCCTTTCCGAGACTCTGACCTAGAAGGACGGGATGTGCAATCTTTGGGGTGTATGAGGGAAAAATAGGTGGGAAACAGTGAGGAGGGGGTGTGACATGGGAGAGAGAAAGCAGATGTTGTGATGGAGAGAGAGAGAGAGAGAGAGGGGAGAAGCTCAGATAGGAAATGGTTTGGATTTTTGAGAGATGGCTCCCAAAGCCGTACGGAAATCCCCCGAACCTCCGAACTTCCACTCCTCCCGACCCGTCGTGAAACTGTCTGAGGAACCTTTTTCGCTTCGTCCTTCTCATCGCACCCTCGTCCCATCTCACTTTGCCCTATCTATGTCTCTTTAATCTGTTTTTTTTTTGCGTTTCTTGCAAAAAACACTATCAACATGACCCCCGCCACTCCGGGTAAATACGAGAAACAGCAGGGCTTTAAAGTCCACATTAGTGGCGCTGAAATGGCGCACACACACGGTCTTACACACGAGTTGAAATATTTCTCCGGCGAGCACATGGCGGCCGTTAGGGGCTCTGGAATTCATAAGCAACACAGACAAGTACGTATTAAATCATGGTGGGGAGAGGTTTAACCTTCAGCTGGAATGCAAGGCCCCGGATAATCCACTGGCTGCACTGTACTGCTGCTACGGCGGCCACTCCGCTCCCATACAGTGCAGGGCAGAAACGCTGCACAGTGTGCATCTGTGCGAGCTCAGGATTAAACCTTGAACTAAAAGTTAAATAAAAATGTTGGTCGACCTCGACTCCGGTGTGTTTTTGATGAAATTATATTGCCGCGGGGGAAATGCATCAACAGCACCAGACGAGGGCACGAAACAAGGGCTGAGACAATAAGATGGGTTTTTAATCAAGCCAGTCGTGAGTGGTTCCCAGCCTAGGGGTCAAAAGGAAGATCGGAGGGGTCATGAGATGATTAACAGGACAGGAAAGGAGATATTGTTATATCTGCTACACTAAGTAGTGTTTTAGTTTTTTTCGAAATCTTAATTACTTGATATTTTTACCTTTTCAGACCTTTTAAAGGTGCGATGTGTGGGAATTTTAGCTTAAAACATTCCAAAAATTAACAAAAATGATCAACAGAATGTGACGTTGTTGTTGTGTTAGCGGTATAACCACCAACCCTCCCCTGGCACTAACCCAAACCCACTCCAGACAGAATCCTTTGTGCTAGCTGCACTGCTAACTAAGCTAACAAGCTAACATAAGCTACAGTTCTATGCAGGTAGTGGTTTCTCTTGTGATATGCTGCCCCCCGATTTGTGAGGAGTGGGAACTTGACAGGTGGCCAGTTCTTACTTATTGCACCTTTTTAACGAAAATGTATTTTTGGCCCACTCGTCCCCCGCTCACATCAACCTGTGACAAGAGAGGCCCTAAGCTGATACTGGTTCACTCTTAATATAATAATCTTAATATAACCATGTTATCTGAATGTAAAGGGAACACGCCCAAAAGTGTTTGAACAGGAACACTCTGGGCGCGCACACCTACCACAAGAACAGCAGATCAAAGATAAACCAGGAAAGCATCTATAGACTTATCTATAAAGGATGTTACAGTGATAGTTTGCTTGTACAACATCTTGTGTGGCTCTGGGGGGAGCTTTATAAAGTCTGTTTGGCTAAAGACTGTTTTTGAACATGGTGGCTGTATTACAAAATCAGAAGCATCGACCATCAAGACGTGCATTTATCAGGAATAAAAGATGCTGTTGAATTGCATTATGGGAAATGAAGCATCCCCTTTTTGGGGTATATAAGTCAGAAAAATGTGGCCTCTACTGCTGCCAGCACTAGAAGTCCAATACTAAATACTGGACGACTGTTTTAAGGGAGACCTATTATGCATTTCCAGTTTTTTTCTGTGTGTTTATATATGCTCTTGTGCATGTTAACGGTCTTGAAAGTTAAAAAAAAAAAAAAGCCAGAGAACTCTCCTTTACCACAGAAAAAAACTGATCCTGAAACGCCTCACTCTTGGTCCCGCCTTTAATTCCGTGACTTCTTGACATTTCACTTCGTTATTGCTTTTTTAGCGGTATAAGTGAAGCTAACTCAAAGCTGAAAACTTGACAGAGCCGACCGGAGCCACGGTGTGCTGTGCTGGCTCGGGCGTGTGTGAGCTGACCAATCAGAGCAGACTGGGTCTCCCGGAGCGGGGCCTTAAAGAGACAGGAGCTACGACGGAGCATCTCAGACAGAGGGGGGGATGTACTGCTGCAGTACAAGAAAACTGATTTAAGCAGGTAAACGTATTGTAGTAGTAACCCCAAATAAAAAAAAAAAATAGGTCTCCTTTAAAACTTTTCTGTTAGTCTGATCTCTTGTGTCATGCAGTATGGGACTACAAAAAAAGAAAGAAGCTGAAGTAAATTCCACTTTTGAAATGGGCACACTTGTTTCCTTTAGTGGCGGATTTTTGTGTATTTTTATTATCCATCTATAAACTATGATGCAGATGTAGACGTTTTTAGCATGGGCATGCCCAGTGGGACGCAAACCGCAAACTCCAGCAGCCACAGTGCCCAGCTTATTTCTGTAACATCTGGATTAATCTGTCACATTTATGGTTTGGTTTACAAGACCTAAATACAGCTGTTTAGGTTTCAAATAGGGCCACAAATACAAATACGGCCTGCTTCTGCAACACTTTTAATAGAGTCCACATGGTGACAAGTGGGGTGACTGCACTCAAGCCTCAAGGAAAGGGAGTCGCGTGTTATTACGAGGAGGGGGGTCAACAAATACCAAGTCAGACAGGAAGCGCCCGATCCCGATGTGAAGTGTGGTTTATATCTAGATCCGCATGTTGTCACGACTTCCCCAAACATAGACCCAACACGACTTCCCTTAAAGACACTTGAGGGATGGCAAGAGGATGTGGTCAGAGGCTTTACTTTATGGGACACTTGAAAAGTAGCTGCACAAGCTTACACAGCAAACCCGGGTTAAGAATATCAAATGGGAAGCGTTTTTGCAACAGTTCCGGAGCCGAACGCAGATGTGTTTCGCCACAGTTAACAGCCACGTAAATGTCAGGGGTCTTCAAAGTATGCCGGGGGCTGTAAAAATCCCGCCCCATCCGGAACTAACAAAACAAATGATGTAACAGCGCTTAACTAAGGTTTTGCAATATGCATAAACCAACACACGTGCCGCTCCCACCTTTTGGCATGGTTATCTGACAGCTGAGGTCATAGTCCTGGTGCAGGCGGGTGTAGGCCACTTCCTGCAGCCTGGCCCTCTCCAGCTCCGACAAGCTCTGGATGGCGACTGGCATCAGACGCACGCTCCGTCCCGACAGGCTGCTCCAGGTGAAATCACCCTGGGGTGGACAAAAGTATGAGAATGGTAAGAACATCTGAATATACGGCAGATACACAAACAGCTAACATTGGAAGCATGCTAGCTGTGTGCAACAACAACAACAATGCATGCATAACATTAAAGATGCATACGTCTTTTTGCAAAATATTTCACAAAAACTGGCTTCACACCTGAGGTAGGCTAAGTTAACTTCCTTTTTGCTCTTTTTTGGCTTCCGCCAGCTCCCGAAGAAAACACTTGGCGCATTAGCTGCTAAATGTTCAACTGCGTTAGCCAGCTTGTCGCTTTGTTTGCAAACAGCGAGCTTTTTAAAGGGGCGTCCTGTAGTTTTTAGAGAGGAAATTCAAACTCGAACAGGTGGCAGGGTCCGCCAAATATGAAAAAGTAAAACAGTGTGAAATTGTGTTGCTTATTTAGTTTGTTTGGGCATGAAAAACAAGTCAATGATTAACATGTGTGCCCATAAAACTGCATGGCATTGAGCATTTTCACTGCAGCAAAAGTCACAAAATAACACAAACTAACAAACCAATCGGGGCAGGGGTAGACCAGCGACTCCTGTGTCCTATGAGGCAAAATTACTGCTTTTTTCAATGGAGTCTGGTGGGTCTGAGCAGAGTCGACTTAACGGCTATTTATAGCTATAGGAAAATGGATTTCTACTATCCTCTCCATTATGTTGTCAGACACTTTTAATACAAATCTAAGTGTGCTACTTTGACGTTGCCCCCAAGGATTCCACTGCAGCCGAGGCGGCCCATTTTATCACTGCCGGCTGAAGTGATGTAATGGACCAATTCCACAACCTTTTGAACCTATTAGTCATTTAGACTAATGTAAAGGTATGTAAAAAAAAAAAAAAAAAATAGATTCCGGGTTTAAAAATACCAGAATGGGCCTTTAATGCATGTGAGGCCTCGGGCTAAAAAAAGTGTAATAAAAAAAGACAAGGATGATTTATTTTTTATGAGATTCTCACAGATGAGCAGATTATATAAGATAAAATGTAGTCTGAGCAACAATCCTTAAAAAATGGAGAACATAATGAAATATCGGGGGAAAAGTACAACGTGTGCCGGATGGTTGTTTTACAACAGCGGAACATAAGCCAAACTAAATGTATAAAATACACACAGAGAGATAAACAGCGAGACGGCCTGTGTCTCGGAAAAAAAAAAAAAAAAGAAGAAGAAGAAGAAAAACCCTGTCTTTCTCTTTCAGGTGCAAGCGGGGACATGGAGCAGCACTGATGGATTTGCAGTATGCTTTTCCACGCATAAACCATTCTTGTGAATGCATAGCACATGTGGAGGAGGGGATGCGGTAACTAAGGCGTACAGCAGTCTTGAGTCGCCGCGCTCAGACAGGTTACATTCTGCGGCTTTTGGGATTTTAATCCGTGATCAAGGTGGAACCGAATTGCCAGAGACCCGGAGACCGCACCGGCTTTGTACGCTCGAGTCGTCCCGAATCTCCGGTCATGCATTCCTCTCCCTGTGTCTACTGAGAGAGAGAGAGAGAGAGAGAGAGAGACAGAGAGAGAGGGGTCAGGGAGAGAGGTTAAGAAAGAAGGAGGGGAGACGCTGCTGCAATCTATCTAATGCCTTATCCAGACAGAGGGCTTACAAGTGTCCTCTCTAATGTGTCTGTGTTTATGTTCTGGTCTTGATTTTTGTTGGGTTCAGCTGCGAGCACAGAGAAACCGCTTTGCATCACGGTTTATATCTTTAAAAAAAAAATAAAAATCTAATGAAATCATCGCGTCGCTTTCTCCGTCCTCCTCGAGTCTTCTTGAGCCTTTACGTCAACAGCTTCGCTTTTTTTTTCACGACCGGGCCTCTATGAACAATATTTTCTGGCGGTTCTTCCTCCCCCGCTGTCGACCCTCTTGTTATTTGACCCCACTTAGTGCAGTGGAGCGACGGAGGCGTCGTTCAGCCGTGGACTGGGAAAACAGGACGACCTGGAGAGCCACCTGAGAGTGTGTGTGTGTGTGCACATGTGTCACGAGTCACAGGTCCGGCGGAATAAAGAAAGTTCCATGTTGCCCCTCTTAGTAGAGAATTTCTAGGCGGCACAGCTGTTGTATGTGCGCGCCAGTGTATGCCATTCCTTATCGCTGAGCTGAGGAAACCCGCTTTCCCCCTCCCGCTTGACCTCACACGCAGCTGGAGAGGGCGCACACACATGCACACACACACACACACACGCACGCACAGCAAAAGAAAAGACAAACAGTTTGAAAAGTTAAATAAGAAGGCCTCAACTCCGCGGAGCCCGGTTCTGCCCAGTAGGGGTGAGGATGAGGATGAGCGCCGCTTCTCAAGTGTCGGCCTACGAGACCCGCGGAATGCCGAGAGAAGAGCCGAGGGGGGGGGGGGCGGACTGAACCCTGATTCACAGCTGGACTCTGGCAACAATGAGCCGAAAGCCCGCACGACCCGCAGGGGACGCCATTGAAATCCACAAACCGAGACGCCCGTAAAGCCGACCCGCTCGGTTTGACTTTCGGCGAAAACAGATCCTTGTTTAATCCTGATGTCTTTATTTGTCTTCTACGTCTGAGAGGGTCCAAAAAGAAACACAGAACATCTGTAACCACCGGGTACTCCGTCATATTTCTTCACTCAATGTTAATTTTAGGTTAGATTATTTTGGCCACGGGCATGGTTGATGATAAGACTGTACATTTATCACAGATGGTGTATCAGCTGTCTGCACCCACCGCCATTCAGTCTCACTGCGCCGGCTAATGGCTCGCTACCTCTCTGGCTAATATTGTACATGAGCTCTGTGCCAACCAAAGCTGTTTGGTAGTTTTTTTCTTGATTGTTTACAGTCGCTGATGCATACCTTTACTTTGAAACAGCTAATTGAAACATCCAAATCCTATTTTTTGGTCTCAATGCGGACATAGATTTCACATGTTTTCTGCTTTTTTTCAGAGGCCTCTTCCTTTTAATAACCTATTGTAATAATATGTCATGCATACCTTTGTTTGCTCTCTTGGTGCCCTGAAGAAAACCCTTTTGGTTAGGATATCTTACCAAAACCATGGCTGAAGTGCATGAATTGCCATGAAAGTTGTAAAATATTTGTTTTGATTGATTTAGTTGTTAATTTGCACTTGCACGAATCCTTCTTTGCAGCCTTCTCCAGCAATGTTTCTCTTGTAGAGGAATACAAACACTTTTTTGGGCCCAAAAGTGCAAAAATCAGTCACATTTCTTGAGTGAAAAATGTCTGAAATCAGCCATAAAACACTCACCATATATATATATACATATGTACATATATATATATATATATATATATATATATATATATATATATATATATATATATATATATATTTTTATTTTTTTTTTTTTTTTTTTTTTTGCTGTAGAATAAAGAGAACTTTCCCATACGCTACTTAAACAAACCTCCAGCTCCCAAGACAAAATACCAGGAACATGACCTCAGTGTCCTCGCTGCTAGCTGCGGCCCTGCCCTACGCTAGATCAACAAAAGAAGAAGCCCCTGCAGAGAGGGAGAGACACATGAGTGCCTCGACTTTGTTACGCAAGACACGATGCAGAATTTGTGGAAAGTTACAGATTTTAGCTATAAATAAGAAAAACGAAAAAAACCTTTTCCACATCAGCGCTCCACTTAATGGAGCAAAAAAAAAAGTGCTTTGGATCCGTTTTGGCCTTGAAGGGATCTGGAGTCGAAAGCCAAGTTTACCTAATCGGACATCAGACAAGCCTGCGGCCTTAACAGCAGCAGACACAAACACAGGAGCCACGGCGAGGAGTAACTCTGAGTTCCAGATTAGATGTCTCAGACTGGAGATTCCGTCACAGTCATCTAATCAAGAGCTCATTTTCTCACTCTGAGGATAATGCTGGTCAGCTACAATAAATGCTCATTTGTTTGGCCGTGTCAGTGGAGTTAATGAGCTACAAAAGCACGCGGGTGACAATATTGCAACTGCCGTTGTTGTGAGGCCCGTCCAGGTTAATGAGATCACGCGTCGCTGGACCGCATCCATTCGCCGCTCAGATAGGACCGCTCATCTCGCAAAAAAATGTCACGCCCCAGCGCGCCGTGACGCCTGGACGCCTCTGGAACACACGACCGAAGCATTCATTGTCGGTGTGACGCCGCCGCTTAGTGAGACGCAGCACTGTTTGCACAGCCTGTATAGAGACAGATCTGCCACGCCGCTGCTGTCACGATCCCTTTAACTCCTAATGTTTGTCTCCAAAATATGCCTGGTTGCTAAGCCTTTCACACAACCGCCATCATCTGTTTTCCTCTTAGAACTATCGAACCCCCCTGGTCCCCCCCCACCGCACCGACACGGATGATGTTTGCTGGAATGGGCTGCGCAGATCTAATCAGATGATCCCCAGTTTAACAAATGATATTTTCTGCCAGTTCGCTTCACTTGATCCGATTTTGCGCCAGCAGGCATAAATCAGCACGGCGCAAACAGGACGGAGAGAAAAGGATTAGGACACATGTGGTAAAAGAATGCAAAGAGAGGTTTAAGTGCGCAGTTGCATCATTATATACATTACAAGGACATTTGAGAGTATTTACTGATTCAGTGTTTGTCTTCTTTGGAGATATGTCAATGATTACATCTGCATTTGACCATATTCTTAGTTTTTCATTAATGTTTCTACATCCAGTTACAGAGCTCATGCAACCGTCTTTAGAAATTGGTAGATTCAAAGTTAATTAAACTTTAGTCGAAAGTTATTTCACTTTTAACAAGCAATAACATGCTTTATAAAGCATTTATTAAGCAACAAACGGCTTCCAAATATCAGCCACAACTTCATCGTGGCTATACAAATAATGTTTTATGGAGAATTTGGTAGCGATGTCTTTGAGCGCCTTGTCTAAAATGCGGTACGAACATATTTTTAATGTGTAAGAATGCGCATACATATAACTTGTGCTGTTATAGTAATAAGCGTTCATTGATACTGAATGCATTATGAACATTAGAACAATTTGTTGTATGTTAGTGCCTGTTAAAAAGACAAATTATTGTGTTTTGTGTGCTGTTTTTGCTTTAACTTAATCTTTTTTTGTATTTACCGAAAGAAAAACATGACAACTTGTATTACAATTTTTTTTTTACTTATAACAAACTGTAATGTATTAAATCTGCCTATAACACAGGGATTTCATTACATAACTTAAAAGCACCCGATGGCCTCTTAAAGTAACTTGACATCATATTATAATGCAGTATAATAGTGATTATAATATGTTGTAAAATTGTGACGCTGTATTACAACAATAACAATTATCCTTAGAATTGAGTGTTCAGCACACATACATTTTTTGACACTTTACCTTGTAAGTCATTAAAAAATCATTGAACTGTGTTGTGATTATTGTTATAAATGTTCTGAATGATTGATTATAACTACGGGGTCACAATATTGAATCATAAGTATGTTTTTAATGCATAATGCATTATAGACATTGCTATAAAGTATTATGAGTATTCACAAAGTATTCTCATAACTGTGATTATACAGAGGTATGGGTGCTTTATGATGCATCATAAGAGTGTTTATAAAGTGTTACCAAGCATTTCATATTTGTTTGTTGTGTTTAATTCACTATAAATGTACAATTTATTAATGATGCATATTAAAAAAGTGTTACCTGAGTTATAGTTGTTAAAAAACACCAATAAAAGCTTAACAATTACAACTACATTATAGTCTGTTGTATGTGTTGAATGTAATGATCTGCTTCTAATCTGTATCGAAAATGTTATATAAAGCCTTGTTGTGAAGCTCCAGCTCAGCACGGGATCCATCACGTGTCTCTCCATGACAGATGTTACACCGGACAAATTGGTGACTTTGCTGGCACCAGTCATCCAGAGCTCTGCTGCATGTGCTTTTTTCTGTTCTATTTCTGACAAAGGAACAAATGGCACCAAAAAAATAAAAGCCACGGGGTCTAAAAAAAAAAATAAAAAAAAGAATATGTCAGTTTCCCTGGCAACGCAATACACAGAAAATCAAAAGGGCACAGGGAAGTGAAAGAAATATCGCTATGGTAACGCACCTGCAACACACACACACACCCAGGCAGTTCAGACACTTGTTGCTTTGGTGCACGGTGAGTAACATCTGTGTGTTGACATTGGTAATAACAATTAAACATGTGGATTTGCTGAAAATAAAATTCAATGCCACATGATGATTGTCCTCTCTGAATCATTACTGCGGTTGATGACTTATCGACAGCACTGTTCCGCGTTGCTGCAGACAATAAACAACCCAGCTACTCCTTTGCCACTCAATATTTCACATGCTGTGTGACTATTATTGACCTGGAGCGCCGTGGTATGGACGAGAGGGTTACAGCAAACCTCCTGCGTTATAGAATTATATGCATACTCACGATGCCTTCAAGTGCTTTTAGGTTTATCCGGGTTTACAACCCTGTACAACAGTAAACAGAAACAATTAAGAAAATCCTCTTTTCGTAGGAAAAAACTGTTCTAAAGCTTTTAATCCACTGGCCTGAGCAATGAACAGGGTGTAAATCCTCCAATGAGTTTTGACCTTAAGATCAGTGTCCACTATCCACTGATTAGAGGATTGAAATATCTAAAATTTTGTGCAGACATTCATGGTTTCCAGATGACGAATCCAAATTCCTTTGGTAACCTGCTCACTCGTCATTTAGTGCCACAAGTGAGTCAACGCTTTCATAAATCCACTGAAATATTCCAGCATCTACTTGATGGGTTGGCGTAAGATATTGTGCCGACGTTCATGGTTCCCAGAGGATGAATACCTAGTGACTTGACGTGATGGTATGCAGCTATGAGGCTGACGTTTGTGGTTCCGGGTGAAATGTCTCAACAACTAAGAGATAGATTGTCTTGAAATGTTGTACATACAGTCATGGTCCCCACACATTCAACTCTTAAACTTTAAATCTAGAACCATCACCAGCTCAAAGCTTTAAATTCTCTAATACGTTGGTTTATGACCCTATAACTGCAAGGCTAATAAGCTTCAGCCTCAGCCAATTTGCTAATGTTAGCATGCTAACACCTTAAACTATGATTGTGCACATTGGTAAACATTACACGTGCTGAACTTCAGCATGTTGATACTGTTATCATGAGCATGATAGCGCTTAGCTTAAAGCATTATCATGCAGAGATCTTTGCAGGGCTGCTAGTATGTACTACTAGGAAGACTCTCAGTCTTGTTTACAAAGAGGACTTGAATACATGTCAAATCATACAGTATTTAGCGTCGGAACCCATCAACAATTGTCTTGACCATCATTTAGCCTCCGGTGGATATGGCCAGCTGTTATTCAGATAAAAGATATCCGGGCCAAGACTTCCTCTCCCCGTCTGCAGGTCATCGTTTCAAGTCTGATTAGTGCGATTCCAGCGCAATAAATGCCAATAAAAAAGGTTTGTTAATGCGTTGAGAGATTGCAAGTTTGCTCCCCACGTGGACTGCACGACACCGAAGCCCACTCCAATGTGATTGTTTAAACCACTGACAGCAAGCTGGCTACAAACGGATACCGGAATGCTTCCAATGCCAAATATTTGTCCCTTGGGTTCAGACTGTGCGTTCATATTCAGATGACTGTTGACAGAGATAAAACAGCAGTGAAATTGTATCAATACGTTGACAGCAAGGTCGTCAATTAGATTTGCAGATGTCCCAGTGGAAAGAAAATACAGGTAGCAACTTAAAGGTTTATTTGTAAGAAAGTATATTTTGGGGTTTTTACTCCAAACTCTTCAAGTACTGACGCTTTGGGATGGTAGGTTGGGTCGGCTTCTATCTCAGAGCGTCAGCATTTGGCAAGTTGGGACGTTTAATTGTGTACTAATACTGCAGGAAGGTATCAGAGGCCCAGGAAAAGATCACCCGTGGCAAATAAAGACACAAAAGGAGCTTTCGAAAATTCCTCGCATTGTACTTTGGGCTTGTTTTTCTTTCTTTTCGTGTTGCAGCTGCCTTGAAATGACCCTTGAGCGGAGTTCCTGTGCCACAACACTGATCCAGAGGAATGCACAAGTATTTTTCAACACGTCTTTCTTTCCCCTCCTTTTTTTTTTTTTTTTTTTTTGTCTTTTTTACAGGTTGGCTCCACGCATGCATGTAATAGATTGCTTTCGCTGACCTGAAACCTCCTCACGGTTCACATCTGCTTGTAATTACTGACCACCTTTGCTCGTCAGCCAGTGCTGTGGGAGTGTGTGTGTGTGTGTGTGTGTGTATGTTTGTACATGTATCTGTCACACGCTAACGATTAATTGGCTTCCCCACCTGTTTTGGGTTGTCCCTGACACCGCCTGAGGGGGAAAAACTAACCACCAAATTATAGATCGCTGTTAGCCACACACAAGTTACATAACCCAGTGGGAAAGTAATTCAGTGGTATTAGGCTTATCGTTGGCTGTTAAATGTGAAGTTGTAGGCCTCCAGTATGGGCGGTCATGCAAACCGAGCGTTATGTGAAGAAAATAACCTGTTACGGCTGTAAAAGCAATTATCATTCCACCCGTTCCGATGCAGAGGAAAGGGCATGGTTAGCTGTAGATCAAGTGGATTAAGTCAAGAAGTAAAGGTCATATTGATAAAAAAAAAAAAATGTATGTAGACAAACCTTTCTTTTACATAATACATGTACAGAACTGGCAGAAAGGTGCAGAATAAAAACACTGTAAATCAATCATTTAACAAGGTTTGTCAGCCAATACTATGATGCTAATGATCAAGAGTCTCAATGGTTGCAAATTAAAAAAGAAAATAAAAATGACTGTATGCATAAATTACTGTAAGTCGCTTGGGGACAAAAGTGTCTGCTAAATGTAAACCTAAGTCTGTTGCTTCCAGGTCGTCAAATGTGAAGATTCGCTCCGTTTTTTTTCCTGTTTTCACATCAGTGTCCATTAAGAACATCTAAAGCTGTGACGTGAGGCTCCGTGAAAGAGTTTCTGACATTTGAAGCCAATTTTAAGGTGAACGTTGAGTCAAACTCGCTGCAGAATGTGCAAAGAGTTAGATTTCAGTTCAAAAATTCACATTTGGGTTCCATTTAGTGGATGAAAAACACAGATTTCGGATCAGTTGCGGCCGTCGAGCCAAATGCGGTCGGTGGGAAGGAGTATATGCATTCAGACGAACGTGCGCAGGTACAGACTGTTGTCAAACAGCATATACATTACGATTGCGTAAGCTGCATTTGTCTGGCCAAAAGAACAACGTGCTGTAATGAAATACAATTCCATTAAATCAGTAGGGGAAGAAAAAAACAAAAAAAAAAAACACAACCGCACTCACAAATTACTTACACAACTTTGAGCCAGCTTTTTGTCCTTTCCAGCAAGCATAATGGTGCAGGGGAGGACAATCTGTCCCACATTTTCCTCTAAGAATCACATTCTGACAACAAAAGCGCTGTTTACTTCAGCGCGCCGCCGTGATCGTTCATCTTGTTTTTCGAAGGCGGACTGAAATGCAAAAGCTTGGCCGAGCCGAACTGTCAAAACAACTTTTTTCGTGGCGACTTCCACACTTGATTTTGATTCACTGAGCAGCTCCGAAACATGCTCCGCGATGCACATTCTTCACGAGGTCTTACTGAACGTGTATGCGCTCTGTGGGAGTGTTTGACCGTGTTTTAAGCTTTCTTTTTCTTGCATATGCGACAATCACTGACTTTAGCTCAGGAATGCTCAATTACGACGTTCATTTCTGCGTGTTTTCAGGTGAAGCTGCTGAAGAACAACTCAAATGATCCTCTTTCTAAGTTTTTGGATCAGCTGTCGGGGGGGGGGGGGGGGACCATATACCAGCGAGGAAATCCACGTTTGGACAATTAGCACAAAGCATTCGTGTGGGGGTATCAGCTTTCACTGCGTGTTGTTTTTCCCTCTGCCTTTGCATTTAATGAGGCCCTCCTGGCTCGGTCGCAAGAGCAGAGCAACTTACTGAGTGTGTGTGCCCCAAATATTACTCCCAGTCATTGGCAGGCACATCTAAAGCCTCGGGCGGACTTCAAACATTTTAAAGACAGATTAATGCGAAGGGGGCCTGCGGCAATAATGAGGCCCGACCTTGAAGATTTGGGATCTTGCGTAATGGTTACGTAAGCTGCGAAAACAAAGGAAATCAGGTATTGTATCAACACCACAGTTGATAGTAGAAGGAGAAGTCGAGATAATGTGTGGGGTTGTGTGTGTGGATGGTGGATGGCAGTCCGGCCACATACCGCGTCCAAAAATCTGTCGGTGTATTTCTCTGTCAGCTGTCGCTGGCAGACCGGGTTTATGTCGGAGATGCTGAACTCCTGTTTGCAACAGTGGACTCAAATATGTTGCGTTCATGCTGGAGATCAAACTTGGGTCTAATCGTTTGCCTCTTCCTCACCACTGTCCGATATGCCGGTTCCTCGACTTTGTGATCGCTCGTCCATCGAGTCGAAGCCGGAGTGAGGGAGAGCACAGCTGTGTTGACCATGCGAGTGATTGCTCCTCGCCCCTACTTTGCCTTGCAAACCATTCATTTGCTTGCAAGGCGTGTTTGGGAAACCCTTCAAAATAGCTTTGGATAGTCCAGGAGCCGGACAACAACGAAATGGATAACTCCACTGTTTGATTCCTCTCTACATCCAGCGTTACCGCCCCTCTGCACTTTCTTCCACATCCAAGATTGTAATCTGAGTGAGGGGCTTTCCACTATTCACATTTTTGACCCTCGTTTTTTCACCATGTTTGAAAAAACACAGCAAAAGTGTGCTCCTGGATGGCCCCGGTGGTAGATAAAACGTGACGAAGTGACCCCTGGGGTGGGGGGAAAAAAGTGGTAAAGTACCCCTCAGATACAACTGGTGGCCCTTTTTATTTCTCCGCCCCTGCCCCTTAAACATCCTGAGTCCACCACTGCCATTCAGAGGTGCATTATGCAATTCTGGACAGAGGGAGGTTACTGCTAAATCTCACGCCTAACTCGTCAAACAGGTTACCAACTTTCGGGGCTGGCGAGCCTCCAGCTCAACGCCTCGGAATCTGATTTCATCGGAATGAGATCCAACAATCAGCTGTCTTTCTCCAGAAGCGATGACGCCCAAAAACGTCCCAAAGACTGAAAAAACAGGAACAAACAGACTTCTAGAGGGTCGTAGCTGATGACTGAGATGAATTCTTTCTCATTTTATTCATCTTTTGAGTCCAAACCTAGTTAGTAAAGAAAACCCTGGTTAGTATAGGTGTCAGCAGTCCACAAGTAATTATGAACTATTATGTGCCATTTTTTCATCGGCCAATATGTGGCCCTCTGGCATTGCATCTCGTTTCACACACACACACACACACACACACACACACACACACACACACCCAAGCCAAGCTCTATATATTATCCTCCTCTCTCTCTGACCATACTAGCCAACTGAGCTAATGAAGCTGGTTAATCATTACTAATCCTGTACGGAGAGGAGAGCTCTTATAGTGATTGGTGTCTGTGTGTGTGTGTGTGTGTGTGTGTGTGTGTGTGTGTGTGTGCGTGTGTGTGAGCGTGCAGATTGCAGGTCGGCGTGGTGGATCGTGAGTTTTCAACATAAATAAGTGGAAAGAAATGCGCCGCTCGTTCCACTCCAACTGAGACAAACCGATTGTGGCCTGGTGGCAGCGGTGGAGACGGCCTGAGCAATCGCCACTGACCAGCATGTGTGCGTGTGTGTGTGTGTGTGTGTGTGTGTGTTTATGTGAGTTCCTCCAGGCCTGCACGGTACAATGTGTGTGTGTTACGGAGTGATTTGAAGCTCAAATTAAGGTCGCAACTCAGCGGCAAGCCAAACCGCTGCCAAGCGGAGCTGAGCGGATGACAATCGCAGTCTTTCAGCGACCCAGAGGTGGGCACGGATTTAGTCAGACAGACACTCTGAGGCTGAAGGAATGGAAGGACGACCTGCCAGGAAAAAAGTGCCTCGCTCGGAGTGATGATCGCTATAAGATCGGTTTTCTTCGTCTTTTCATCGGCGGGTGTTTAATTCGGAGGCTGATCTCGCTTTAACAAATTGCAGAGGGATCTGTTATTCCACATTTCGGGCTTCTTGGCAGCAGCTCGAGACAATCAGGAAATAACAATCCCCAGAATGAAACTGCGGCTCATTACGCAGTGATGTAATGGCTGTGGCTCATGCATCAATTTCACTCATGCCATATCGAATTCCGAGACTGGATGGAAGAGACTCGCGCCGCCCCGCCCTGACGCAGCCGGCAAAAATACCATCCCTCGCATGGCCTCCCGGCTGTGCGTAATTACTCTCCTTAGGTGTGGTTGCTGCACATCAGGAACATTTAGCATTAAAAGACATTAAAACATTCATAAAAGCTCCCAGGGCTGTGATGGAAGCCTTTGATTTTACAAAGCTGGCCCCAAAGTACCAAAAGATCTCTGGTGCCAAAACTGAATGTTACTTAAACCTGTCACAATAAAAGTCTCCACTGACTCCCACAACTGTCCTTATTTTCATTATTGTTCCAGGACCAGATTTCACAAATTGAAATTCCTTCTCTTCTGACCAAAAGTTTGGAAACCTGAATAAATTCAGTTAGCTGCGATAGAACACAGGAAACAAAAACAGGAAATATTGACATTTGAGGAGCTGGAAAGTGAATTTGGGCCAATTCTTGCTTTAAAAAGGAGCTTGAAGGAGTCGTTTACTAAATCAAAAATAAATAAGTAATGGTCTCGTGCTCATTTTCAGGTCCATTATTTTATGTAAGATGTTTATTAACAGGCATTCATGTTACTATTAACCGCTTCATTTCCTCTATTTACTCCATGTCAGTGCCTATCTCTTTAAGGCCCTCCTCCTGTGTCTGCTCTGATTGGTCCGCTCTCGCAGGCCCGAGCAGGCATCGCCCACCGTTTTTTTTCCGCATCACCTCTGACAGGTATTCATAACGATCTGTGATCTTTAAGACTGAATAAGTTAGCATCTTTTTTCCTTTTCTGGACAAAACATTCAGTTCCAGCTGATTGGTAGATCAGTTTATCTCATTTTGCGGGCACATCTCTGATTGCGGCCGGTGGTTAGATTTGCTGCATCATTTCTTTTTCTCATCCAATTTTGCTGTATTCCCCGATGAATACCCCCAAAGATGTCTGATGTGAAAATAGCTGCATCTGCTCGCAGTGACTCAACAATTACGCAGCTGCAAAGTAGACTGACCTGGATACAGATAAGACTGTGGAATAGAACAGTCGGAGTCAGCACGCCTGCATTAACACAGGCGTTCAATACATATACAGTACGTGTGTGTGTGTGTGTGTGTGTGTCTGTGTGCTTTATCTGTCAATCAGTCAAAACGCTTGTGTAAGTAGCCCTGTGGGCATTACTTTCCCATCGAAGGTTTTTTTGCTGTCTGAGCACTCGACTATGTCGGCACCGTGAGAACGGGATCTTGTGCGCACACACACACACACACACACACATGCACATGCTTCACAGGAACAACTCCCAGGGAAATATTGTACCACTCCATCAATTCTGGAATGTTTAATAGATAGATCCCGAGATTAAAACTGGCATCTGTGCCAAAAAAGCTGTAACGCGTCAGGCCTCACATGCGAAGCCGGAATGCGACTCATGCGAGCCGGACGCGCCTTCTCTTATCCGCCACAAGTGTGAAGAGCAAAATCCAACATACCTAAAAGGCCTCCGATTGCTATCGTGGCTCCTTAATGTTCCTCGGTATATCAAACACCTTTTAAATGGCCCCAACTTCTTTGATTATCAAAGGTTTAAAGGTACAGTGTGTAAGAATTGGCCACCTGTTGAATTCACATTCCAAATAGGTGCGGCATATCACTGCTAACTGCTGCTAACTGTATTCTGCTTATCCGTCCATGACTATATCTACTGTTTGCTGTTAGCTCAGTTAGCCATGCAGCTAACCGGACTTCCGGGTGAGGAGAAAGCGTTTTTCCAGGCGTGGGGCTAGCTGGTTAGCATGCTAGTAGAAGTAGATCTTCAGTATACACAGTATCTCTACACGACATCACGTGGACGTCTTTGACATAATGTCAACTGTATTGTTTCTTTGCATTCTGTTGATAGTTTGAGTTCATTTTTGAGTATTTCGGACTAAAATTCTCACATGTTGCACCTTTAAAAAAGTAAGAAAAAGCACATGGGCACACACATAACAGAGACTCAGTCAACTTTGTACAGTTACTTCCTGTTGTCCAGACAGACACATGACAGTCGTGATGCTGGGAAAAAGACAGGAAGTGTTTCTTTTTTTCTTAGAGAAGAGCGACTTCACAAACACACAGCTAGCATTAGTGTTCCTGGTGTTCCTCGGAGAAGTCCCAAAGCTTGTAATAAATACGAGGATTTTTTTTTCCAATCAGTTCCTAATTCTAAGCAACTAGTGCCATTAATCTGTCACTTGTGTAACAGCTGCCATCCTCTGAAGACTTCCTGAGACCCTGAAGTCCTCAACATCTTTTCCCCGCACGTCACATCCCACAACAAACCCGATTTCATGCGATCATGTCAGTTGAAGGGGACGGTTTTGTAACCGTGGACTGCGCCTCCTCCTTGCTCAAGAAAGGTTTCCTCACAGAAAAAAAAACAGCCGAGGGAATAGGCTTTACGTGTGGGTTGCGTTCGCATCGTTTGAGGAAGTGGACTTCCAACTGTCGTTTTAAGATAAGCCCGACTCCTGAACCATCTCATCAGCACATTCTCACACTGGATGGATAGGAGTCTCATCCTCCTTCGCACATTTTCTACATTCATCCCAAACACCTTCCATTACAGCCGATCAGAGCGCAAAGTGTATTTACTTTAACACCTCTGTTTTTTACGTTTCCACTGATGCAAACGTGTCCGAGATTCTGATCCTATTAGGGGGATAGTTTGTTTTCCGCACAAATGGCTAGAACATGAGCCAAGAAAAGGTACGGCACATTCTCCTGTTCCCCCCCCCCTCTCTGTGCTTCTTCCACCGTATCCATTTAACACAGTGGGATCAGAGTAAAGTCTCCATAAGACTCTTTATTTTCCACGTGGGTGCCGGATCCCCCCCCCCCCAAACCCCCCTCCCAGTTAATCCTGCGAGGTAGTTAAAGAGCAGGGGGATTATAACTTGCCGAATCCGGACACGATGCTGAAGGCGAAGATGACAGAGTTTAAGGCAGAGCTGTGGTCACTTTGCGAGACACATGGCAGCGTTTTTTTACGCGTGCAACTTGAATGCAACGTGTGCACGGGAGCGTATGTGGAGGGGATTGCAAACGTGTGCTACGCTCCATGAAAAAGTATGTGCAGAGAAAAACATGCAAATGCGCCAATCGTGTCCCTGTAGTTGTATTATATATATATATATATGCATATGTATATGTACATATATATATCAAACCAAAAATATGTTGTTTGTGTTTTGACCACATCCTCACATGTGACACCTCACTCACAACAGCCACCGTGAAACATGTAATAATAGTTCTGTCTTGTGTCTTTGACAACGATGCCTTCACTGTCTCTCTCTCTTGTTGCTGTTATTCAGTCCGCGTCCCTGTGTTTTGCACATGACAATGTGATCAATGTGTTCCACTTTCTGTTTTGACTCCAAACAACATAAAGGGGCCCCTTTTTTCACGCCCCTAGGGCTCCGTCCTGCAGGAGGAGACGGAGTCCGGACTGACTCGGCAGCTTCCGATGGAGATTGAGAGTCTTCCATGACTGGACTGGAATGTATGACCGGGCTGAGACGCTGCAGATCTCAGGCCCTGAGGCTCTACTGATGGCTGGACTCGCTTTTTCTTCATGCTTGATACTCCACATCATGGCCATTACATCTGGCTATAGACTTTTGTCATGTGCATATATATATATATATATATATATATATATATATATATATATATATATATATATATATATATATATATATTTGTAGATATATATATATCTACCTATATCTTACACCTGTCCTTGTTTCTGTTCCTCCATGTTTCTATTCAATCTCCACTGTAAAGTTATAATCAGATAAAATGTCTGAGATTATGCTTGTTGTGCTGCAAAGTTTACGCTTTATGCTACGCTTAAAGCAGAACAATTGAGCACTGGTTAATGTTTTCCTGCGGACACTGTGGCGCATCGATCACAGCGTGTAATGTGTGTGGATATGTGTTGCACACAGAGCGGGACATCATTGGCCACAGGAAACGTCTATCAAAGCAAATAGAATTCAATGAAAGCTAAACTTTTAATATTGACAATATTGATGATGTTATAGTAGAAACTTTGGGCAGGGTCCGCCACACTATGAAATTGTGTTGTCTTGCTTTATGGTCATTTTGTTTATTCACTCTACTCAGTCATGAAAACAAAGACAGTTTGTTTATGTAGTTTGTTTAGAGATACAAAAGAAGCCAATGAGGATCTTTCCTTTGTGATTAACATTTCCTCCCCAAATCTACATAGTGCACCTTTAAATGATCAGTCATTTCTGAACCCGCCTTTTTTTTTTCAATTTCTATCACGTAAAAAAAAAGGAAATCATGCTAAAGTTTGAAGAACACAACAAGAAAAACACTTTGTAGAGCAAGCCTTTCATTTATTTTCCTTATATATTTAAAGGGACCTTGTGTAATTTGCACCTTCAATCTTAAGAATTTTGCAAAGATTTTGCTCGCTATTTTCCACCTTGTTCGGTACATTTTTTTAAGAGCACTGGCACATGAAGGAATCTGGGGATATTTCAATGAAAAGGGGTGAAAACTAAATAAACAACCAGCTTTAAAATACAACTGCACCGCCATAAACCGACTATGTTCAGTCTAATTCAATCTATAACAGTGTGATGGAAACCGGTCAAAAACAACAAAACCACTGCGCACGAGAGAAAACTCTTCAGAAGTAATTAAATTACTGTTTCAAACCGTCAGCCTCGTTTCAGTCCAGGAAGTTTTAGCCAAGTGTAACTTCCTGGACGCCACACCCGCCACTGCCCAGCGATGCTTTGTTCTCCCTGGACAGTGGATGTGACACTGCATGTGTGTGTTGGTGCGTGCATGGATGCGTGCATGCGTAGCACAGGTCAGAGGCGGGTCAGCCGCTCTATTATTGATTTCCTAGTGGAAAGAGGGTGAACCCAGCGCTCCGGTGCTGCCGTCCTGCCAAACACACTAACCAACCTTCAACTGACCGAAACGTGTGTGTGTGTGTGTGTGTGTGTGTGTGTGTGAACAAGTGCCAGCGCTGGATGCTGCATGCTGAAGTGTTAACAATAACGACTAGATGTAGAACACTTTAAACGCAGGCTGATAGGTGCTAATGGGGTGTTTAATTAGCATGGTCAACTACTTATCGCCATTCCGCTGGCACTGCTCCGCGAGAGCAATCAGAAGCCAAACAGAGACTGTTTCTCGCTGTGAGCTGTAGGTTGGATTACCGGTGAGGGCTGGAAACTAAACCAAACACAGTGCCGCGCCACAAGGTTTAAAAAAAAACAGTCCAGCGCTGAAAAACGATGACGCCGAAAATGATCCAAAATGTCTTTCAAGGTCGTTTGGCGACGCTTTGAGTGACAGCCGAAAATCGAGAATGTGAGAATGTTTCAGGGACCGTATGAAAAACATGTGCGGGGTTTCAAGCTAAACTCACCCCAGTGTTATTAACATTTGTCTGAATCTCTCATCTTAGAAAAACTGCAACACCTTCTAAACCCATATCTCACCTTTGCTGCCATTTTAAGCTAATACATTTAGCAGAACAATCACGTTAGCACATTGGGAGTTTAATTAGCAATTACGATTTTTTCTTCTTGTTTTTTTCCAACTTTCAAATTCTGTTTTCCAGCTGCTCTCTCTGGAGAACCAAGAGTGAATAAATAAACAGTTGTTAGCATTGCTACTGAAGAAGCTAGCTTAGACTTAGCATGCATTAGCTCGCAGGGTTTGTGGCTGCTGCTTCACCCACCGGCGCAACTGGTTGGGTTGTGCTGAACACGCATTATGTAACAGGTCGAACGTTACGCGAAGCATTTAAATATAGTTGTGTTATAACGCAAAATTAAGTGAAGGCGACCACCATCTAGAGGCAGACATGTAAGGCAGCGGCCTCTAGTGGCTGGAGTAATTATTACAGCTGCAAAGGAGGACGTTGGGAGAAGACGTCCATATAAGGAAGTCGCTGGTAAACTGCTAAACAAAGGGTCACATGGAAACAGTGAGATATGCTGTTTTCTTTTCAGGTACTGCACTTACATGAATTTAAAAAAAGAAAAAAAAAAACCTGGCACAGAGAAAAGTAAAATTTACACAAGCCACCTTTCCAGGGACTGTCAGTGTTTTCACTCAGGGGCTGTACTTTGAACAACGCTGCTCGTTGATGCCAACTATCAGTCAGCGCTGTGTTTATGAGTTACCGCGGAGCGCGAAGCTATTTACAAAGCACACAGGCGATTTCCCCTCTCCCTTTCCACCTGTTTCACATAATAAATAAACAGATAGAGCCTGGCGTGATCGCAAAAAAACTAAAAACACATTTTCAAAATAAAAAAAAGGACGCCTTGTGAGAATGTTGACACGGGTGGGGGGGGGGGGGGGGGGAACACTTACGAAAGAAGATATTCAGTTTCCCGGAATTTTTTTCACGCCGCAGAGTTTCGTCACCTGGTGTAACCCTGACCTTCACGAGAGATTGCGGGGAGATTAGGAAGAAATTGAAAACCTGTCTTTATCTTTACGAGCCTGTTTGCTCGGTTCTTTCTTGACCACAGGCACGAGATGTTGGTTTGTCGAGAGTATCACCCACAATACCTTCGGGGAGACGCTGGATGAACACACAATGGCTGTATTTCAGGGCTTACGTTCAAGGACAATTGCATTACCTGTGTACCGGTGCCTCTCGTGAATAAAATATGTAAAATAACGCATCATATTAAGTCTGTGAACTGTGAACACAAACACTGCTTGGTCCACTCATCCATCAGTCGACATGTGTAAGCACACACACACACACACACGCAGAGCCACTTCCTGTTTACACACGCTCATCATTTCACTATACACAAGTGTCTTGCAGCGCACGTGGTGATAATGCACCCCGGAGGACTTTCCCATCATTAGAGCTTTTGCATTCAGCCTTCATCATTTTCCGCTCATTTCTGCTCTTTTCCCTTCATGTTCAGAAGCGAAACGCAATGCCGGCGTCTTATTTTTGGGCGATTTTGATAGAAAAAGCGTACTTTTTGCGGAAAAAAAGTTGCTCTCTGCAACTTCACGGAATGAATAACCGACCGAAGTGCCGATAAATCTGCGTTTGCGTCCACGCCGAGCACACGTACACTGATGTAAATGATAAAAATAGCCACTTATTTCCTCTGCCAACAGCGCTGGTTTCATGAAATTCAATTACGCGCCGAGAGAGAAAGTAGACAGCGCGCAAGGGAGTGGAGGAATATTAATAGACTCTAATAGACTGGAAGGTAAACAGTGTGTGTGTGTGTGTGTGTGTGTGTGTGCGCCAAGTTGAAATGTGTGTGTGTGTGTGTGACACGTTGATCCTCACATTCCAGCGGCAGGCTTGAGAGCAGCTAATCCAGTCTTATTTCGAAGCCCCCCCCCCCCCCCCCCCCCGAACTCCGGGGGTCACACTCCTGCACACATGCTCACAAGTTAGGGGTTAAACGCATGGGCGCACGCTTTAAAAACGTCCTGTGTGCAAACATGTGCGTGCCAGGCGCGTCAACGCACCCCCGTACGCCGCGCATCTGCAGAGTGTGTCACGGAAATCTGTTATTCCTGGCACCGGCTGCGTTATTCCCTCTCCTCCGTCGGAACATTTCCTTCGTCGCTGCCTCTCGAGATGTCACCAGACTGGAAATTTGACTTCCAGCTTCGTGGCCTGCCGTCATCCGTCTCTATCTGTCCGGCCCTCGATTCCTATCTCGTCCACCTGTCTCCACGCGTCCCAACGCCTCTCTCGGAAGGCGCTCGCTAATGATGATCAGAGCGAGCGCCTCCAGGCCCCGGTCACGTACGCACGATCGCTGGGGCGACTTTATCCGCTGATCTCTGACAGGCCGGCCATTACTGACGTGACGGCGACAGAGAATGATGAGGTTTATTTAAAGCCGCCCATGCTGCCGTTCGCCTCGTGGCCTTCGTCTCCGCTCGTAGTAGCTCGTGAGATCGCCGCGTGCGCAGCTTTGCGCATTGTCACGTCGAGAGAGGCCGAACATCATTCATTCCAAACGTAGTGCCGACGCGCTGCCATCAGATCAGATGCCAAAACAATACAGCACAACCAGGAAGTTGTACACTGTTGTAAACACTTGGCTTCAGCTTGACAGAGGAGACAATTTTCACTTATTTTCCTCAAAGAAAGTTTCTTGTGATTGTGTTCCGTCCAAAAAATGATGATCACCAGGAGGACACTGTGGCCATGACTCATACTAATACTTGACATTCACCACTGCTGGGCCCTCTCTTTGTTCATGGGAACCAAAACCACCCACACCTCGCTACACATTTTGGTCACAATGGCACAATCCTCGCTGTTTTGGCAGTTTCGTCCACAAGAGCTCTGCCACGCTCCCACAGCAGCGTGGGCTGAATCGACAATAACACTTCGCCAAAATTGCAGGATAAGACGTGCATTAAGAGTTGCCGTCACACAATATCGTCAGGTAAGGGTGTTTTCGTGCCTCTGAGGTTGATTGCGCCTCTTTCCAAAGGACAAGCAATGTTTTGTTTTTCTTCAATGGAGGAGAAAGCGTTGCGAGATACGCTCAACTTTCAGATTCCTTGCCAAGGGTAAGACGAACCCCCCCCGGTCTACCTGCTGTAAAATTACAGAGTATCTATAGAAGCATGTTCAACAACCGATTGTGCGGTTCAAAAACGCAATATTGAACTTGTTTAACACTTTGTCGCTCTTCGGCCAGTCGGTGCATCCGATGCTGACAAATGGAGACATGGGGAGTGAAGACAGCAGAGATTAAAACTAAAAAGTTGTAAAGGTGGAGTTGGAACAGAGGGTAGTGGAAATGATAAAAAAAAAAAAAAAAAATAGGGGAGAAACAGTTTTACGGTGATGGATTACACACACTGCCGTACTGGAAGACCTTCATGGAAACGGCTGCTCCTTCAATACAAAGAAAAAAAAACAAATGAAAGCACCTGCAGATGCTCGATATTGTATTTTATATCTGATATGCAGTTTTTTCCTAACTCATTTTGGCTCAACTGCACGTGCTGACTTTGCAAAAAAATAAACCGACTTAGCCATAATAAAAGCGTCATCTTCTCGGCCTGTCACATCTGCAGAAATCTTCATTTCAGAACAATGCTGGCGCTCATTTTAAAAGCCTTTATCGCCTGATATCGAAGACGTGCCGACGTCTTCCTGCATCCCCTAAATAAAAAGCGGCGCTGAGTTACTGGAGCCGGTAGACCGGCAGTCGACTCAGATGTGATCCCAGGACTTTCGCTCTTATCAGCAGACGTGCTCCTGAACTGGATCTCCATTGCAAGAATAACAATTCCGTCATCCTACTGTGCTGTCCGTCTCATTAATGATTCTTCACGATTTGATACGCAGGCATCCACCCAGAGCTCTTACGGTTTTGTGGCACGGACTCATACGTGAGCGCACAAGAACACATGCACCTTGTTAGAGGCGAGCGCTCGCAGACACACTTCCCCCCCTGTGCTCCCTGACCTTCGGAGAAACACCGACGCAGTGAGACAGATGACACGATCTCTGATGCGAACCCGGTGCTTTCTGACCCGTCGACCTTCGGCGAAAGCTTTCCTGGAAATTTCTAACCTCGGGTAAAGAGTGAGGGTAATTGTTTTCACCCCAGCTTTTGAAATCTGTGAGCAGCACTCTTAAGAACGCTGTGAGATGCAAATACAAAAAAAATAAAAAATAATAAATGCTCAAGGCCGCAGAGTGTGTACGAGATTCAACAGCTTCGGCTGGTTTTTGGCACGGCCGTGTTTTTAAGGTCGACAAAGGGAGCAGCGGCTGTCTGAGGTGTTGAAAACACGAGCAGAGATGTCTCGGCCGGACAGCACGACCCGTTCTCATTATTTAGCATCCAGCTCTGCTGCTTGTGTGCATGACTCATGCGGTATGTGCGCACTCGTGCGTGGCTGAGTGCAAACATCAGCGTGCGAAGGTTACCCGGGATGGTAAACTCGATAAGTCCCGTCTGGCATCCAGTTCATTACACCATTCTGCGGCGCTTGCAAATCAGGGAGAACCTGCTGTAATGGTGCTTTTAAGATTCCCAAACCGTGATGTAATACCTCGGCACTTCACGCAGCAACACAGTGATTGACACCATGCCCTCATGGCTTTCGTACGAACGGGCCAAGAAACACGTCTAACCTTTTCCTGAACCGACCTACCCACTCTCTTAACTTTCCCCTCAAGAAAAGAAACACCTCCAGATGAGGTAATGATGAAACCAGGGCAAGGCTGTAAATCAAACTCCTTTTAAAACATCTAGAGTGCACATTTTTTTGCTCAGGCCCCTCAGAAAGGGCTCCTAGTAGCGCGTCTACCCCTGCGAAACGGCAGATCAGATCTCGCCAGAACTTTCTCTTCTGCGCTTCCTCCGCTGTGTTTTTTCCCCCCTCAGCCTTTCGACCATCTCCATAAAAAGACAAGTCTTGGGGAGGGCGGACTTCTCCTTTCGCTGTTGATAATAAAACAAGTGCCTTTCCCTGACAGGGTCTAGAAAAGAATAACGAGGGACGGACGGTGTTGTCATGACGAGCCAGAAGTGACGGCTGTGGAACGGCAAGAGGCGGTTTTCTCCCTTTTTTTTCCTGCAGGGCTGGAACTGCGCAAATCATGCAACAGCCAGAGCATGGATCCCTTCAAGTGTGAGGTTAATGGATGCAGAGGAATGTCATAACACATGACATACATGAGGAGAGGTCATCGAGCCCTGAGCGGGAGGGGTCATGAGACAGCGGGAGAAACAAAACGTTTCTCCCCCCCCCCCCCGAAACTGGACTGAAAGGCTCGGGTGATGAAACCAGAACAATTTTGAAATAATTCAGCATCCGTGCGCGTTACTAGCAGCCGCACTCCTGCGAACAAAATGTCCACTCCTGCGTAGCTCTCCCTCTGGGTCAGAGTGTGCTTAGGAAAACTTGTGATCAATGTAAATAAACTGCTGATGACTAAGGGGCCGCATGGATGGTTGATGCCATCCACCCTCCCACGCGCCCGCACACACACACACACACACACACACACAGACACACAAAGGCATGAGCACAGCTGTTCATTTCAGTCACTCAAGCACCAACAATGGGCATTCTCTTTTGGAGAACGCTTAAAATCAATAAAGATTGAGGCACAATCCCAATGCATCCATTGCTCTAAACCCTCTGTTTTTGCGTTCACACCCAGGGGGAGGGGTTGTCCTACTCCTTTCTCGGATAGATGCTTAGGGTGATGTGTTAGGGCCGAGAAATTGTGTCGTTTCAATGGCACGCATTCAACTGTGTTGCACAAAAGTGGGAGTTACCACCTCGCAATTGTATGCCTCCGTGCACCATTCAAGATGCTGTTCCTCGGCCACGGCCTCCAAATTGCTGATCAGCTGATCCTCCAGTCTAAGTGGACATTTGAAAGGGGCACCATGAAGTCGCGGTGAATTTGACCTGCTTCTAGTTTGCTGGTGTCTCCGTAGCTAACTGGCTAGAAAGCTAACGTTATTATTGTCATTGTCGAATCCCCCCACCCGTCTTTGATGGCATGTGACACCCATTCATTTTCAATTTGATGACTTGATAGTTATTTAAGTTTTTGGACTTTACGTCCATCTGATACACGGTAAATGGCATTGCGCTAAAACCACGATCACCAAACTGACTAACTGATGAAGTATAGGGTGTTAAAGAGTTGTCCTATTTCATTATGGGGGACTACACCCTAATCCTAAGCCCTGTAACTCTGCTGAGGGGCAAGGGCGAACTTGAAAATGAAGGGTGGGGGTATAAATAAAAAGTGTTACATATATGCATCCGATTATTCTGTAAAACCTGCAAAACACATGTTTCAGTTTGTCCCACGAGTGAAGCCTTCATGGCTTTTTATGCCGGAGCTGTTTGTGCTGGGAGTGGCACGGGAGCAGAGCAAACACACTCACCGCAACAGAACAAGGTCACCGATCGGCAGGTGAGGAGGCGACGGCGTGTTACAAAATGTTTGCTCTCAGCGCTACAGAGTTGGAGGAGGAGGTAAAAGAGGTCCCTCGAAGTTGCGAACAAACAGCGGAGAGCAGCGAAGTCAAATGTCAAGAGCCGCGGCAGAGGGGAGGACAATCGGAGACAAAAGTGGGGGAATTTGGTGCTTGTCGCAACAGGTAGCCGCATTCTGACAAGGGTCCCTGGAAGACAGAGCATTTTCTGTTCGGTCAGTGAAGAGAGACTCAAGCAGTCGGAGAAGAAACAAACGATAGTGGAGGGCAATCAATCATTTCATCAATACTCCCTTTGTGTTGCTCTCTGTCTGCTTTTCTGCTCCTCGGTGTCAGCTCATCTATCAATCCAGTGAAGCCTGAGCTGATTGAAAAGTCAATTGCAAAATCATTATCAATCTCTTATCGCACTCCGAGCTGATCTGCAGAGGGATGAAGCGCTGGCTTCTCAAATAAACCCTGTGTTTGACCGATAACCCACTTTAAAATGTGCACGTCGCGCCACTCTCTACACACAAAAAAAAACAAGACAAAGACGATCCTTATGTTGAGTACTGGCCTCTGCGCCGGCTGGCTCGTCACCAGGATTAGCTCACTCGCATCGAACCCGTGTGTTCTGAAACGGCCTTGTTCATTCATGTCTCTGTTGTCATTACGTGACATATTACTTCATGCCGCACACGACCTACGGCTCAACTCCGGTCGAGAACACTAATCAGTCAGTGCAAAACAGTGATGCAATGGTTAGACAGTTGTTCTTACGAATGCAGGTCAGGAGAGACAATAATTTTCAGTGTAGGCCCTCCAGAATGAACACGGCACATAAGGACAGATCACACATGGAATATTTAGTCGGACAGGACAAATCCTTACAGGAGCAGCTTATATAATCCACCTTGTGTAAGGTGTCAAATGTGATTAGTGTCTTTTTGTATCAGATGACAATCTCCCTGTGTAGCGGACGTACGTTTCCGGCCAGAATCGATGGAGGATTCATAATTTATTTGCAATGTTTGTTAAGCCGCTGAATAAACAAGTTAACAAGCTCGTCTGCGAAAGCTAAATACATTCACTGTGCTGAACAAACAGCTGGGAATTAGGAGGCCGATTCAAACTGTTAGGCTCACGTCGGTTCAAAGATTCATAGCTCATGTGACACGCCAACATTGCTCCGTGTGGCGTCGCTGGTTGAGCAACTGTACAATATGTTGCCATCAAATTGTTCTCAGAAAGTCCTGGTCTCCAGAGGATGAATCTGAATGACTTTTGCCAGCTTGGAGTTGACTGTTATGGGTTTTTTTGTGTGTTTATACAACACATCTGGTGTGGATTGGCACAAAATCTTCAGTAGACATTCATGGTTCCCAGATGATGTATCATGAGGACTTGGTGATCGCAAAGCATGACCATGAGGTTGCACCATCATCAGGTCAAAGTTATCATTTGTACGGTTCGTTGTTTTATAGCCAAACATCTGCAAAACAATGATATTCCCATTAGCGTTAGCTTGACTTTGTGTTTAGTGCTAATTAACCAATGGTAGCATGCTAACACATCAAAAAACATTGGTGGACATGGTGCATATTATTCCCAAAAAAATCTGCAATTTAGCATTGTCATTGTGAACAGGCTAGCATGCTGCAGTTAGCATGTAGTTTCAAGCACCACTCTATGACACACCAGAAAACAAATGGCCAACTGCCTGTTTATAGTCCTGTGACACCAGGGCCCCAATCTTGACTGTGTTTCCTAGAATACTAAGTTCAGTCTGCTGCATCACCACACTGTGATAAACACTAAGATATCTCATTGTTATAAAACCAGTCAATAAGTATATGTGCATGCTCTTGTACCCTGTTCCAACCATCCACAGAAAACCTCAGTGTAGTCTCAGACTGACATCTGTTCAGCCACAAGTTTGGCATTTCTGTGTCCGCAGATGCTCGTCCCTTTACAAACAACTGCACGGGTAGGATTGCGAGTCAGCACCGGTGATTGGTGGACATGTTGTAGATGAAAAGGAATAGCCCGCCTGTGTTCGAAAGCCAACAAGCATCAATTTGCCTCGTATTTTGTTTTCTTTTGCCCTGATAAACCATTTTACAAGGAATGATTTGTTCTTCCTGACGTTTATATCATCTCGCCCGCGTGTCATCCTCGTAATCCACCGCGGAGACCTGCAGACTGCAATACTTGAAAACAGATGACTTGAAAGACAGCAGCTGAGTGATGACTCCATACTGTTACATGTTATCGCCGATGGTGTTCCATTGGTACAATGCCTTGACGCCATGGGCAGAGCACATCACGCGTCACTGCAATTGGAACGAGTGTGAGGCTGGGAAGGAGAGGGGATTAAACGTTTACGCACTGGCGGCCGCAAGGTGCTGTTACACAACAACCCCACTTGCGCTCTGTACTCCCTCTCCATCTTTTCCATCCCTGTGTGTCTCCAGCCTGGTAACCTAGAATCTGAAATATGTATCTGCCCTGGCAGGAATGACGAAAGCCTGCGTTTGTTTACCATCTGCGGGACGGAGGGCGGCCTGAGGAGGCGTAATCACCCCATTAACACAAATGCATTTCGCTTTGGAACAGCTTCTTTGTCATATTTTAACTGCATTCTTGCATCAAGTTCAACTAAGTGTTGAGGATTTATGAGACAGCCGCGAGCAGCCCGGCTGCAAGTCCACTAGTGTTTGATTATGATGCACGGTCAGGACATAACTCTTGTGCCTTTACCTGCTGCTTTTTGCAATAAAGATGTGGTTTAAAGTTTCCTGAGGAAAGATTTCTTATATTTACAATTAATAGATGCTGTCCGAAAGAATTTCTTACCATATAAAGCCTCCACATAGACGATTACCCATCCGTGACTTTTGTTGAGACACATTTTCCAATGCAAACTATAGTTTCTTTTACGGCTTGGCACCGTCACAGTATGCACTCGAGACGCGATTACTAGATTTTTACTGCTTGCTCATGAAATGTGGAGTATCAACAGAAACTTTGCAGACGTGCACGTATGCCTCCAGCACACCCACATACTCTAGTGCGGCCTGAGGCTCAGGGACGGCTGGGAAAATAAGAAACAATCTGATAAATCAAAGAGGTGTGACACTGTCTCTAGGCCAAAGAGGAAAATGTGTTTGAAACTGAGAAAAAGGCACGATGTCTTATCAGATACCAAATCAGGCAACAGGGACAACACAAGTGGCACTGAATCCTCAACTACCCTTCCTAAGTATGTAAGATTTCTGCATTGAAATAACTAAAAACTAAAGGATCAGTTGACACGTCAGACAGAGAGGAGGTAAGCCGGCGAAACATGAACAAAACTGTAGAACATCACCTCGTCGTCCATGAGCATGTCTACCTCAGATCAGTCATATCAGATTGATTTTCATCAGCAGTGGCGGTTGCTTATCAGTGAAGACAACAGCTCACATGATCCCGTGCTACTACGATGTCATCAGACTGTGTCTTTTGTTTTCATTGTTTTGACCGACAGGCCGAGATTTTCGATTGCGGGCTTAATCTTTTTTATCCAAACAAGCACTTTGAGCTGTCTGATTTCCTACCGCAGTCACCAGAATGCAGCCTAGCCATAACGCTCACCTGGGTAATTGAAATTGAAACCTGAAAGTTTTGCTGATTAATCGATCAAAGCAAAGGAATCAGCAACTGCATGGATAACTGGTTGACTGGGTAAGTGATTCTTCAAGCAGAAATAGCCAAAATGCACTGGTGTTAGCTCCAGGGATTCATCCAGGAGACCAATGTTTGTGTCCGGTGTGAAACCAGAAGTCAAAGGTGAGTTCTTTTGACTTAATAACACAGTGAAGTAACGTCACATACATAAGGTGATGCATGTTCCCCCATAACCTAACCAAGTGTCTTTCCAGCCTAAACCTAACAAGTAGTTTTCTTGTGTTAGCCTAACCAAGTAGTCTTTTAGCCTAAACCTAACCTAGCAGATTTCTAGCCTACCCCTAACCAAGTAGAGTTCGAGCTTAAATCTGGCTAAGAAGTTTTCTAGCCTAAACCTTACAAAGTAGTTTTCTTGTCACTGGTAAACAGTTAAAAAAACATCCATCACAGTTTCCCATTGGCATCTTCAGATTTCTTGAATTTACTATAAAAGAGTACAACAAGCCATTACTCAACTGAAGTAGGGTTGTTTTAATCGTAGCACTATAAGTAAAAGAAAGAAATCAACTTTAAAAGCTTCAATCAATTATCAGAAAGTTTCTCATTCATTTCCTCTCGATTGACTAATTCACTTTTCCACTCCACTAAACCACATCAGCTCCACATTCAAAGGGCAACTGAGAGATTGCTCAAAGAGAAAGCTTTAATTGCGATATTGCAAGGCAAAGCAGCCCGCATGGCTTTCCTCGCTTCCCCCAGCTCTTCTTTGGGTATCTTGGGGGTATTCCCAAACCATGCAGGACATTTAATCCCTCTATTGTTTTTCTTGGTTAGCCCCAGGTATCCTCCCTCAACTGGAATACCTCCACATGGCGGCATCCAGCGCGGAACCGCAACCCACCGGATTCCGCTACCTCGGCTGACTCTGCTCATTCTGTCCGTCTGAGCTCTTCATCCTGACCCCGGGGGTGAGCCCAGGCGTTCAGCGAAGGATTTCGGATGCCTGTACTCGCAATCTCTTTCTTTGGGACACCACCCAAAAAAAAAATGTCAGTAACGTGGGGGAGCATGAATCTGCTGCATCTTTCGGCACGATTGTCTTCAGACATATTGTGGTTTTCAGCATGGTGTCGGAAAGGTGCCCTATCGGTTTTGGGCTTGAGTCCAATCAGATCACCCTTTTCGAAAGGCTGTAAGTATTATCAAGATTTAATCTGAACAAACAAATAGGCGCCCAGATGCATCGAGTTTCATTCCTCTGCCGATATGACAGGCAACGTCGTCGGCGAGTGACGCATAAAGAACAATTTGGCCGGAGCGCTGACGCCTCATCAGCCTGTGTTGGATGAATTTTAAAGAGCATCGCTGTGGGCCATGTGGCGACGGCTTTCACACCACACAGCCACGCTCCCAATAGCACAAACCCAGACCACAGCGCTCCGCCAGCCCAGCCAAAGAAAATTCCTTTGTTTTCCAATCAATTGCTCGTAGCTTTTACGAGGGGCTCTCAGCCACAGAAACATAAGTCATAAAGAGGAGACAGACCGCTGGAGCAGCGAAGCCGAGGATTCCTCACCACTGGGGAGGAGGAGAAGAGGGGACAGATGGAGGAGAGAGAGGGCAGATGATAAAGTAACACCACTACTACTCGGTTCCACACATTTGAATGAACCTGTTCTGCAGGCAACCTGTCGCTTCTTCCAGATAAAAGCTCTCCAATCATCGTCGGACGGGTAAAAGGCGAGCTCCGTAAACGCTGAGGGGTTTGGTTTTTGAAGGTGAGGTTCTCATTCCGTCATCGTCCCTCGCGGCCTTGACCCATAGCTGTGTGTTTTGCCCTCATCTGGCCAGGCGAGCTTCGAGGTGTAGAGTGTCAAACAAAACACCTGTGGCTCGCTGGCAGAGAGAGAGAGCAAGAGAGAGAGAGAGAGAGACAGCCCGCTGCAGCTAAATCTCCTCTTTGAGAACCAGGAAACATGTGTGGTCTTGTGTGGCTTGCATGTGTCTGCGCTCTATACGCCACATGTCACTTAAAATGCTCACATCACAGGAAGTTTCTCGCACGTAGGGGCCCCCCTCGAGCTCGGATTTCTATTTCTTTTCTACAGGGGAGATGCATTTATTTTGTTAAAATCCTAGAGTCACATTCACTTATTTCTTGCACATCTTAAAATTCATGCAATGCTTCAGCGTTAAAAGGAAAAGGTTGTGACTGTGTGAAATGGACAGAAATTCTGCAAACGCACTTTGAATGCATGCTGTTTGAGTTCCAGAGAGGCACAGGGGGGGTTTCAGATTCTATATGCAAAACTGTGTTAAAGTCGTCTTCGTGCAGGAAACAGACATCTCTCTCTGTTTCCCACACAAGCACACACACACACCCACACACACACACACACACACTCACTCACACACATACTGTACATGCACGCGCGTACGCTCAACAGACCACAGAAGATGCAAACCCCCAAAGCCTTATCAGTGCGCGCCCGAGAGTCGCTGTAATTAATTTATGGCCCAAGTAAACCCCCCAGTACTTACAAGATAGGAATTTTGCCTGTCGAGGAACACGGAGTCTCCCATGGTCCCGAATAAGTATCCACATATAAACAGCCCTCCTCCCCCCCCCCAAAAAAAAAAAAAAATTGCAGATGCAACAGATGATATCCCGTTTGGAAAACAATAAGTCCAGGAGAAGTGTGTGCGTGTGCGTCGGAGAAAAAAAAAAGAAAAAGAAAAAAGAAAGAAAGTCTCCACGAATCACTTGTGTCTCCCTCCTCTATCTACATTAAAGGCAGACAGAGACCTTGGGCTTCTTGATGTCGCCTGCTTTTAACAGTTCATGGCTTTATGCGAGTCACAAGCGCGTGTCTGGGAAGCATCTGTGCCAGACAGGACACCGCGGTGCGTAATGCGTAACGGATCCATACTGCGCGCTCCGCGGACTCTCTGCCGAAGACAGATGCTGAACCGAGCGCGTAGAAGCAGAGAGAGGTGGAGGGGGGGGGGAGTGTCAAGTCCGCGGGAGTGCGCGGCTTCCGGTAGAGATTTTCAGAATAACATCAGCTTTATTTTGTATTTCTGAACAGTTAGAAGGCAAGACGGTAACTGCGAGTACGACCTGAAGAAATCCTACTCAGTATCATTTTTTCAAATGACCCGAGATGGTGAGACTGTCTGAGGCAATGTCTTCTTCTTTTAAAAATGTATTTCTATGGCATATCTAGCGTATTTCCTGATTGCGTATTTTTTATTGTTGTAAATTTGTAAAATAAACAGACAGCTCGGATACATTGATGATAATAAAATAAATGATAACAACGCACATTATTCATACGAGATACCACGAAAGACACTAGATGTGCTCTTTTGACACTAAATACAGGCTTACAGTGTTTTTGTCGAAAATGATTGATAGTTTGACTTGTTTTTACGGAAGCCCTAAACGGTCATGGTCATGGTTTTTCTTCGTTTCTTCCATGCTAAACAATTTCGATTTGATTTGTTTTCTCAAGATCACAAGTTATCCATGCCACCATCGTAGAATAAGAAGTGTTACCATCCCCGATTAATCCATCTTCACAAGGAAAGAAAAGCTTGTTCCCTCTCATTAGTGAAAGCCTGCAATGTTTAAGAGCGCAGCAGTGCCATGCTGCATGTGCATGAAGAATTACTCGAAAAAAACATTCATGTGGTTTTGCTTTAAAACTACCCAAACCCCGACCCCACAGAGAAATGTGTGTGTGTGTGTGTGTGTCTTGGTCAACTTCTTGCGAATCTCATGGGACCATTTTTCTCCCGAATAACTGTCTCATTATCTTGGGAAAACCACATTTGCTATCTCTTGATAAGGACACAAGCAAGGTTTCCTTTTTCTCAAGATTTCAACAAAACGAGCTGCTTGTCTCTGGGGAGAGAAAAACATTTGGTATTCCGTAATGATGACATGAATTACTTGCGAATCAAATACAATTGAACTCACGAGGAAACTCGGCAAATAATATGTTTACTCAGTATCATAAAAATTGGTACTGAAATATGAATATCTGCTGGTTTTCTTATGGCCTTCTATCATAACAAACTAACTGTCTCTGGGTTTTGCACTAGTGATTGAAAAAGGGGGCTGTTGCAATGTTACCACAGCGTTTGGGACATCGCAATAGCCATTTTAATAGACTGCAACCGCCAATCGGTCTGTTAATCATCGATAATCATTTGAGGATAGTTTGGCGTGTCCATCAGAGATTCGTTGAGCTGAAGTGGAATCTCCAGACTTCTTCTTTAACTCACGATAACAGGAGACGAAGAAAACCTCCTTTCCTGGCTTTAAATACGTAGCTCCTGTCCTGATCTATTAATCGATCTATCCACCGATCATTTCAGCTCGACAGATGGAACGCCGGATAAATACTTACAGTCCCCACCCTCACATGCGCTCATAATCGTCCATAAGCATTTTATGTTCTCCATTCAGGCGCCATGGAAATGTGGCCGACAAGCCGCGACACATCAATGTTCCTTCGCACGCGGCAAACCCGTTAGTTCACCTCGGCCCCGCTTTTACGCATGTATAACGCATTCAGTGCGCTTTGACCGCGCTGATCAGCATATGGCATTTGGGGCTGAAAACTACAGCGAGGCAGAAGGGGGGGGGGGGGGCACCGACGGAGGAAGACGAGGAGCTGAAGAAGCTCTAGATTATCAGCAGCCAGGCCTGCTCGACTGTTTTCATGTGAGTGACCCACAAATGGAGCTTCGGGAGATAAGGTCTGACTCGGGAAGCTCCATGTAGGGAGATTGAAGCTTTTGGATAGTTTACAGTAAGGAACTAGGGCTGTTTTAAGAGTAGAGAGGAGGAAATGGAGTGGAGAGCGGCGTTTTTTGTGTTTTACCTTTTAGATAAGAGACATTAATGACAAAATCAATTCAAGGGGGATTCCTTTTCGTTCTGGGCCGATTCCCGTTGCGTGACGTAATCATCGAGACGAACAATATTGCATTGTAAAAAAAAAAAGGACAGGGACTTTTATTTACGAGCGCTACCCCCCTTTTTGCAAATGTGCTCTTAATGGGGCAACCGTGTCCACCGCTGGAAGAAACCGGAAAAGGAGGCTTGTCTGGGTTTTGCGTAATACTCTATATGGATCCGGCGTTGGGCAATCTGTGTCAAAGGACTCCACTCGCATCCAGCCCTGGAAGTAAAACAGAAGTATGCAAAATAAACACAGCATAAGCAGAGTTAATGAGTGAGAGACTCTGGATTCCTCCCCGCTTATCAGATCGTGCCGCAGCCGTTTAAAGAATGCCGAGAAGTTAAAGAGGAACACTCTGGAAATCTGGAGATAACAGGCTTGAGGACTGACTCAGCTCTCAGCGTGTGTCTCTCAGACAGGTCATCGCCAAAAAAACCCTGCCGTGTTATAAAGTTACGGCTGGAGGCAAACCTGTTCCTGCAGAGAATAGCTCCTTGATAGGCCGGCTGCTTATCAGATCACGTCTAAATGAGGTCCGCTCGAGCATCTGCGGGTGTTGTGTGTCGATCGAAGCGAAATCGGGGCAGGAGGTGGAGTCGCGCCGCGCTTTATTTTTGACCGCTCATTGTAGCTGCTGGCTTATATCCCAGTTTACAAAGCCACGGGTAGACACTCGCTCATATCTCCGTGCAGATCACCTGAATTGGGGTATGTTTGGAATGGGGAAGGAGAGGAAAACAGGAGGAACGTGCAAACAACACATCCGTGAGTCGTTATTTGAGGATGTGAAACAGAACTGGACAACACAATCACACTGATCCTCAGGTTTGGTCACCATTATGGCAAAAGCCTCCTTAAAGAGTCGTTAAAGCAACATTATGTCACTTTTAAACCTTAAAACAACAGCTTCAACGAGGTGGTGGGGCGCTAAATCACACATAATGCCAATTTCTACATAATGTTGCTTTAAAAAGAGTGTTAACAGGGGCCTAATAAAGGGTCGTTTAACGTCAATAAGGCGCTGTTCCGGCTTTACATCTGATCGCTGCGAAAAGTATAGATAACTGTTCATAAGTGCATATTTTACGGTAATCAGTGTTTCCCACACATACAGTTTGCGTGTATTTGGAGACACGTTTAAGCATTTGAAAGGCTACTTTTGTTTATTTTTTCATCCGTCCGCGAGAACGACAACATATGCAATTGATCAACTAGTTGACAATCCACCCTCGCTCCTCCCCTCCAGTCAACTGTCAATCACACATGCTCTGCGGACAGACACAGATACACTGTCTTGTATTTCATCCCTCACCTTGTGTTTATGCCGCTGCTTTGTACAAGTTTTTGAGCGCACCCGGCTGTTGCGATGCTGTTCAAAGCACGTCGGTCCTGATCGGCTATTGACGACGAAAGCAGATTGCGTTGCTGATAGAGAGGTAACAGAAAGGCGAGGCAAGCTAGTGTGCGTTCTTTAAGGTGGACAATTAAAGCACACTATGTAGGACTAATGTAGGCAAACTCTTAAAGCAAGACTGAAGAAAGTTGATTTTTGAGTCCCATTCTCAGGTCGTCATCTCCCCCCCAACTGGCTGCCACATCACAATCTTTTTCCTGTATTTTCAATCATAGGAAGTAATCTTTATCAGCAGCTTCAGTTGTCAGGAAAATGAATGTGGTGATATGTGAGCTCAGTAGCCATTACGATTTTGACTCCTAATCAGCCTGAGCAGGATAAACACAGCGTGACATAGCTAAAAAAAAAAAAATTCGCCATGTGATGCCGTCTTCGGTGTTCGACAAGAACAACATGCAAAAACAAAAATTAGTCCTGAGAAAACGGCGTGGAAAAACAGTGAGTTCCTGGGGATGACGTGGAGTAAGATGTACAGGGTTGTTGTTTTTCTTTTTTTTTCCGCCCTGAAAAACACCGACTCAAGTTCAGTCGTAAGGTTAGAAAGCTGTGTTTTATGGTCTTGTAGGAGGAGCCCATTGTCTCCTAAAATGGTGTTTCAATGGTCCCACTGTGACCATGGCTGACACACACACACACACACACAATACATGGAGCCTGTTGGAGAGAGAGCGAAGCATGGAGGAGAGGAGAAAGAGGCAGAGCCAGTGATACGTGGAGATGCAGTTTTTCATGCGTCTTGCAGGAAGCGGCCGTGACTGCACGTCAGAACGCGATCAAATCGCCAAAGCCGGGGCCGTCACCTCTCATATCATCTTGAGATTGTTAAAATGATGCCGAAATGAGGCTGCGTATGATCGTACATCAATTTCAAAGCACACTCAGGATTTTCCACTGTTGAATTTGGTACGGCCTGTTCGTGTTGATATATCACATCGCCGCTATTAGGTGTCGATCTAGAGAAGAAGCAGCTTGGAATTTAGACAACAGCAGTGAAATGAGGAGTATTTACAGCTATTTAAATCTGCCTTATGAATTTATTTTTTATTTTTATTTGTTTGTCTTTGTAATCCTTAATGTATTCTCAATCCAAAAAACAACAATCGGACACTCGCACGAGGCCAGCCGATAATTCCAGCGTTATACGGGGCTGCAAAACACCAATGTTTACATCGCTCCGTTGGGAGATGCGCCACCCTCCTCCCAGAGGCCAAATGCCTGAGTTGTGAAATCACCCCATCGAGTGGAAAGTATTCTGTTAAAGTGCTTTAAGACGATCCAGTAAATGACACTGAAAAATCCTTGCGAGGCCTTCGACCTGTTTAATAAACACTCGCAAAATAGATGTTGCAAGGCCCGGATCAAAGTGTTTGCATGCGTTGCATCACAGGCGCGACCTTGCCTCGCTCTCGGAGGATGCCGGGCGAAGACTGCGAGCTGAGGGTCAAGAATCATGTCTCATTGTAAATTCATAACTCAGCCCACATGTTGTTCATTGTTCACACTTTCGTATTTTTTTTTGCATTGCTTGTTGCATAGAATCAATGAAGAAAACAAATAAGGGAACAGGTTATTAAAGTTTCTTGTGTTCGTCATGCAGATGATGATCACCCGTTTCTATGGGCCTTAATTTAGTAATGCTAGAATGCATGGCTTTATAGGTGGCCTATTCAGTCAGTCTGTCGATAATTACATCCACTAATTTGGTCCAGACTTTCATGGTCCCCAGAGGATCAATCCTACTATCTTTGGTTTCCCCCTTGCATCACATGAAGGTAGACATTTTTTTTTTTTTTTTTTTTGCTGAAATGTCTTGAGAACTACTGCCAAGCCATGACAGTTGTTAGAGGATGAATCCAAACTATTTTGACAGTCCTCAACATTTCCTTTAGCACCACCTGCAGATTCAAGCTTACGCTTATCCAGCAAATATCGCAACATCTACCGCAGACATTCATGGTCCCCAGAAGTTCAATCCTAATGTCCCTGGTTCTGCTCATGGCTTCCCACAAGAATCACACGGTGCACATCATGAGCATCACATGGAGGTTAACATTTACTTGATCCATTTTTGCCAAATTTTGTGCAGACATTCGTCGTCTCCAGAGGATGAATCCTTATAAATAATGTTGATGATCCTTGACATTTTCAGCACAAGCAAAATATCCCAACATCTACTTGATTTATTGGCATATTTCAACTCTATTGGCGCTCCCTTGAATTTACTCTGGCGCCATTTATGACATTTGTGGTTTTCAGTGAAGCTTCTCAATACTTACATTTATGAGAAAATGTCTGCAACACTAATATGACCCGTTATCTGTTTTATGCTAATTTCTAACAGTTAGCTTGCTACAATACTCAACTAAGGTGGTAACCAAGGTAAATATTACCTGCTCAACATTAGCATGTTAACGCTGTCAATGTAAACATATCAACGTGCTGACATTAGCCCTTGTTTTTTAAAATGGTACAACTGGCTAACTATGGAGCTAACTATCATGTTAGCAATCTGCTCAGCTGCTACAGTAACTCAACAAAACAACAGCCCTGTGAGTAACCTCCACGTCAACAAGCTTCTACAACCAAATATTTTGCAAAGACGCACTGATTTGTTTTCCTGTGCACATCTTTTTTTTTTTTAGCATTTAGCCCGGTTATTATTGAAAGTAATTCACAAGAATTCACTTTATGATCCCATGCCAGTTTCTACGTGTTGCCTAATCAGACACAGCTGGTCAAGTTCAACGAAAAAACCCAAACTAAATAAGAAAATAAGCATAAATGAGTGGCAATGGGAGAGCTGATAAAAATGACAAAGGACCTTCGCCCTGTGTTTTCCTGCTTATTAGCTTTGTCTTCCTAATGTTTTCTCTCTCTCTCTTCCAGACGATGAACTCTGACCTCGGTTTCACAAGACAGCCCGAAGAACGGGTGTAAGAGAAAGAAAATGAGAGAAAGGGGAGAGGGTCGAGGGGGAATGGTAAAAAAAAAAAAAAAAAAAAAAAAAAAAAACTGGGCACACATAAACGAATTTACAGCAGGAGCTGCACAAAGCAGCTCCAGGGGATGACCTCAGAACTGGGGAATGTGTGTGTGTGCGCGTGTATGTGTGTGTGTGTGTGTGTGTGCGTGCGAGAGAGAGAGTAAAAGAGGGAGAGAGAAAGACAACGTGGGTTTGCTCCTTCACTTGGGAGGTAAATAAAGAAGACGCACACGCACACAAACACATTTTAACAAATTGTCTCATCAAGGGCCCCCAGACCGCCGTCTCCCTTCCAGAGACGACCCTCGTCCGGCGGGAAAAGATGTTTTTTTTAGAGGAACTGATCACTCAACATCCACCAAAACACAGGACACGCACACTCGCTCGCACACACAACGTGACGACAGCGCGGGTCTGGATTCAATCTGGACGCTTCCATCGTCAGGCCAGCCCATTTGTCCTAAATCTCCATACTGTGGCCTCAGGGCCAATAGACAGAGGGGAGGGGAGAGAGAGGCAGGGTGGATTGGGGGTAAGGAAGGAATTTTGGGTACTAGCCCGGCATGGCTATACGGCTTTCATCTCCATACCACCTCCATTAGACCATGCTTAAAGCGGCGGGCCAGTCAGGACTGTTCAGCAATGGAAATGCTCAGCTCTGACCTGAGGGCTACTAACCTTCTGCAAGATAGAGAAGTGTGTTTTGCAAGAGGAAGCGTTTAGAATGTGATAATATCAGAGTAGAGGCGTGTTGAATCTTTGGATTTATAGTCGCGGTTTAGATACAGATAACATCCACATGCCTCGGGTTGAATCATTCTTCCAGTGCTAGGTAGAGATACGACGGAGCTGCACAAATGAATCCAGTCAAGATGTAGATCAACAGTCTGCGTCTTTGTAAAGCCGTCTCTGATCTCACTAACACGCATATCTTTGAGTTTCAGAACCTTGGTGGGCCAGAGTGTGTGTGTGTGTGTGTGTGCCCACTCGCTTCAATCTGCGTACGACTTTAGGCTTCCGGCAGATTTTGTGCAGCACCAGCGCCAACCTAAAAATTTGCACGCAGGTGATTCGCCAATCTGATGCATGCACATACAAAGCATAAAACACTTCAGGTAACGTAGCATAAAGAGCGAGGAATGTCCGAGCAGGGCGGAAGTCGAGGTTGATGAAGGGTTAAACAAACAAAGGACCATTATCGAGGAAGGTGGGTGAGATCAGAAGTCAAAGTTGAATTATTTTAACATGAAACATAGCTTATTTAACTAAGTTTGTGTACAGAGTGCAACCTTTTCCTCAACCTAACCAAGAAGTTGTTACCAAAGTACCATTTTCTGTGGAAAAAAACAAACACTTTGACTGTATTCGTAGACATAATGTATCTTTTAAATGACTTTAAATCATTCCTGTCTATCATCTATACAATGTTGACTTGCAGTGCATTGTTGATGTTATCTTGAGTCATAGGTGTGTACTGCCAATTCAGTATGGTTGGCTTGTTGAAGCCAAACATGAGGCTAAAACTATTTCCCCAATGACACACCTGAGTCTTTTTGACATCTCTTTGCAACATCCGTTTGTCAAAGAGCCCATCTGGAGTAACATTCACTTCCATCCCATTTGTTATGTGCAAATGAATGTATACACTTGAGACATCCATTGGATCGCCATCAAAAATATTGTGTAAAGTGTCTAAAATCAACTGTGTCCCGATTTTTGGAAAGTGAATCTGAAATCTATTCAAAACTGCATTTAGAAATCCCCTCATTTAAAGAACCACGTGAAGAAACATTGAGCCTACTTTGCGCAGCAAGCAGAACCAATTCAATTTGAGCACTTTCGCAAAAATTCATCGTGACTAATCTTCCATCATTATTTATTTTCCTAACTGTTGAGCAATAACAAAAAATATCTTGATGTGAAAATTACTGGGGGAGAAATAAAACGGGCATTAAAAAGCCTCTGTAATGGTAAGAGTCCTGGAGCAGATGGATTCAGCATCGAATTCTATAAATGTTTTCAGGATACACTGATTCCATTACTTATTATACTATTCAATGATATAATCAGAGCTGAATCCATGCCAATAGCTATGCGCACAGCTGTCATCACATCAATACCAAAACCTGGAAGAGATCATGCGCAAATGAGCGACTTTATACCACATAGCTTACTTAACAATGACTACAAGCTCTTTGCAAAAATACTTGCAATGCGACTTGAGAGTGTGGTTCCCTCTCTTGTCCATTTTGAACAAGTAGGTTTTATTGCGGGCCGATCCGCCGCAAACAACATAAGACTCTTTCATGTCATGAACAGAGCTGCCTTATCTTATCTAAATGCTGAAAAAGCATTTGATCGGATTGAATGGCCGTACCTGTTCTACACATTAGAGAAATACGGCCTTGGTCCTGTGTGTATGCAGTGGATTCGTGCACTTTCTTACAAACCTCTTGCCCATGTAAAAACTAATGGTATTGTGTCTCAACATTTTGAACTATCTAGGTCAACTAGACAAGGATGTCCAGTCTCCCCGATAATTTTTATTTTAGTGTTGGAACCACTAGCGTGTGCTATCAGAGCTAACCAACAAATAGCAGGCATAAACATACATGGATATGATTTTAAAATAAATATTTATGCAGATGATATTTTGTTGACCCTCTCAAAACCAAATGTATCAATGCCTCATTTACTTACCACCATTAAAAAATGTGGTGACCTATCGGGCTATAAAGTCAAGTGGAATAAAAGCGAAGCAACTCCACTCAACCGCTTGACTTTTCCAATACATCTTGATACAACACAAATAGTGTGGAGGAAAGAAGGACTAAAATATCTGGGGATTACCATTATCTCTCCCATGGAGAAGATATTTGAACTGAATGGGCCCAAAATGTTAAAAATGACTAACACAGGTTCTTTGGGGCAATAAAAAGCCAAGAATTAGCCTTGACAAACTCTCCCATTATGAGAAAACCCTTAGTAATGAGACCTGGAAAAATTACAACATCCGGAATTTGGGTCAGATTGTAAAGCAGAATAAAATAATAAGTTTTCCTGTATTCAAAAACACATTTGCACTTAATGATACTGTTTTCTTACAGTATCTACAGATTAAATCAATTCTGAAGGAATATGTAACAAAAGGAATATCACTGGCTTCAGATGTGGAAACAGATAATAAACTGAAAGAAATCATAAAAAATCAAGGCACAGTATCTAAATTATATAGGTTTATTCATACCTCTTCCTGTAACATCTTGGGTAAAACTAAAACACAGTGGGAACAGGATTTGGGGAAAAACCTAACAACAGAGCAATGGGGAACTATAATGCAACGCACAAATGACTTACCAAAATGTATTAGGTACAAACTTATACAGATGAAAATTTTCCACCGAGCATATATAACACCACAGAGGCTGCATAAAATGATCCCAGATACATCTGACTTATGTTGGCACGGTGGAGAGAGAGGATCTCTGATACATTTGTTATGGCAATGTCCACAAATAAAACAACTCTGGGCCAGAGTGCAAAATATTCTATGCTCAATCCTAAATGTGGATGTATCTGTTTGTCCAGAAGTGTGTCTGTTGGGCCTGAAACTGGACGGAGTGGAATCCAAAGTATTGCAACACCTGTTATCATTGGCTTTTCTTTCTGTAAAAAGGATCATTCCGATGAACTGGAAAATAAGAAAACCAAATTGTTTTTGTTTAGATCATTTTACAGATCTGATAATGATGGAGCAAGCAGCCATTCCCCTGCTGGAATCCTACAGGGATAATGGACTAAACAATTTATGGACTTCTGTTCGGGAATATGTAGAGGAAAGACAATAAAAAAGCATTAGAAACTCGGATTTAATACACACCGAGAAATAAATGAATATCTTTTTGAAATGTAATTAATCTGTGCTCCCGTGACGCATGTACTGTTACTGTTGTGTTTGTATTGTCTGCATTGTTTTATATTATTATTATTAATTTTGATAGATTTTTCTTACGTCGAAGTCTTGTGTTATGCTGGGTTGTGTTAAATCATAAAATGTAAATGAAAAAAAAAACTGTTGAGTAATACTGTCAGCGATAGAAATTTCCAATTTTCCCTGTTGATTTTTTTTTTTTTGTTGTGTAGTTTGACTCATGTTTGCCCATTTTGTTAGCTCTCCAAATATTAGGAAAAAGTTACCACGAATCACGCGCGTCAACATTAATTCTATTTCTACTTTTGGCTCAGTCTTCTTTATTAAAACACAGATAAAGCAAAGTGTTTATCTTCCAAACACGGTCAGGCAGTAATGTGTGCTCGGCGTTGTTCCGGTCGAAGCATACCCTTTTTTAAAAACCAGCGCTGTTGACTCTGTCGCCTGGTCAGTGGACTGAATGAGTTTCTCCCTCAGTAACAGCCTCTCAAATATTGATTATAAGGGCAGTACTCTTAGTTAAGTGTTGTTTTTTTAAATGAATAAAAGTGCCCAACACATCACGTATTTCTACTATAAAAAAGAACAATAATCTGACTTTATTTATTGAAATGCTAATTGGATCCAGGACCAGCATGTGTTTCTCGACGTGTGTGTGTGTGTGTGTGTGCACAGGTGTTATTCATGTCAGCGTGCATGCCTCTCGGCCCCCCGTGTGTTTTCATCGCCCGGCGTTCGGTGACGTCATCGGCACTGCAGAAAAAGGAAATCGGGGGTTTTGTTGGCGCAGTCAGTCTTTCCACTCATCCCTTCACGTGTTTATCCGTGTCGGGTCTCGTCTGTCCGTGTCTTCGCTCGCTGTGTATATCTGGTGATCTGACCTTCCACCCCCTCTGCCCGGCTATCCATCTTCCTGCCTGCTGCTCTGTCAGCTTTGTTTGGCTGGCCGGCTGGCAGCTTTCTTGCTGAGATTCCCTGAGTAATGCTGGGTGGGTTTAAATCGTCAGCTTTGTTTATCAGTTACTATAAATCTTTAATATCCAATTTCTTAATAAGTCTTATTGGGGTTTAGCATAAGTCATACACATGTAGCCCCTGTGTCTATGTGCAGCAACTGAGCGAATAAACAGACAGCACAAAATGTGAAGTGAAGCTAAATCTAAACTGTGCTTGATACAGTGAAACACTTCGCTTATTATATATTCTATATGATTCTACGAAACTACAATAATACAACGACTGAGAAAAAAAAGAAGACAAAGACAGGACGAATACTATGAAGATGAATACTACAAATTCAAAGACAGAGAAGAAGAAGAAGACAAAGAAAAAGAAGAAGATGAATATGAATATGAAGAAAAAGACGAATATGAATAAGGATTCAAAGAGAAATACAAAGGTTACAGTACTGACGTATGCACACGTACAACCCATTCTGAAAAGAGACTGAAAAGGTCTGAATCTGGATATATTATATGGAATTAGTTTTATTCTATGTGAATGTGTGTCACTGTGTATGTGGGTGCCTGTGGGTTCAGTCCAGTGCAAAGCTGTAAAGAAAATAGACACCTTTTAAAAAAGGGGGTGAAAAAAATATCTATTGCATCTTGGGTAACTTGACTTTTGAGCCTTTATCTAAAGAGCCAAAGACAAACTGATGAAAGGTGCGACTTTGATTATAAAACCTGATACACTTGTGTCGTTCGAGTTCAAGCAAGTATTGTGATCAAAATTCCCTGGAGTCTGACAGTTGCCAGCCACAGACACAAGAGGAATTCCCGAAAGAATAATAAAGGAATATTACTACATTTATACATTTCGGTAAATTTGAAGATGTGGGCATTTGAGTTGTGCTTTTGAAATGTATAGGCAACAAAACATTTTAATGTGTTTTTGTGATGTCCATCATAGGAAATCAAGTATTGTTTTTGGCCTCTATGCATAAAAAATAATAATAAATCCCTTCTGGGTTTTTGATGGAACTGTATAAGTGATCCTCTTCTCACGCTGACGTGTTTCCATTTGCCCAGTTGTCCCTGACACGAACGTGACGAGGAATGACACCGCTCGACAAACACAACCCGCTTGTTCCCGTTTCTCACGTACAGATACCTCGTCTTTAAGCTCCGGCTCCTCCACCTTAATGCACACGTGCGCACGTACACACACACACACACACACACACACACCAACGCGCGCAGTGTCCTCCACCTCCCACGCCTCCTTAATGTTTTCTGCCACAACAGTTGCCATGGCGTCTCGGCTCGCCAGCTGTGCCGGACAGCACAATAACAAGGACGTGTGTGTTTCTGTGATAGCGCGTACGCATGTGTTTGCATGTCCACGTGTCAGCGTATCATCCGGTGCACTCGTGTAGTCCAACGTTACATTTATAACCCCGCCATGTGCCGTGATCCATCAGAAACCGTCCATTAACTCACACAGGGTCGGATATTTGCATAATGTCAAGTCCGACAAAATAATTGCAGACTTCTGTATTTTTTATGCCGCGTGATGCGCTTGCCGGCAGCAGGAGGGCAGAAGGCAGCCGTCACTTGTTGCCATAGCGCCGCAGTGAAAGCGTCATTATGGGAAACCGGGGGAGAGCGATGTGAGACCAACACTCTCACATGAGCTTCGACTCGCAGCAAAACGTCACAGAACTGTTGAGGTTTTTTTTTTTTTTTCAAATGGTTCTTAAAAATGATTGAATTCCAAACGTGTGTGCTGGAGTCGAGACACGCGATGAGACCATTCCTAGAAGAAACTAAAGTACACCCTGGGTTAAAAACACGCTTTTGGCTGAAGGGGAAATGACTTCACTCTTACGTCGGAATGCAAATTGGTCTTTCGTGTCAGATCCACAAATCACAGTGAGACATTTTAAGTTGTTTTCTCTCTTTTGCAAATTGGTCTTCTCTGCAAATTCAGACTTTTTTTTTTTTTTTTTTTTTTTTTAATAAAAAGTGTCAGAACTCGCTTCACACCTCAAGTTATCCCCGCTTTGGTTAAAAAACAAAGACAGAAAACTCCTTTTTCTTTTGGCTCTGTCCTCTTTCTTTTGTCACTGACACAGTTCTGCCTGACGTGCGGGGTTAGTGCCAGCTCTTGGGTAAACCGAAGCAGCAGCCGTTGAGGAGTCTCTCACTGTTGAGCAAATCTCAAGAGACGCCTCGGTGGAGGGTTTTGGAATAGCTCGGATAATAGAATAAAAATGTCCACTGAGTGATGTGATGCGAGCGTGTTGGCTTGGCCTCCTCCAGCTGAAGGATAGCGTCTCTCTCTCCCGTCTCTTTATCCAAACACTTTGCGTGACCGTGCGTGCGTGTCTGCACACACTGGCTTTTGTGTGTGTAAACCCCACCATCGTGGATGTTTGAGAGCTATTAGTGACCATTCTGGGACATTTGGAAGACTCTTTTATTCAGAGTGTTTAGCTCTGAGATGGAGGCAGTGAGAGTGTATGAACTTGTTTTACATGAACTCAAAGGAACCAGACCCTTCCTTTTGGTGACTCGGGTCAGATGTTGACCCGGGCCACATTAACAACCGGGCAAAGTTCCCCACGTTCCGGCGGAATCCAGAAATTCACTGTTTGCTAATTGTAATTTTGGAGTTGTTTGTTAAATTTGCTCGGAAGTTTACACTGCTTAAGTACATACTGACATACAACAGCGCTGACATCACTGCAAACACTTTAAGGCTAAAATCTAGTTCCAACACCAGTCTGGCTTTAGATTACATGACAGACTTAACCCAAGAGTAAATGCTAACCAAGTTGACATTTCTGCAAACTACAAACACGTTAAAACTTTACATTTGTTTGAAATTAATGTTGGGACAACATTGTGCTTCGAGGCCCAATAACAAATTGGCTAGGCCTAGGAATATATCATGTTTTGGATTACCTGGTTCCGTCAGTACAAACGCAGCTGGTAAAATGTTCCCCACATCTCGTTAAAAGTACCCAATGGTTTCACGCCTACAAACATTTAAATGCTGTCTTAACCACCCGTTTCTCATTAAAAACACCCACCTGTTTCGCCCTTACTAATGTTGAAATGCCTCCTCAAACACCCATTGCTCGTTGTAAACTACCCAGCGGTTTCGTGCTTACGAATGTTGAAACACCGTCACAAACATGCCGCCTCTTAAAGGTACCCAGCGGTTTCATGCTTCCACATGTGAAATGTCATTGGAAGTTGTGTCACTTGGACCTCTAGCGGTTTAGTCCAGCCATGATGATGACCCTGAGGACTTCAGGACACGACATTGTGCTTCGAGGCCCAATAACCAATTGGCTAGGCCTAGAAATAATTACCTGGATTACCTGGTTCCGTCAGTACAAACGCAGCTGGTCAAATGTTCCCCACATCTCGTTAAAAGTACCCAATGGTTTCACGCCTACAAACATTTAAATGCTGTCTTAACCACCCGTTTCTCATTAGAAACACCCACCTGTTTCGCCCTTACTAATTTTGAAATGCCACCTCAAACACCCATTGCTCGTTGTAAACTACCCAGCGGTTTCGTGCTTACGAATGTTGAAACACCGTCGCAAACATGCCGCCTCTTAAAGGTACCCAGCGGTTTCATGCTTCCACATGTGAAATGTCATTGGAAGTTGTGTCACTTAGACCTCTAGCGGTTTAGTCCAGCCATGATGATGACCCTGAGGACTTCAGGACATGACATTGTGCTTCGAGGCCCAATAACCAATTGGCTAGGCCTAGAAATAATTACCTGGATTACCTGGTTCCGTCAGTACAAACGCAGCTGGTCAAATGTTCCCCACATCTCGTTAAAAGTACCCAATGGTTTCATGCCTAAAAACATTTAAATGCTGTCTTAACCACCCGTTTCTCATTAAAAACACCCACCTGTTTCGCCCTTACTACTGTTGAAATGCCACCTCAAACACTCATTGCTCGTTGTAAACTACCCAGCGGTTTCGTGCTTACGAATGTTGAAAAACCGTCGCAAACATGCCGCCTCTTAAAGGTACCCAGCGGTTTCACGCTTCCACATGTGAAATGTCATTGGAAGCTGTGTCACTTGGACCTCTAGCGGTGTAGTCCAGTCATGAATATGACCCTGAGGACTTCAGGACACGACGTACTGAAAGATTCCTTATTGCACATGAGTATTGCACAGACGAGGAAGGATGGATGGCACAATGGATGATATTTTAGCTGTCTTGGGAATCATTTGAAACAAACCTTTTCCTACGTGAGACCACCGCCATGAGCAATCATTATTTCATTGACAGTGACTGATCCGCGTACATGGGGGGTGATCGGCGATCGCCCACCCAGTCGCCTGCCTGCATGCAAATCAATTAGCCTGTGTTGCCGGCCCTTTGTCTAATCGTGTTTTTTTATGCAAATCCAGCTCAAACAAAATCACGCGCGCGCCACGGGCAGCGGCGGGGACTTGTTGACAATATGGATCTAAATGGCTGGCCGTAACGTGCTTTGTTATCCTCTCGTTTCCTATGGTAATCAGCCCAATCTGCCGGCCGTTTCGCGTGTTTCCAATGCAAATCAGCTCGTCCGTGATCTTTCATGTGTCAGGTGCTGGCCGGAGCTAATGAAAGGGGCCACGTGGTTCCTGTATTTAGAATGATGCAAAATAAGAGAAAGCATCTTGGGCATCTTGGGAAAACGCCGGATTGTTCAAACGTGCAAGATGCGAGGACTTGTATGGGATGGACATATTTTCCACGACCTCTGCCCTCCTCCTCCTCCTCCTCCTCCTCCTTCTCCCTGGAGTTGTATCGCTTTCACCACCACACCTTCTCTTTTTACTTTCTTTATATTCAAACTCATCTGTCTTTCTTCGCGTGCCTTTCCGTCCCCAGCGGTTGGGCTTTCGGCACGGCCCGTCCCACCCGTTTACCCCGTCTCACCCCGTCTCCTCTGACAACTGCTTCTTCTGTTTGCAGAATGGGAGCCGACAGATACCGTATATGTCAGTGTTACACTACAGTTTACACTTTCTTTCTTGCTGCCATTGTTGCCTCGCTCCAGCCCCCTATGGGCGATGAACTCGTTCGAACCGCCGGAGCCATAACAAACGAGCGCAAAAGTGACACTGCTTGGACATTCCCTTCCATCTGTGTACGGATTCCCGAGATTTTTCCACTATTCAGTTTTTTCACTAGCATACGCGTACTGTATGTATGAATGCCCGCAGTGCACGGCCACATGTGTGCATTCACAGTGTGTGCAGGCGCGGCCATGTACAGCGTGTTTGTGTAGCTGTATACACAGTCTGTGAATGCGGCTGTGTGTGCGATCTCCGCGGCGTGTTAAGTCACCCTTTTGCCGCAAAAAAACATATCTAACCTTTATCAAAGTCAAACTGAGCAGCCTCAGTTCTTCTCAGTCCGGGCTGTAAATATTTGGTCCGCAGTATAAACACGGCAGCCTTCTAGGAATGCTCTGTTCAGAAGCGACAGGGACACTTTTATCCCTCCACTGATAATACGGGCGGGAGACGAAAAATTGTTGATTCATCCCAAATATGCAACACGTGCCTGTCACATTAGGTCTGAAGCAGTCCTCTGAGGTATGAGATCTGCTGTAACTTGACGCACGTCACTACCGGATATCTGCAATCTGACGAGAGCACCCACGCTCACTATCGCAACTTCCATACTAATACCTCAACATATGCTATAACATCTTCTTGGTATGATTCACTTTTATGGATGGGGATTACCATTATCTTTACAACGATGAAATGTGAAGTCGTAGCAGCCCCTAAAGATGAACGGTAGGTATTCGTAAATAATGTGTTGCTGATGTGTTTAAAGTAGGCTGGCAGATTCCATGTGAAATATTATAGTCTGAACTACTTTCCTTTTCCTGCTGGACGGCGGTAGATCATTTGCAGCAGCCTAAATTATTCAAAAAATCAAACCTATGAGCCGTAGTAAATGAGTGAATATACCATTTTTGATACAAATGTGTCTACTACAGTGTCAGTCTTTCTAATGCCCCTTTTCCACTGGTCAAAAATACCACTTACCACATACCACTTAGGAAGGAATTTGTCTATTGTTTCTTTTCTGTCACAACAATTTTGGTGGAAAAGCCGTATAACTTACTTTGGGTTATGCTGGTCTATGCTAATGCTCACTGTTTAGGCATTATCTGTTTAGCATCCAATAATGAAGTGAATGGATAGATGTCAGGCCAATCAATTCCAACCGAAGACAGTGAAAATGTGCCACAAATGTATGGTAACTGTGGTTTTTGTCACACGCCACTGAAACAACAGCAAATAGAGCAATTTTGGGGGGACTGTTTCCAGCGGTGGATGAATACACATTCAGTGTTCCTGTGAATATATATGCGGCAAAAGGACAGTGTAGGTGTTATTGACTCAGCCAAACTACAACGGCCCTGGAGATGGTGATGAAAATAAATGTCACATGGCTGAATTAAGTGTTTTGAATGGTTTTTGTACAACTTTTCATAGGAATTTTTCATTTCATAGGAAGATTTTCATGCACACACGCTCAAATGTTCAAAGGCTTTGTGCTCTGAGGAGGCGTTTTTAATTTCCCAGACAGCATTGTCATGTGGTCTGACATGAGCTTAGCCAGGCAGACTCAGTGTTTGTGTGTGTGTGCGTGTGCGTGTGCATGCGTGTGTGTGTTTGGGTGGAGGCGTAGGATGAGTAGAATGAGCAAGAAGTGGCAGAAGAAAGACAGGAGGCGGGGGTGGGTGGGGGGGTTGACGGATGCATCCCATCTCTTTTTCTTCCTCTGGAATGCAGCTGGAATCTAAGCTCAACTCCCCTGTTGGCTCCGCCCACACTCCCACCACCTCATATCATGCTACACACACACACACACACACACACACACACACACGCTGGCTTTGCCCTACTTGTTCCCATTGTTTGGTCATTTTAACCATGAAATACGCGGTTGCCTGTTCTAACCCGTCCAGCTGATATGTACCCTCATGTACTGTTGTGTGCATGTGTGTTCGCGACTGAGTGCCAACAAACTTCACCAACTCACCATTTCTTTCTCCCCTTGTGAACTCGTATTGTACGTCAGATGTTTTTACAAAAAAGTACTTTAGCATTTTTTTGTGGCCCGTATAAATGTCCCAATTTGCAACGCTAATGTGTTTACGACAAACGAGCGAACAATGAGGCCAGTGTGCCGCAGGCCTGAACACATGTGTGGTTTGTAAATCATGTGGAGAGCTGCTCTGGGTGTGGAGACGCAGTCAGGTTCGCATGTATTTCATGTGATTTGCACACAGGTGATAATGATCACCGTCGGATCCTCTGTTATTGTTCGACCCCGCAGCCAGACAGTCATCCATCAGCTTTATCTCAGCTTCTTGGGCGTTAGGTGGAAGATTTTCCCTTTGCGGCCTCGTAATATTTCAGTCAAAGTCAGATGAGTGGGTTTTTGGTGGGTCTTCCATGCTGTCAGCACGACTCGTTCTCAATTTATGCATTTTCTTCACGCAGCTCAATGCGGATTCTTGGTATTCAAGATCGCTGTTGTACGGCATTTCTTTCCGGCCTCAAGAAATTCTGAGTTTCAAATTTGATGTCCTTGAATCTTTATGTCGGACATATCTTTATTTCTGTAAAGGTAAACACAAAATGTCAGCGCCAGGTGGCAATTCAAACTAGAATTTAATGCAGTTAGGCTCTCAGGCATTCTGTATCGCTTTCAAGTATTTATTTTCCTGAGAAATGTTGTATATCTATTATTTATCTTATCGTAGACATTAAGTTACGTACGTAAATTATAATTAAGGAATTTTGAACTTCCCAAACTGTCAACAGATCATACGCTGCTGTTATTTTGACTGTCTTAGGACAGCTGCTGTGTATTTTACCACCACCACTGCTACCCTCAGGTTTCTGTTGGGGTCGTGTCCCCTGCGTCCCCCCCTGAAGTGACCGCCCATGTTCACCTCTGCCGGTTGAAAATCGAATGAGAGTTACGATCTCCCGGTGATTCAGGTTTCTTTTCCCGTAAAGCGTGACACACTGTCCACAGTTTGTTAGGAGTTACAAAGATCTGTAGCAAGAACTATAGAGGTCACGCAGAAATCATTGCCGAACCTGCGCTGCTCAAACCTGCAAATGTTCCATTAAGTGCCACTCTTTATCATCCCTATGCACAATATCATACAGCCGTAACGTCAGGTAAGGCATGAGGGATGGTTGCGGTAAATGGCGTTTTGCACCTCTCAACGTCTTTATTGCTATTTTCGCTTCTATTTATAATCACAGCCCGTGTTCCTCGCGTCTGATTTCTCTTTCCACTGCCGAGAACTCGCACGAACTGCGTCAGAGCCTTTGAACATATAAACTATCTCTTAATGCTTACGTTCGAGGGGGATGCTGTCTTTGTTCTCGCTCCTACAGCCAGGGTCAGCCGTGGTGTTTACATCACTGAGCTGTTGCCGCGGCAACAGACAGAGCCTCAGAGTCAGGGAGAGAGAGAGTGCGGAGGGCGACGCAGAAATCCTTGAAAGTGATGTGAAACAAAGGCAAAACAGGGTGGGATTCAGCGCAAATAAGGACGCTTTTGTGTTAACAATAATGTAGAGGGAAAACGTCAGATATGTGTTGAAAGCTCAGGTCCTCAGGCAGTTATGAGAGAGTAGTTAAATAACTGTTCAATGTTGAACATTTGAGAACTCCTGATCCCTAATGAATTCTGGTATTTGCAGCATAACAAATCACTTTCCAAGTAGCAACTAGCTCCTTGATAAGAGACTTGACTTGACAGTGCAAGTAAGCCGGGGGAAGGGCTGATAAGGAATCGAAGACTCCATTTTCCTATTGATATAAACTAACATACACACAGATTAGGGACCGCTTTTAAATGATGAGCCACATTTTCATTAAATTTGATAAACACTGCAATTTTTACGGCCCATAAACACCAGCGTTTGACAGCTGAGTAACCGCTGGCCAAACCAATAAAACTGCAAACGCAGATTGTCTAGATCAAGAATAGAAAGTCTGATGGATTTAAATTGTGGTGTTGATGGGCGGATGACTGAGGTCGCAGGTTACAGGAACTGCATCAGCATGGTCAACACAATGAGTCACTTTTATCTGATTATAAACAGCATATTGGTCTCCGGTGTTGCTTAGAAGTTACAAGAAGTCCCAGTACAATTATTCCAAGGATGCATTTCAAGCAAGTGTTTACCCAGTGTGACGTCGCCCTCGTGGGCTACAGTTTTGAAACCTCGAATTTGGGATCAGGGCTGTTGCCATCTTGGTTTATTTGAGCCAGATGTGACCATATTTGGTCAAGAGGGGGTTACTTTGGGAGGACACTGATTGGATTTGACCCTGAACCTGAGAACACAGGCGCCTAGTCATTCACAAGGTAGCCACACCCTGAAGTACACTGTCTGTTTACTCAACAATGGGACCATGATTTACAATATGAGCATCAGTCTGTGTTGAAGAAGACCTAACACTGGTGATAGAGACTATAAACTAATTAAGAAACCGTTTACTGACGTAACAAATCAAGTGAAAAGTAGGGTAATTTTCTCATATGCTTACATAAAACCTTCATTTTTCAAACCAGGGCCATTGGCTATACCATTAATTGGTGACAGATCTTTTCCAACCAAATGTATGCTCAATTCTGTTATCTACATCTTCGTTGGCCGGTATTCAATGATCGAATTTAAAACATTGATAAAGACATTTTCCTCAAAAATCCCAAATCAATCCGGCCTTGCTAGAACCACAGTGTACAGCAATGTAGGCTAAAGTATACCAGCACGCTTCAGTCCAATTCAACTTCCCCTATAAAAAAAAAAAAGCCTGTAAACACACTCAATGAACCGGATCCAAAAATCTATTTTGCGCCATTGTGACTGCCCAGTATGACGGCCCGGCGGACGGACGGAAACATGGCAAGTTAATGACTTTTTGAAGTCCGAGAGGCATGAGGACGTGCAGGTAAACACTCGGATCACAAACCCAATCACACGCCGCACATCTGCGCGCACAACGCCGCATGACTGCGGTAAGTCATTTCAGAGCCTATTAAATCTCCATTAACACACAGCCTCCCTGCTAGCCCGAGCTAATCCGACCCAGGTGTGTGTGCGTGTGTGTGTGTGTTTGCGAGTGTTTTTAACCGCCTCTCCCTCGTTCTCTTGGCCTTTCTCTTCCATTCCCTCTAATTTCTCCCAACTCTCTTCATACCTCCCCGTTTCATATCTCCTCTCCGTCAAAAAAAAAGCCCCGTTTCCCACACTCTCCGCTTAAACCTGGCAGCTCCGCGACAGCAAACCTCGTCCAATTAGGTCAAATTAAGGCAAATTGCTGCTCTCAGCGGGGAAACCAGACTGACACACCTCGTCTTGTTAAGCGCAGTCGTCTCTGTAGTCACAAACAAGCCGGTAAAGGCGGCCTCGGGTTTCTCCCCTCGCAGCCCAGGCTGAGGGGCTCTCATCCGTTATTTTACAGGCCTATGCTAATAGACGCCCACGTCTGTCGGTGAGCCGTTTCGACCCTTTTATCTTCGTTTCAAGTGTCTGAGTGGCAGACGAAAAAAACAGAACGAGACGAGGAGCTCGGAAAAAGACAAAGCGTCCGCTCCCTATTCAGCCGAGCGCCCGAATAACGAGGGAGAGAGATGCAACGGGGGTTATAAAATAGATGGAGGGGTGAAGTGAATGGATGTGGATGGACTGAACATAAAAGTGGCATACATAAGTAAAAGCTTCCTCTGTCTCAGGCCACGGTGGCTTTTGCTGCTTGTGTCACCCACCCGCTTCTTCTTCTTCTTCTTCTGTTTAATGCAAACAAACGTAGGACGCACCACTTCCTGCACTGGCGGAATTTGTTTTTTTTCCAGGAATTGATGCCAGGTGCTCGGAGAGGCTCATGCGTTATTGCAATCATCAATATGGGAAGCCAAATGAGCTTTGATTTCATAGAGAAAATAGTATATATAGCTTTTAGCTTCTTCATTTGGGTGTTTACACTTTCCCTATTCTTGGACCCGAGCCCAAACTCAGGCTCCGCAAGAACAAAACATCTTGTTCCACGGCACAAAAAGTAGGCCAGCAGTTCTCTTTCTTTTTTTTTTTCTTCTTCTCTTTTTTTTTATCTTGGGGACTACTGGATCTCAAAAAGTAATATCTTACACACACACAAACTCGCTCTCACTCGAACACACATGCACACACACACACACACACACACATTAATGTTCTGGGAAGGTACTCTGCAGGAGAGAATATGATCTCTGCTTGGAAGTGACGCTGTTCCCTACTAAAGCCGTACAAACACACATTGTTATGTTTGTAAGTGTGTGTGCGTGTGTGTGTGCGTGTGTGTGTGTGTGTGCGTGGACATGTGGGTGTTGGTGACAGTACAAACAGCTCCTCTCCACTGGAGACCTCTTATGAGAATACTTTGCAAGTGTGTAATAATAACAATGCTGTGGCCCCCCTCCACATTTACCAGAAGGGTTTATTGGTTAAATGGTTAGACTGTAAAGGGGGGGGGGGGGGGGGGGTGGGAATATATGCAGTTGTTTGATTGTTTAAGTGCTAGTATGTAAATGTTTGTGGTCCTAACGTGTCGTCGGCCTGTAAAATATCCTTTTAAAGTTAACGCGGGGAGCAAAACGGTCGGGCTTCCCTCGCCGTCCGATTGCATTTTAAACAGTTTGGTTTTGCCCCCCCCCCGCCCGCCGTGAAATATGTTAAGACCGCAGCTGGTATCGGCCATCGTAATGTTTTCATAAGACGCTTGTGACGGGGAGCCGGGCCCGAGGAGACAGATGTGCGCAGCTGTCACCGGGCCGCAAACGCAGCCCACCCACATTTTTACTGTGATTCATCATTTGCGTTCCGTGTGAGTGTTTGTGAGAGATACTTGCCGAATGTTCCCATAAACATTCAACGGAGGCTGACTGGCGCCCTCTGGTGGCGAACGCAACTCTTTACATTGACTCTCAATCTGCACTTTCAACGTAACATGACAATGCAGACTGTACATAATACTTTAATATCATTTCTGACCCTCTCACTGCTTTAAACAAGTCTCCAGGTGTGTGCTGGTGTTTGTGTGTTGATGTGTGCTTGTGGATTGACCTTTGTCTCTATTAGTGTGATACATTTTATAACGGTGCTGCATGTAATTTAATGTATTTAGTGTCTGGTGATGGTTCTGTCTGCACCTGCAGATGTGAGAGACGTGACAGTTGTGAGACACAAGTGGATGATATAGTACAGGGTAAAATGTCACCATTGTTTGACTTCCCGCAGTCAAAGACCACCAGCAAATAGATAAAGCGTATAGATAATGAGGTTGGGAACGCAAGAGCTTAGAGATTTAATAAAGGCTCCAGCAGCATACAGGATATTAATCTGTTTACATCCTCTGCTCCCACCCGTGCCCACGAAAAAAGTTTGTAAAATCCACAAAACATTTCATTCGTTTGCGTGTGCTGACTTAAACTGCAAGGCGCTGGATAGAGGACGAACGGCTGCACGCATGACCGGGAGACTGATCATCATGCGAAATGGTAATGAATGTCCACTAGATGGCATTAAAGCATTCGGCCGCCGCCTCCCACCCAACGCTCTGATCCTCGTGCCTTCCTGATAAGCAAACGCCTCGCAGCTCGCAGTGGTCTGCTCACATTGTTACCGTGCCGCAAACTTTGCACCATGAAGTTCAACTGACCCTAATGGAGCATCGCGTTTTAACAGTATGAGCATAAGCTGCCCGATCCCCAACACACACACACACACACACACACACCTGCAACCAATAGGGCTCTCGCTGCCTCTCCTCTGGAACTCGAGTGTTCCTCCGCTGAGCTATTTTTCTATTTATAGCCGGCGAGCTCCGGCTGTGTCTAAAATGCCTGCTGTCTCATTCTGTTTTCGCTTCCTTACTGTCTGACGGATCTGGGAGGACGGGGGGGGGGTTGGTGGGGTGAGAGGTCTTCCAGTTTAAATCACTTCGCTTTCTAGGGCCCCCGGAGTCATATTCATACATATCCACTCTCACGGAGGCTGCTGTGACGGGGCGGAGAGGCCCTCGGTGAGAATTGGAAGAGTTTGTCATACAGTGCATCTGATTTGATGCCAAACAGATGTTCAAATTACTGTAGAGCCATTAGAAAGTATAGTGTGTCTGCATCAGTGTCACTTCAGGATCTGCCTTAGCATGACTTCACTCCGTTCCTTTCACCCCGCTGACCTCTCGACCCCTTACGAGAAAACCTGCAGCAGATGTACGCAGCCCACCGACTCCCCCCCCCCCCCCCACTTTGTCACTTAAATCAATTTGCAGCAGCGTGGATGTTTATCCTCCCTATTTTATGGCTGGACAGAAATCCGAAAAGGAAAGCCAAAGTTTGTGCTGTGCTCCGTTGCGCACCGAGTTACAAATCAGCGTTGCTTTGGAGGCAGTCCCGAGGACGAGTCCAGCTGAATTTGGTGTTGACCAAAAGTTTGAGCCCTCGTTTGCTCCCGGCAGATGATAGCGTCTCCTACCAGGGCAGCCGAGAGGAGTGAGGAGATAAAAACCAGGGAGGAAGAGGACTCATTCAAGCGAACGCAGTGTGTGTGCGTCACCTTCAACTATTCTGCTCATTGTTTATCGTTATTGAGTCATTTCCTCGCAAAAAACATCCAATATTTGGTGCTCGCATCCTCTCAAATTTGTAAATAAGCTGCTTTTCCGCGTCTTACATTGCAGTAATCTGATTATCTTTAGGTCTTGGACTGAACCTGAACTGAAATAAAAACACCAGTGTGCGCTAAAAACTGTGATGTGACCCTAATCAGCGCCTTGAGATCATTACAAGTATAGCCAATAGTGACTTAGGATTAAAAGGCAAAGCCGTGAAATCAAGAAGATTTATCCACTTGTGAACCAGATTTCAATTGAGTCTGCCAAAAGTAAGATGACGTAACTTCTGTGCATTGTAAACATTGAAACAAAGTCATGCAGGGTCGTCCTCTGAGGAGCTTGAATGCTCAGTAAATGTGATGGCAAAAAGCCTCCAAGGTTTTGATGTTTTTTGTTGACTACATGTGGAGCCTTAGAGGTGCCCAGAAACATTAAGGGTCATCCTCTGTGGAGCTTGAACATGCTCAGTAAATGTAAAAGCAAAATGCTTAAAAGATTTTGATGTTTGTTCTCATCAGCAAGAGGAATTCTGGCTTGGGCGGTCTACTCAAACATTAAGATTTATCCTCTGAGGAGCTTCAACGCACTCAGTAAATATGATGGCAAAAACTAGAGTTTTATGTTTTATGTTGTCTACAGTTGGAACTTTGGCTTGAGCGGTCATCGAAAACACGAAGAGTCATCCTCTGGGGAGCTTGAACATGCTCAATGAATGTAATAGCAAAATGGCTCCAAGAGTTTGATGTTTTGTGTTGTCTACAAGTGAAATTTAGCTCAGACGGTCAACTAAAACATTAAGATTCATCCTCTGAGGAGCTTGCACATGCTCAGTTAATGTAATGGCAAAATGCCTCTGAGAGTTTTATGTTGTCTACAAGTGGAACTTTAGCCTCAGAGGTCATCAAAAGACTTAAGATTCATCCTCTGGGGACCACAAATATATCCACGCACTAACTCACGGTGATCTTGCTACTAATAAATTGAGGTTAGAAAGAGAAAATAGTGGAAGCCACAAAAACACTTTAAAGAGGGAGTTTTACTTGGCAGTTTGAAAGGTGACACTGATTTATCCGCCCTCAGCTCCTCAGCCAGGTCAGTTCAAAGCAGCCTCCATGTCAGAGAACAAATTGCTGCATGCTTTCAGTGTAATCTTCCTTTTGAAAGGGCAAAACTGGATCATTCCAGCAAACTCAGGCGGCGATCCCAACTTGGTTCATGTTTCTTCCAAAGTAGAACCGGGCCGGCGCGAGCTCGTGTTTTTTTGCCTAGGCCGCCTCATTTAGCGTAAGCCGGGGATTACGAAGAAGGAGGGCGTTTGTGAGGACGACATCGCCAGGACGTCTGTAAAAGTGAGTCAATAAAAAGTGAAGAATGGAGATGAGTGAGTGCCTGTGAGGAAAAATGAAACCAGCTGAGAAGAGATGGGTGAAGTGAAGAAGAGAGGAGAGGAAGTCGGCGGGGTCACACAGTCAGCGGCCACCCCACTTTTCAGTGGGAGCCCTGGGGCCTCGCCATGGAGCCCTGACCTGGAATTCCAAATAAATAATTCCTCAAACCTTCCCCGCCGAAGGAGACTCGCACACACATAAAGGAAGGGGTTGCACCAGCAGAAAAAAAAACAAAAACAATATTCTCCCAAACCGTGACTTATTCAGACCGGTTTTCCGAGTATTTGAGGGTATATTTGATCAACGGGCGCTCGATAATTCCGCGAGGTCATATCACACACACGTGCATGCGCCAAAGTGCACACGCTCACATTCTCCGAGCTTAGCTCTCAAAGTAGCCTAAATCCTGCATGTGTGAGCAGGAACATTCAGTTAATCCTTGCTAAATACAGCATGAAACAGTTTTATTCAGTGATAGATATCCGTGCAAAGGGAGGCGTGACATTAAGGTCAAACGCTCTGCGGCTTATACAAGTAATTAATATACACAGGACGCAGAGGGAGAGAGACGGGGTCACCGCCGGCGTCGTCATGGGTAAAACAGGCGAGGCTTTACCATGCAGAACAACAGAGACGATAAAGAAAGACAACGTGTCCTTTGCTGAACTCAAATGCACCAAGTTCACAAAAAAACAAACAACAGCATTGGGATGAAAACTGGAGCTTGATAAAAATCAAAAAACAAAATTGGATTTTGTTCCTTTGGGCTCATTTTTCAGCAACGGGACAGGATATGAAAATGCAGTGTCCTCTTTATGTTCCCTATGAAGGCTCACATGCGCACATACACACACACACACACTTGCTGAAACCTGTCCTGATGCCGGTGCTGCGGAGGGCTGTGAAGCTGTCCACACCGACGATAAAGAGTCAACTGTGGGAGTGAGGTTATTAGAGGCTAGATTTAGCTTGAAATAAAAATTATATTTATGATTGATTATGATAACAGTGTGCTCACCAAATGTGTTAAGATCTAGAACATGGTGACATCACTGCAATAAAGTCAGACAGAACAAGAAACATGGACTGAAACGAGCTTTCCTGGATGGAATGCTGGTATAGTAGTCCACCTGAAACCCGTCTGTTTTGAATATGAACAACCATTACGTTTGGTTACCTTGTTGGTTGACAGTCTGATCGCTGATGTTTCTTCTTAAATTCTGCGTCGAACCAACAACACCTGAGTGGGCTTCGGTTGCATGCAGGTAAACAGTCTATATGGAGAGCCAAGGAGGCAGAAAACATGGCCGATATGCCATCTCTGATCCATTTGCTATCGTTTCACGATGGCTTAGCTTTTTGTTAGCTTCTTAAAATGTTCTGCACTCGTAGGGACATCTGATTAGCCAAAATGTTGTATTGCGTCCAATCTCGTTTCTCAAGTAGCGTATCGAACTGTAAACAGTGACTGGTGCACGGACGAGGAGAGACCTGGCCCTGATATCCATTATCCAGAAGTCTTACCCCAAAACATTGGCCGTTGACCCTGAGACTAGATTGCTAGCTGATGGAGATTGCTCAGCAGTTAACTCGGTTAGCACAATGTTATTGATCAGTCAATCACAATCACAAGCTCTCCAAGTAGGCTAAAGAGTTTCATTCAATCAATCAAACAGGGCTAAAAACATATGCCAGCTAGCTCGATAAATGTCTGTTAGCAAGCTCATTAGCTTGATTGCTAATAGAGCGATAAGTTTAGACAGTTTGTTGCAAAGATTTGTACAATCAGTTCCTTTGTGGAGCACTTTTCCAGTTTCCAGTTTGTTTGTTTTTTTACTCTCCTGCTCTAAGAATGTCTAAGAAGCACACTTCCTATTTAATAATGATCAAAATGGACTTTTTCTTGTTGCATGTTTCGTCCTTCTTGTATGGAAATTTAGAACCACAGCAGTAAAAAAAAAAGAAACCTTACCAGAATTCTGGGGCAACATAAATATACTCAACCTTCTTTTTCTGTTTCTGTTCCAGGATCAGACAAAGACCTGGTGTGTCTGAGATGTTATGAAATGTTTTCACCCAGTGTGAGTATCAAATCGCCGCAGCTTACGCTGATTGAGACAAATACATAAATGGGAAGTTGTAAACTTAACACGCCGTGGCACATGTGAGAGGATCCTTCCCCCCCCGGCCCTTGCCAAACCACATTAGAGGAAACATTAGTGGACATGGGGGTCGCTGTAATGCACACACTCGAATACACAAGGGGGACGGACGTTTCTTTGCCTCCGAGACTCCAAAAAAGCGCGCAATTAGATCATCCTCCCGCTGCCTCTTTCGGATTCTCTCCCACACACACCCGCGCGCGCTAAAAGTAACTCAACACTGCTGCTTTCTCACTGGTGGAGAGGCTTTAATCTGCACCAGACAGAGAGAGATTCTGGCTGCGGAAATTAATGTTTACTTTTCAGCCGTCTCTATTTCAAACTGCTCTCTTTTTTCCCTCATTGTTGAGAAAACATCCCAAAGGAGATGTGAGATTGCCGAAGCGAAAGCGCTGCCAAACAAAACCCGCTGCTTCATATGGTTCTTCTCAAGCCTGTCAAAAAAATCGCCCCGTGAGGTGTCGCGTTTCTGTGTACAGACGAGAACGAGCTGGAGTTTTTTTTTTTTCTTCACACACATTATACAGTACGCCGGGATCCGTCTCAGGTAACTGTTACATCTCGTCGGAAACGAGCGTCGACGTCACGTCCCATTGGCCTCTGAAGTGCATTTCATGCTACGTGCTCTGCTTTGTCTGATTACTTCAAGGCGAAACGGCAGATCGCTTTCAAGCACGACACAAGAAAAGGGCGTTGGTATACTCTGAAAGTATGATTCATGAAACAAAAAATGCGTATTCATACGGCCAACAAATAGGAGGTGTGTATCACGAAAAGAACTGCGAACAACTGCATTCTTTTTAAACATCCAGGATTAGCCTGCTAGCTCAGTTAGCCGTGCAGCTAGCCAGCAGACGCCATCCGTGTGAAATCCTCGGATAAAGAGTTTTTGCTTGTTTTGCTTTGGAGAAGAAAAAAAAAAAATGCATCTGCTTGTGACAGATTCTTGAGTGATTTCCTGCTTTACGAAGTGGCAACATGCAAAGTAATAATCTTATAATAACCGGCCAAATAGCGCACTGTCAAAATGAAATATTCAAAGAGGTTTTTATGAGGTTTTTGCATCCCATTTGCAAGCGGGAGCAACAGGTTTTATGAGGATCTGCAGATACATTTATAGTCGTGCCGTGACGGATTACGGCATATTTTACTCACAGAGCCTATAGCTACACCGGGCCTGCCAAAATATGATTGGTCTGCATGGGTCGCTTGTGTTTTCGCTCACAATTAGTGAAATCTGACGGTGGGCTTTAAATCAAAAGCTACGGAGCGGGGATCCACTGCGGGGCTGCTGCAACGGCCGCCGTAAGCCCTTATAAAGTATAAATCCAGCTTAACACTGCGGTGAGTTAGTGAGGCGGTGAAATATTCTCATTTGTTTTGCTCCGTCATACCAAGCAACCAAGAGCGTTTCGACGGCAATGCGTTATAAATCCATGCACACTGGAAACCGTTCTGTTGCCCCCTTGAAACAGAGATCGGCCTGCTCCGTCAGTGTGCTGCACATGTTAACAACCAGGCCCATTAAATTTAATAAGGGGCCGTAATCAAACTACGGCCCATGCAGACTCGCTCGTATATGCCCAGAGGCTTCTCCCTGGAGGGGAGCTGTACCAGAACACGCCGCAGGGGTCATCTATACCATCACAAGGAATGTACTGCGGCGAGAAACAGTGCTACGCTGTGTGGGACTTGTTGAGTTTGCTCTGATAAAAAAAACTGGTCTTTTCAGCAGCGACACGACTTTAAAGTGAACATTTCAACACATGCAAAGAGGAGATCAAGCCTCGAAATCAGTCAACGCTGACAAGACCAATTAGCAAAGTGTTGTATGAGCGTGGTGGATCTCTAGTTCTCAAGGTCTTTAAATCCCGCATAGACCGGAATAGCTGACGTCGAGTTCCTTTGATTTACGGCGGCTCTGATTCATGATACCGTGAGATCGGACTGTGACTTTGAGGTGACTGTGAACAGATCCGAATCAGAAACCCCGCCGCCGCGGGCCAAGAGCACCAACCTGCACTCCGTCACAGTTTCACTGTTTTGACGGGAGGGCTCTTTAAACGTTGCGATGACATCCTATATTTGACTCCTGACTCTTTGATCGCGGTCCGGTAGCTCTTCGCTCGCTTGTCGCGGTGACGATGTTGGGCCAAAACAAAGCGTATGTCTTGATTTTTCAGGCGCTGCAAAAGTGGTGTGTGAACTTGTTTTGAGTGTACGCGCATTCCAAACATGTTGAACCATCAAGGTCTCATTCCTCCTCCTCAGTTTGAGGGAACGCAGGGAGGAAATCGGGGAGGAAAGGCAAAAATGGATAGCTGCTGAGGTCGCAAGTTCAAGCCTTCTCTGTTTCCCAGAGCACGTCCAAGAGGAAAAATGGATCGGAACAGGGAATCATGCATATCCAAATCTCAAATATGCAGTTTTTGTTTTGTTTTGTTTTGTTTTTTTTTTGTTTTTTTAAGTTGGAGTTGGAGACAGAGCATGTTTTCCAGGAACGCTTTGAAAAGGAGTGTCTCTGGTCATGAAACCGATTCTTAAGATTCATTTTGTGTTGATAAGGGGATATTCATCTAAAGGAGAGACAGACACAGTAGGGGAGAGTGAGTGTGGTCCTCCTTCCGTGATGAACTAGTAATGCCCTGTAGCAGGAGTGTCGCCATTTCAATTCTAAATCAGCAAAATCAGCGTTCAATTTCAATAATTAAAGTGATTCTTGTTTTATTTCTTTTTCAGAGATCCTCTATGCATTGGTACGAGGAGAGGGGTCCGCTGTTGCCTGATCTGAGAAACCAAACTTCGAAACACGCGGAAATTGTATATTTTGCTGTTTATTGTTGAATCCCTGAAGAGCTGTGGGGGTTTTTTTGTTTTGTTTGTTTTCTAGTTGAACTTGTTGAATCTGCATTTTGTGGTGACTAGCAATAGAACTCGCCAGACCCTGGCAAACAAAAAGCCACCAGGATAAACTCAAGCTGCTTTTTGGAAAGTACCCTTCTAACCCATATTTTCCCCAAATGACTGGTGAAAAAAGTTTATAAATTGAAAATTGATTGAATAGTGACACCCTCCCCCCCACCCTTTCAAAGAGCTGTTCAGAAGAAAAGCAGCAATTCTGACAAATGATGAATCAGTTAAGTTCTTTTTCAAGTACAACTGAACAAAATCCTCTGAAAACAGTTTCCAAAATGCAAAGTTCCGGGTTCCCTGTGTTCAAAAGGAGACGTCTGTGGACATCGAAATGCAATCAGGGAGACCGTAAGGGCGATTTAAACTATTATCTGATATGTAATAAACCAGAAGACTAATCAAGAAAATACTAGGCAGGTTATGTAAAGCTGCAGCATATTTCCAATTGAGGTAATAAAGTAGTCTCCAGTGCTCAGCCCCTGTGATATTACTGTTGTAAACACTTCAACGTGGGACTGCTTTTTAGTGAAAAAAAAAACACAACTGTTGGCTCCTGGCAGAGAGCCACGGCCCGTGTCGACGCCCCGGCTTGCATGGTCCACAGCAGAAGCAATGGCGAACATGTGCGGTGCGTTCAGACTGAAACGTGGAGGCCGAATCAGAATGCAAGATTTCTGATAAACGAAAGCGTTGCGCCGGCAGCTTCGACGTGTTTTCAAAGGAAGAGGCAGCTTGCAACACGAAATGTTTTTCGACGGGATGTTTGACATACCATGTGGGGGATTCTATCAAAATATACCCGAGCGATGATACACAGGAACTGGCCAGCAAACTGTCTTGAGATGGACAGGGCCCCCAGGGATGGCTGTGTTTGATTACTGCAACGGAGAGCGCTGTAAATCTTTACCTTTAAAGGAAGACGCGTTCACTCTGTCCTCACCGGTTTACTTTTACAGAAGTGTGCAGAGGAGTTTAGCTCAACGTGTTGGAGCGGTGTTAACCGAGCCACCGCCTTCATGACTGTCGAGGCGAGTCAGTAAATAGCTCATGCACACAGGTTATGAGCACAGTCGTACTTGTTACACAGTCCAGGGTTGACATGTGGACCAAACAGGGCATATGACGTTCATGTTATATGCTTATTAGACGCTGATTCCAGCAGGAGGTGGGGGGGAAGATGGTGGTGTCAGGACGAGCCAACAAGCCCGCCAAACTGGGACACCCTGTTTAAGGACACCCTGTGTAATTTCCCACATGGTATGTCAAACATCCCGTTGAAAAACATTTGTGTTGCAAGCTGTCTCTTCCTTTGAAAACACGTCGAAGCTGCCGGCGCAACGTTTCGTTTATCACAAATCTTGCATTCTGATTCAGCCTACGCGTTTCAGTACGAACGCGCCGTGTAATTTTCACCCATTTCGGTTAAAAGTGGGTGTTTTTTTAAGAAGAGCTGAGGACAATTTTGCCGTCTTTTTGTAGCGACCTCAACCGCGAAGTTGGACCATCTCCATCCGTTCCGGTATTTGAAGCCAAACCATGATGTTTTCCTAACCCTAACCGAGTGGTTGTTGTGCTTGAACCTTAACAGAGCATAAGCACACCACTGTGACAAAACTAAAATAGGATACTAAACCTAAACAAATGGAAATGTGTTTTAACTTTCCTGTGGTTTTGCAGAAAGTGCTAACTCGGCTAACATTCACTCTGGGGACCGCATTTGCCCTAAAAATCTACAACCACATTACAAAATCTGTTTTAGGCGTGGTCGTGCTTTGAGCTAAATGCTAACATCAGCATGCTCAGATGCTCACAGTGACGACGCTTATGTACTGATGTTTAGCTGGTAAAATGTTCAACACGCTCACCATCTTAGTTTTGTGTGTTAGCATGCTAACTAATTAGCCTCTACAAATTGTAGACTGTTGATGGGAATGTCATTAGATTTCCAGGTCAGAAACCAAACTATTAAACACCAAAAAAAATAAATAATAAAACCCGCAAAAGTCAGCAGATCATCAAAGTCATCGGGGTTCATCTTCCCTCTGGGAATCGTGAATGTTTTGACAATCCTGTCCGATGGATGTTGAGATATTCAGTGGCCGACCCGCGCTGCTATTTAAAGTGACGGGGCTAGCATGGCTGTGAAAACAAATTGAGTGATCTTAAGAAAGCAAATAACAGACTGGTTAGGCTTTTCTGCAAGTGTGTTTCTTTACTTCCATCTCCGAGTGCTGAGGGCTCTGACGTGGCCCAGCAGACATCCATAAACAGAAATCAACACGGGGGCATCTGGTGAATTTAAGGAATGCTAACAACGTGCGTGTAGAGCAACTATAACTCCAACTGTTAGCTACCCAAATGAGGTCGAGCGCTTTAAAACACAGAAATGATGTGCTTTTGCAAATGCCATCCAAACGAGCCATCTTCGTGAAACAATATGAAGTTGGCAACAGAAAATTCTAAATTCCAATTATCCAAATTCCCTGTTGTGCTGACCAGGGCTCGGTTACAAAGTCAATAGAAAAACCTCCTCCTGTATTATCGCGGGTGTCACTAAAACAATCAAAACAGATTAAAGTTCTGGATCAACAGCTCTCGCACGCCAGAGGACCAAACTCTGACCTCGAAGAGCCACTGCTGAATCGCTCTAAATCCTCTGTTAACAATCATTTAGTAGTTTTTTTTTCAACGGTGGAGATTTGAATTTGGACTGATTTTCTTCACTTAGCCTCTCCCGTAAAGCATTAAGGGTAAGTGGGTCTAAAAATAGGCCGCACAATGTCAACATTCTGGCGCCCCATAAACAACCCGGATCAAATTAGCCGACCACTGTTTCCTCCCCGAGCCTTTGCCTCACGTCTGTGTGTACTGGCGAGATATTGTCAGAAACTCTGCTCAGTGTTTCACACGCCGAAGTTACAAATTGCAGCGTGTCAACACTCCTGTAAGAAAAAAAAACCTGCGCTGTTTTCATACTTGTGCCGTTGTGCAAGAACGTGTGTTGATGTGACGCCCCGGCTCCAGGGCCGATCAATCCTCGAGGAGGAGGCCCCGACCCTCCTGCTGCAATAACACGGAGGATACTTTCTGATGATTTTTCTGCGTCATTGTTCTTTGAACATCAACAGCCCGGCCATGGAAACGGCTATTAAGCAATCATGGCCAATATAACTGTCAGACGCCTCTTTTTCTGTGTAAACCATTACATCTCCGGCTCGCCTCTGCCTCTGCCTTCCCACTCGATCTCGCTCTCACGTCTCCCTCCTTAAAAAGGCATAGCACGAGACTAATCTGCACAGGTTGCCGCACACACACACACACACACTCACACACACACAAAAAACATACTTAAAAAATCAACAGATCCAACTACTAAAGTGGCATTCATATGAAGATGAGGTACCGACGTCTCCACAGCTTTTAAAATCATGGGATTAGCTCAAATAGACAAGGTTGGTTAAAGGGTCAGTACACCACTGATTTTACAAGTGAAGTTCAGTGTACTATATTCGGCATTTTTAGTTCTATTCAGCTTGTAAAAACTCTCTTCTGTGGCTCTGGAGGAGCTTTATTGTGCCTTGACAAAATAACCCCCGATGATGTCATAGCAATGTCATTAGGGTTACATTGTCTTTGGCACGGACGCGAAACATTTGAGGAGAAACTTTGCGTCAGGAAATGAAGTTTGAAAGGGCCCAGTCCAAAGTGTGCAGGCAGCTTATTCCGTCCCATGTTGGCGACCTCTAGTCAAGGCAGCAAAGGAGGAAGTCGGGTGATGTGGTAGAAATAATGACAAAGTCTGCATGCGGAGGAGGCCATGGTGGATGGACGGGTGAAACAGGTGACACCCATACCCAAAGAGAGGGTCCTTCGCCTACACGATCACCCATTGGCTGTTGTCAGCTCTAGGGCAGGCATAGAAGCTCAAATGAGCTGTCAATCAAATGCCCATCTCAGGATCTCCAGTGTGGAGGGATAATGGCGCCTGCTGTGAAATGAGAAGAGTCTTTTTCCAGATTCCAGACCATTTTGTCACCATTTAATCATGGAATACTGAGCTTTGGACTAAAATATGTTACTGAAATGGATCCATTGGGCATTTTGGTAAGAAGAGCAGTCAGTTTTTGTCCGAGTTCGATGCACTGCTGGAACCCCCAGAGACTTTATTGCCGAGTTGGCAAAACTTAGTCTTTTCTGATGGGATTTTATCTTGAAATGGTTTGCACAAATAGAATCATGAGAATCTAAGCTTTCATGGTTCTGGCGTCCTAAGGGCCTTGGGAATCTCTAAGTTGGTAGAGGTGTGCGTTAAAGGACTGGGAATACGCCTGTAGGTAAATATGTAACCAAGCTTTTGAGGATTTTTTGTAAAGTCACCCAAAATCTCAACAGAATCAGTGTGTTGTGACTGAGAGCTCTCCCTGATGTCAACAAAACATCCTTCATCTTTCTTCAAATGACAGCTGATCAACCGGGCACACCCCCGAGGATGAGGACGGGATGGACACACCTGAACATACACGTGGGAAAAGTTTACGTAAATGTCCCTTGATTGGTACCGTGGGTCAGATTTAGCGGCATCTACGGCTTGCAACCAACGTACACCCCCCCCCCCCACCACATCTCCCCTCCGATGGCAGCCAGAAACGTGGACAGCGCTCTCCAAAAGTCAGCGCCTTTGTTTTACGCTTCATTTCAGGTTCCCGCTTCACACCCAACAGTGTGTGAAGCCTCCCGGCAGACCGGCAGCGCTCCTCGGCTCGGTATTTTTACAAACACCCGGAGGTGCAATAACTTCGCGGTCCAGATTGCGCTAACGACTCCGAACTGATGGCCTCATGTTATCCTCAGTGGGCCGCCGCGAGTGTGGGGGATGGGGGGGGGGGCGATGGAGGGGGAAACAGCATGGAAAAATAAGAGTTACAGCGGTGGGAAAACTCTGCTGAGTGAGAGCTTCTCGACATCTCCGAGAGGAAGAGAGGGAGGAGAGGAGAGTGTGGATGTGTGCCTGAGTGTGTGTGTGTGCGTGTGTGTGTGTGGAGGAAAAAGCGAAACACAGAGAGTGAAGCCGGAGCTGTTCTTTGTAATAGGAAATGATGGGAGAGCTGTTTGAGGGCCGCATGGTTTTGACCCTGTGACTGGTCGCAGTCGTGAGAACCGAATCCGGGGGCCATGTGTCCTCAAGGGCCTTGCATCAGCACACTGCTGCTGCACGTACACACACACACACACGCGCACACACACACACACACACATTATTACACCGAGCGCGGCAGAAAATACAGTTGGTCCGAGAAAGAAGCGGGGAAATTATCATACCTTTTCACCAGTGCATGTGGACTTGTGCCAAGTTATGCAGCCCCCCACCACCCCCACCCGCCACTCCACCCCTGCTGAAAATAAGTCGCCCAAGTATGTTTTGTTAAGGATTTCATATGCTTCTCCATCCCTTTATTCACACTCCATGTGAAGCCTGTGCGAACCAGCGGCAGTGACGACAGCGGTGGGAGGGAAAGGACCACCTTTGCAGTAAAAACCAGAAGCCCCTGTTCCCAGAGGTGTTCTCTAAGGTGTGACTCTCACGGGGGACTGAAAAACACAAGGTGGGTGACGTGAAGTGAAGTGAAGTGAAGCTGTCTCCCCTTCCCCCTGCTTAATTACCCACATGCCCTTGGGCAAGACGAGGATTGCGGGGTTGTAGCGTTACTGGGTTTAGTGCTGGGGACGACTTCCAGGTGCAGATGTCAGCGGCGGGTCAACAACGCTCCTTCCCTTCGTAAATCTTGCGCCATCTCCACCGTCCGACCGTGGTGTGACTGACTCCATACACAGTTGGATTTCAGGCAACTTTTACCGGCTTCCAGAGAATCACACTGCCTTGAGCCGAGGGGAGGTTCTCAGCAGATGTGACTCCTGGCTGACTCGCTTCTGGCTGAGATAAACATGTGTAAGGTCGGCTGATTGCTTTCCTTAATTGTTCCAGGGGCTGTCATAGAGACTTTATAATATGTTGGTCAAATGAAGGGATGGAGATGGAAGGCAGCTCTTTTTCTACACTGACAGCATGAAGATACAGGGAAGAAGACACAGTGGTCCCCTGTTGGTGGATGGTTGGTTTGCCTGCAGGATGAATTAAAACCACAGAAGAAGAAACACTGAAAAAGTTGTTGTTTTTTTACCTCTGACTTCCACACCGCGTACGCGTGAGAGCAGGACGGCTGCACCTTCCTCTGAAGCCACCTCCGCGGGGAGAAGAGCGTGCCGGTGCTCCCGGACGGCGCCGCGCCGGGTCCCCGCACCAGAAACGGTAAATCCCCGGCGGTATTCCTTTTGGCACGCTTCACTATGTCATAGTCGAAGTGGAAGTTGGAGGATGGAGAAACATCCAAAGGTATGGAGGGAGACGAGAGGGACGGGGAAATGGGCTCCTTTAGCGTCGGGATCTTGGTGCGTAAAGCCGGTTTCACGGCCGAGCGCTCCGGGGACGCACCTGCGTCCGCAGCGCTGGAAAGCGACGCGCCGCTCGCCGAATCTGTCCCGGTGCCACAGTGTCTGATGATAGCGGGGTCCAGGCTCCGGGTTTGGCGTAGCCGCCGTTTGGTCATGGCTTTGGACGCAGGAGAGGAGCAGGAGAAGACGCTGTTGAGAAGTCCTTGGGCGGCAGACATGGCTCCGTATTTTGGTTCTCACATCGGTGCTGCTCAGCGCGGCTCTCTAAAGCTCCCCCCCCCCCAACAACTGCGAGACACGAATTCAGAGTTCCCCCATTAACTGCGAGATCCGAGTGGAAGCTGGTGAGGAGCTGGAATGTGCTGCATTTGGCTGCAGACGCTGCGCAAAGTGGACAAAGAGCAAGGCTTCCTTTCCTCCCCGCGCGTTCCTCTGCGCGTTGGTCATTCCCAAACAGCAGTGTGTGCGTGTGTGTGTGTGTGTGTGTGTGTGGGAGGGGGGGGGGGGGGGGGGGTCAGAAAACTTGAGATAAGTGCTTGGTTTTTGTTTTTTCAACCGATTTCAATGTCAGAATAATCTTATCATTCACCACTTTGATTTGACTTTTCCAACTCTCCAGGTGAGTTTACATTTGAAAAAATGTAAACCCCCCTCCCCATGTCTCCCCCTTTTCTCCCTGAATGGCCATAAACGACCTCCAGATGATCATAATTGCCCGAGTCCAAACCCTCATGCGCCAGACTCCATTCACGAAACCCACGATTTTACCCCCAGTCTGACACTTCTAACTTTGTTTCCTTGGTGGCTTCCCAGTCAAAGATGTGAGGGCAGGGTTAAATCGAGTTTCTATAATTAATAAGTTAATTCCCATAAATGTAATTAGGCGAGCAGACACAAGGTCACACACACACACACACATAGAGAGACAGAGATGATTTAGCCAGGGGATGAAAATAGACATATTAATCCTCGTCTCCTATTAATCCACCTCGCTGTCTGGGAATAATAGGCCTATCGGTGGAGCCCTGCTGTGTGCTATTATTAGATAAACAATAAGTGAGCCGTGGGATTAATAATAGACGGTGCCTTTTTTCTTCATACACCTGTGCGAGAGGCTATATTGCAAGAACTTTTTTTGTTTACACAGATGCTTCTTGTGGATGAGGGGGTTTGTTGTCGAGATCGGCCTGAGCGTTGAGTGTGCCGGGAGAGAGTGTGTGTGTGTGTGTGTGAGGAGAGACGAGAGAGAGAGAGAGAGAGAGAGAGAGAGAAAGAGCAGGAGCATGTGTGGCCCCAGTGTGTGAAAGTATGGGGAAAATGAAAAGAGACAGCGGGAGTCCGGCAAGAGGAGGGTGCCCGGGACGGCTGATAAAGGAGCTTATGAAGCTGCTCGGCATGACACACTCTCTCTCTCTCACACACACACACACACACACACACGCGCGCGCACCCCGACACAGCACGACGCGACACTGATAACAGCTGAGATAGATTTGACCCTTCTAAAAACAGTCTGCATGGGGGGGAGAAAGAATGAGAGGGAAAACACAGGAGCAGGACGTGGTGTTTTGCATTAGTTTATGGAGAGTGGATGGAAAGGAGCCAGCGCTCGGGGCATTGTTGCCCTGAACTGTGCCCACCCTACTCCTCCAATGGGAACGAGCCAAGAACAACAGTTTTGTATGGAAACAACAGTGCGAGCGTAACCACAAGATCCCCCCCTTTTTTTTTTTTTTGCAGCATCCCTTCACTTTACATTTCGCTGCCTTCGAAGCTCCTCAACGTAGGCCTACACGTGGAAGCGGCTCACCTGAAACAGGCAAAAAACACATCAGAGAGAGCGGGGAAAACAGGAGAGAGAGCACCTCAACGGGCCCTACACTTCAGCCAGTCACGTTCAGCGTTATGTACACAGCCCATATTTGGTGCACAATGGCAGAGCAGCCGCTGCCTCCGAACCATTTTAAGCAAAATTGGCCCAGATTCGGCTACAGCTGTAGAGCCGCGGTTTCCTGTGCCGGGGGGGGGGGGGGGGAACAGTGTGCATTTCATTGTGCGAGCGTGTTTTCTTTTTTTGACAGATATGAATGGAAAAGGTCACGAGGTCGGGAGCAAAAGTGAATGGAATGACTTGGAGGGGCCTGGATATGGACTGTGAGACGATAAAACCAGCAACACAGGCCCTATTTTTTATCTGTTAAGGACAATTAATATTATATGTGGTGGAAACAGGAAAGAGATTACTATCCTAGATTTGTTACCTACAATTAAGTAATCATATGTCTTTAATTGGAGATGTAATTGAATACGTTGGAACATATAGGGGAGTCTCAAATAAAAGACGCGCTCGGTTTGTGGCCCGGAGCGGAGCAGAGACTCCACGTGTAAACATCCCCATACTGCGAGAGCCGCCATATTGTTCCAATAGAGGAAGATTAGATTATTGAGACATGGTGAATTATCTTGTACTGTATTTTGCCTCGAGGAGAAGGGGCTCTTTCCTTAAACTCTGTTAGCCGATCGCCACAAAAAAAAAAAAAAAACACGTTTTGCTCTGAGGTAGCCGGGTCGTATGATACCCAGGCTGCTTAATGTGTATAGATAGGGGTGGTTTAATATAGACATTTAATCTAAGAATTTGATCAGTGGAGTCCATTTGCGACAGTACTATACATCGCCTGGAGGCTTGCTATAATTCTCATGTCATAGGATCCCTAAACAGGCACAGATGTGGGACCTATTTTTCACATGGATGTGGGGATCTACAAGATGGAATTAAAATGTGAAATCAATAATGTGATAAAGCCCGGCGAATTACAGTTAAACATCTGTTTCCTCTGTTTGTAGGGTAAAAAAACTCCAATGAGATACTATAGGCTACCCTAAGTCGCATGGCTTGTGTTAGTTTATAGTGGAAAAGTGCTAATGAGCAGGCTAAAATCACGTATTAAAGCTAATTAAACAAATTAAACAAATGCAGGCCGGTGTTGACTTCGCAATCGAGGTAAAAGAGTTCATGCAGCCTGTTTTTGTGTTCGCATGCTGACATCTGTTGGCCGTAATTTGACATTGCATTACTAGTACGGTGTCCGCGAGAGGCCACTTCACCTTAGTGAATTGCGTTTCCCATGCCGTCTTCGCGGTTATAGGAAATATTAGAATTAAAAGTTGCGCGTCAATAAATTATCCTGCAAAGGATGGACATGGGGAACAACGGGGTGAGGAAGGGGGGAGAAATGTACATTAGCGTCTTTCTTTGTGTCTTATGAGTCTATTCAACTGCCCTCATAAATGAAATAATAATAATTTGCCGACCTCTTTAGATCTTTACATAAATTCTGGCGCTAATATTGCAATGCGACACACAATTTACGTGTGTGTGTGTGTGTGTGTTCATTTTCAAGCTTGGTGTTTAATAAAACTGTCTGGTAATAAGTCTGCTCCATGTACATCCACAGACAAACCTGGATCCGGAACTTACGAGCAGCCTGTGAAGGCGGCACTAGAATGGTTGCCTCGGTCCCGCAACAGCGCCATCCCTCCATAGTCTGTTTTTGGTGGAAGCCCCCTTTCACAGGGAAGCGTTTTGGCAAGGGAAGGGTTAAGGAGTTTATAGGGTCCAGATCGATGCCCCCTCTCCCACACGTCGCCATGAACAAATGAATTCGCGGGGAATTAAATATCAATTTCACAAAGGAGAAAGAGTCCTGTGCTTTGAACCCGACCCCACCAAGGCAAAAGTGTTGTACGACGCTAAGGTAATGTTTTTTGAGCAAGTAATTCAGCTCTTCTGGGGTTTTTTTTTTTCTTCGTCTTTGTACAAGGGAACAGTTTATATTGGAAAAGCGAGGTTGTTTCTGCAAGGTTTTGGGGGGGATATATGAATTGAGTGTGAAGGCCAAATAAGCCTCCCTGTAGCTCTTCGCGTAACGTTAGCGCGAAATTGATTTCTTGCATTGTTTCCGGGTACGTTTGATTTCACACGCCTCTTCTCGAAGCGCATGATTTGAACTAGTTAAGAAAACGAGTTTTTTTGGTATTTTGGAGCTGTTAGTTCGTTGTGAAACGATGCTGTTTGATAAGGCATTCGGCCCAAACTATAGCCAGTGCATGCTGTAATGTTATTTTCGAATTAACGTTAACATTACCGGTGTTTTATAGCACACTGAAGTAACGTTAGCAATAGCAGTAACTTAGTTTAATGCCAACTGCTAAATAATAAACAAACGCACCAACACATCTGCCCCGCTAACTTAGCCACCACTGACCATCGTAGTGTATCCGTCTGCTAACAATATTTCTGTCTAGCTCTTTAAAGACATTCTATGCGAGCTAAGGCGATATTGTTAATCTGTTTAGAGCAGATAAAAAAGCACTAACGTTACCCAAATTCGTGCATTATGTTGTTAGCGAAGTGCGCAATGCAGTTTCTGCTAGCTGGCTAGCTAACGCCAGGAGTCGGCTTGTTTACATCAACGCGCCCTAGCATGGCGTCTGCTAACTAATGTTAGCTAACACGTAGCATTGAATGTCGTTTAATTGCATGTTTGTGATTTTTGGTAGTGCAATACATTTCGAGGAGTTTACAGTAATCTGCTAGAATGCAGAATATCCAACTAGAAGTATAACGTAACGTGTGCTTTTCAACACGGTTTGCAGCAAACGTGAGCTAACGTTAGTATGACTTAACGTTAACGTTAAAGTGTCGGAGGCAAGTGAGGAGTTCTGTTTATTTTTGTGTAATGGAACATAAAAGCCCATGTCCTCTGATATTCCAAAGTTTTAAGCTCCCAGTTTCAAGGTGAACTGTGAATTAGCCGTAACTTGGCTTTCTCGTGTTTTCCAATGTGACGTTGTGTACATTCCTGATTTGCTAAAAGTATCGTGTAGCTGCAGCTGACAGCATGGCGAACAATGGTGCAAAACTATAACATGCAAATGCACGGAAGTAAAAGTATAAAGTCGTAAAACATGGAAATCCGTAAAGTACAGTGATTCACTTGAATATACATTGATTTGATCTCTCCTGGCTTGACCAAACATAGTGTTTGTGAGTGGGATCACTGACCTTCAAACCACATAAGCCACACTTATGTGCTCATTGTGTGTTCACATTACAGGTCCTTGATGTCTTGATAGGTACAGATGAACATGGAAGAAGAATCCCAAAGTACCTGATTCACTTCAATGGTTGGAACAGGAGGTAACATGTTATTGTGTGTCATAATGTAGCCAGTAAATGCTGCTGTCAATCCATGCAGGTGTGTGTGATTTTATTTATTTATTTATTTTTAAATGTGTGTGTGTGTGTGTGTTCGGGCAGCTGGGATCGTTGGGCTGCAGAGGATCATGTCCTAAGGGACACCGAGGAAAACCGAAAATTACAACATAAACTGGCTCGCAAAGCTCTGGGTCGCATGTAAGTTCATATTATGTGAATTTTTCAGTCACAAAGGTAAATACATCAAAATACGTAACAATTTCGAGTTTCTTACATGTGTATCACTTAAACTCTTGCAGTTTGTTAAGTGATTATAGTCAATTTGTCAATTTCAGACAGGCACAATGCTGTGAGTGAACATGTATGACATGTGTGGCTCAAATCAGTCCAGCGCACTCTATGAAAGTGTCTGGTCCTTGAATTGACCTCTCTGTTAGTTTGTATTATCTTCAGACGAAACTGACGACGTGTGTTTTGTTTTCTTCTGTTGGTAGGAAGAGAAAGGGATGGGCGAAGAGGCGCCGTCGTCAGTCTGGTACTAAATCCTCTCTGAAGACTCTCCCCAAGGAAGATGACAGCGATGACGCGTGTGAGAAATCTTTCTCCGTCTTTGTGCCTCGCTCCCAGGCTCCCTCAGCAATCAAATTAATCCGCTTGTATTCTTCCCGCCCGTAGGTTTGATTTCGTCTTCAGAGAGCAGTGACGGCGACGATTCTGACCCTGAGTCTTCAAATAGCGGGGACAGCACCTTCTCTGAGGATATCAACAAAATGGTGAGGTGGATCTGTTTTCAATTCAGACAAGGACATTTATAGATTAACTTGCATGAGGGCAAACAGAAAAAACACCTTCATTCCATTGTAATATCGAATTATAGTAAACCCACCTTTAACCCAATGTTTTTGAACAATTAAGCTGTTTCAGTTTTATGGCCATGGCTTCTGTCCATAGAAAACCACATCCTCTTAGTTTCTGTATAGCATGTACCTGAACGTTGATATCGCTTTTGTTCCAGAGGGTTGAACCGGACATCAGTGTTAAGAGGGAATGTGAGGAGAAGATCGTCCATGTTGACATCAACATTCCAGATGTTCTGAAGAAGAAGCTGGAGGACGACTGCTTCTACATCAACAAGAGGAAGAAGGTACATGCAGCAAATCTTCAGCACTGATAACACTGTTTTTCACATATTTGATAAGTCTGTCTTAAGTAGATGCAAGTCTACTGTAAAATGGTTGTTGTCATTATGTGTATGCTTCACATTTTCCGTGTTTTTCTCCCCAAGCTGGTGATGGTTCCCTGTCAGACGAATGTGGTGCACATCTTGGAATCCTACGTCAAACACTTTGCCATCAACAAAGCCTTCATGGCCAATGAGAGGTACCGGCGTCAGCAGAACACCACGCAGAGCAGCAGCCCACAGCCCATCCCTCCGGAGAAGAGGTTAGTCCACACACTTAAATAGAGGCAGTTCAGGCAGTAATTGAATATTACAGTATTTGTCTTCCTTTTCTGGTTGGATTCTTATTTTGGTAATTTCTTTATGATGGTTCACGGTTCCATGTCTAAATTAAATGAAATTACAATTTTATTTCCTTTTGTTTAAGCGAGGAGTTGTGTAAGGAGATGGTCGATGGCCTGAGGATCACATTCGACTTCACCTTACCCATGATCCTCCTCTACCCTTGTGAGCAAGCTCAGTTCAAAAAGGTCAGCTCCTCCAGGGTTTTCATGGCCATCAATGAGAGCTCACCCTGCTCCAGCAAGTAAGTGTGCCTCAATAATCATGTCTGATATGTTGTTTTAGAAACTACAGCTCGACTGTGATTTGACTTCTGGACCCTGCCATTAAGCTGTAAGCCTTTTTCCCTCAATTGTGTTTTGAAGTGCCCAACGGGAGCGCAGCCCGAGCCCGCTGGGACACAACCCACCCACCCCACAGTCCACAGACAGCCAACCAGCCCTGAGCGACATCTCTGCCACCACACCCACTGCACCAGCACCCACCCCGAAGCGCCGGCGCCACCCTGACATGGACTGCATCTCGTACCAATCGCAGTCACTCAGGCGCTCCACGAGAAACACATCTGGAGGTGACCGGCCAGCGGAAGGAAGCAGTGGAGGTAATCCATTTTGTGTTTTTATAATATAAAGAGAGTGTACTGTTTTTTATTGAATGCTTTATCTGTGCTGGGACTAAGCACTAAACACATTATTGTACTAATTATTGTACTAATCAGGTGGGGGCAGTGCCACAGCGTCCCCGCAGCTCAAACGCAGATTGATAGACCCCTCAGCCCAGCCCAAGTTCTTCCTCAACCTCGACAGAAGTAAGTTAACACTAATACAAAAATAAATACTTCAGGTACATCTTTGTTTTATTACTCACTGTAACATTCAGACTGGTCTTGTGGAGTTTTCTAACACAAGTACACCTTTTTGTCGGGGACTGTGAACGAGTTGGACTTCTCTCTGTTCAGTATGTGAAAAATCGACGTTTTCATCTTATATAAATGAGGCAGTATTTCCGTTAAGCCTTTACACTGGTTGTCATAGCAACAGAAGCACAGGTCAAGCCAAGCTGTACACAGTGAGACAAATATTTTGTTCTAATCATATCAATATAAAAAAAATGCCTTTCACAAAACAGTCAGTGTAGTGGCATGTTTTTTTTTTATAATTACCAGTTTGGTCCAGTAGATGGTGCTCTCCTACTTCTTTCCTCTCGCATTTATCCCTCCCCTGTCCTCAGAATGACTTTACACCATACAAACTTTTTTGTTTAGCCATGGTCCAGCAGCGCTAACCTACACAGCAAGGGCTTTATCTGTAAACATGTCGCGTTTTTTCCCTTTACCCAGAAACCCCCGTGCACAGCGGCTCGTCTTCCCCGTTGCCCTTGACGCCAAGCAAAGAGCGAAGCGGGCCTTTCTATGGCCTGGAGAGCCGGAGAAACAATGAGCTAAACGAGGTGATGGAATTGTGTGAGATGAATGGGCTGTTGGCTGTCTTGCAAAAGGACACTAGAAACTTTAAATACCCGCCGTCATTACAGAAAGCTGCATGTGTGAATTTAATTAATTTGGATCAAGCAAAATGTTCAGTGGATAATACCGGCTGGTTCTTTGTTTCTGGTTGTCAAAATGGAATATATGTATGTGAAAGTCCCTATTAAAGGTTTTTTTCTCTCCTCTTTAGGTCCTTAGTTGGAAGCTGACTCCTGATAACTACCCTCTGAATGACCAGCTTCCTCCACCCTCCTACTTGTACGGGGCACAGCACCTCCTGCGGCTTTTTGGTTGGTGTCCCCTATCATCTTTCTCTCACTGCTTCACATGTCATACAAGATTTAAGTGGTTGGATTGGAGTGGAGAAGAAAAGTCCCCTCTCATTTTATGATTTTGATCACATTCCCATCAGTTTCCTTCCCTCTGTGGGACTATTTCCACACTCACTGCCACGCTTTTCCTTTCAGTGAAGCTTCCTGAGATCCTTGGAAAGATGCAGATCCCCGAGAGGAATCTGCGAGCCCTGGTCAAGCATTTGGAACTCTTTCTCAGGTAAATCATAATAATTGAATTTAGATAAATTGCATCAGTGTTATTACCTTTTCATGCATCAGGTAAGTGCTTTACAAAGCAAGAGAGGGACAGAAACGAGTTAATTTAAATGGTGTACCGAGTACAGGTTTCAAGTGTCTTCAGGCTGTGCAGATGGGATAGTAATAATCTTCAGTTCACTCAGGCCTGAAGGCTTACAGTTTGTTCCCCGAAACATTCAGGCATAATATTGAAATCTCACCCCATTTTTGAAAAATGGATTGTGCTGTCAGACGGAAAGAAGCTGTGTAAAATCATGCATAATTTCCTCGGAGGATGAATCATTAAAAGTTTAGGTGGAGCATTTAATGAACGGGACATTAACTGAGAAGCATTCCGACTTAAAATATACCTCGCAAATAACCTGCCCGGTTCATTAACCAAGGTTTGACCTCGCAAACCGTTAAAGCTCAGTATTAACTGCCAGCTTTGAGCTGCAAGAAGTTCACACTTCACAACTGGAGAGGACACCTGGAAGCTACTGGTAGTCTCTAGAACAACCTTGACAAATTCATTTAATATCTGATGTAATGAAGTGTTTGGTAGCCTGCTTCACAGTAGCATAGTAAGAGCAAGAGATTTAAGGAGGAGGACAACAATAGTTTTCATCAAAAGACAAAAATATTGATTGTCAGGAAAATATCAGTACACTAGAATAATCCAGAAACACCGAAACAAAAAGGCAAGGAAATGTAAGTAAATGAGAGCGTGGAGGGGAGGGAGAGATGGAGTGAGAAAGAGCATGTGTTAGAGGGAGGGAGATGAGTGGGCGTTACACAAGCGCGGGAGTCTAATCTTTAAATCCTCCCGAGCGATCTTCAGTTCAGCCGGTCCCAAACCTGAGGGATTTAGGTCCTCTCATTCTCTAATCAAACACGCGCACTACCACCTTCTTCCACCGAGCAGTGCTGTGGAGCAGCACCTGAACACAGCACGGAGCGGGCACAGAGTCAAACCTGAGTCCCCTATCCTACCACTCAAGCAAGAGAAATGTATATAAATAAATAAACTGGAGCTCAGTATTTGGTGCCATAAAATCACGAGGTGGTCTTCTGAAAATAGCTCGAGCTGGCGTTCATGTCAGAGTGGTGTGCGCTATGAAAGGATTACGGCATTCAGCTACATATGTGATGCTTCTCCAGATTTATTTTTTTTTCTCACGTCGAGGCCGATTGGTTCTAAAACAGGATTGCTAAAACGGGACAGTAGCGCTGTGCAAATGCAGTGTCATCAGTAGTAGGCTCGGAACGTCTTTAGATTCAGTCCAGTCGCAGCGGACTGCAAATCACTGGTGCGCTTCTTTCCATCGAACATTATTCAGCTAAATGACACAGACAGTAACTTGGATGCAAAGACGAGTGAAGTCCTTAAAAGTGAATTAGTTTTGCAGGGTCGGTCTCCTCTATAGCTCTACTAGGCTGAACTATAAATTGGTAGGGCAGGATTTATGATATTCAAGAAACACTGACTTCTTTTCTTTCTCTGTGACTAATTAATATTTTCTGAGTTTTGGAGGCTCTACAGGACACTGGACACAAACTGAAATCTTTTGGGAAAGCCTTCTTGCCTTTTTTTTTTTTTCTTTCACTGTGAAATCAGCCTCGTGGCAGATTGTGCCGAGCGTGAAAAAAAAAAACCCTGATTGATGTCGCAGAGACTGAAGTGCAATGCATTCTGGGATTTGGCCACTGTTGATCTCTCACTCTCCTTTTCTCCGCAAGAATGATTATGATTAAGTGTGGGGCTGTGTGTGTGTGCACGTTATGCTGATTTACAATGTGTATGCCTAAAGCGGCTTGCCTTGTGTTATTACTGATCTTACAGCTATAAAGATTAGCACAAGCCTGAATTTCTGGCACCGAACTGCCGGGGAAAAATTATTTTCCAATTAATTAATATCCATGGAAACCTGTTCAGTGCATTTCAACGAACCTCTTTGAGTCAACTTTTTGTAGCTGTGCTGAAGAATAATGTTTGAATAAACGTAATTTCTTTAAAGAAAGTGTTTTCACCTTTGATTCATTCACCGCAGGGCTCTCACGTGTCTCCGTTATTGTCCCATTAATGTCGTCTTGTTTGTTATTCGTTGTCAAAGCATTCTTAAATTCTCTGATGAGGATAATTTGTTTGCATTGAGATTAGGAAGGCCGGTGGAGCTAAGATGAGATGGCAAGATTTAGAGGATTTGGCCGAGTAGCGGATACTAAGAAGATTCCGGATTAGTTTTCCCCGCTACTGATTAGATGGGAGGGTGGGGAGGAGGGGGGGCGGGGGATTTTTCACTCTTTCCCTCTCTGACTGTTGGTCGGTCATTCTCATGTTCTCTGTCATACTCTCATAGCGATTGGTTCTCTGGTGGTGGTATAGGGATGGATGAGGGGGCTTTGTCTCTGGCACATATACCCCCAGCAGAGGTCAAGGGGGCTCGGATTTATGTGGAATGAGCCAGGGATATCTAGGAAAACCAGAAGTCGCCGTGAACTGGGACATGTCATTTTAGAGACTTCCCTGTCATTGCTTTTTTTTTTTTTTTTTCTCTCTCTCCATGTAAGCCAGTCGGGTCCGTGCCGTTTTGTCATGTGGCAAACGGCTTATGTTGAATATTTAATGTGAACAGAGAGGACAGCTGAACATTGTCGGAATCAAAATATCTCACCAGATTTTCCCTCTCTTGTACTCCCCGCCCCCTTCCCCGCCCTCTCTCTTAGGTTTATGGCCGAGTTCCACGAGGATTTTTTCCCTGAGTCTGCATATGTGTCGGCGTCGGAGGCCCACTACAGCATGAAACAACCGAGGCCGGTTTATTGAAGGAAACGTCGGCCATTGTGTTTCCTTCCTTTGCTTGTCCCTACCCTGACCTACCCCTCAGTTTGTCTAGACTGACCTGTTTGGGCTCCTGGACAGAGGACTGAGTAACAGCTGTATTGTTTTCCTGGACCAACCTTGCTCCTTCTCCTCTGGTCTAATGTTAGTCTTCCTGCTGTTGCCCTGTGGAACCAGATGCTTTTTCCATGCCACTAACCCTCACCCATGCTCTGTTTTTGTGGGCCTGCCCTGCATGTCAAGCCGCCGTGCGCTGCTTTGCTTCAATGTACTGCTCTAAGGCATGTCGAGTGATGTGTGTTGGGCATGCTTTACCTGTCCGTAGGCCTCATATAGGGCAGGTATTGGCATTTTTGTTACCTGGTCTACACTTTGTAAGACCAGGCTAAGGCTGAAAACGTCTCCCAAGATGCCAAAATGAGACAGTTTTGAGTCACTCAGATGTGGAAGCAGACACAGTCAAAGCTGTCTGGTTCCCTTTTTTCTCCCACTCTGACTTTGTTGCTCCTCATAGCCACAGTTTGGAAATATTGTGACCTATTAAAAAAAGAGAAATGGGAAAACACCGATGGAACAGCCCCATTTTTTTTTTTTTTGTTCTACCTGCCCAATAGACTTATTTTGGAGACTTTGGTTTGCCTGTTTGGTCGCTTAGCTCCTCATTATGTAGTGACTTGAAAGCGCCTCCCCTGCAGCGTCGCCAGTGATCATCTTCCTGATAGGACTCTTCTAATATTACAGTAGGAATTTGTCTCCATTTTTTTGGAGATGCTTCGCTGCCTTCCCCAAGCATTTCTGCTTTACTGACTCTTTCAAACTTTCTATCAAAAATGTTGTTTCCCCTGTGGATTTGACACTTTTTGATGTGTAATGTCCACGGAGCGTCCATCAGAGAAATTTGACTCATTTCTTGAGTTGCTTTTCATGTCGTCCTGAGCATGTCTGATAAATGTCTAGCAGCTTTTTTTCAAATGTATTTTCTTTCTCCTGTCTTTTCCTTTCACTGTTGCCATCTTCTAACAAAAAGAATAATGCACAATGGCAAATGTGCTGTGTGTAACATATCAGAGAGTTAACCACATGTTGCTCGATGTCTCGATTGAAAGGTAATCTTTATCAGTAGGTGATCTAAAGTCGTAAAAAACTTGCGTCTTTGTGTAACAGAAAGATTGGACAATCCCTTCAATGTGGCAAAAACGAGATTAGCATACATTTACAACATAACGACTGACGCCATTTGCTATACATTTTCTAAGAAATAGAAACACATTACTTGTAAATACACCAAAAGTGATTCTTATATAGTTACTTCTCATATTGTGAAAATGTAAATAGCAAACACCTGTTGATCAGAATGTTATTTATTTGTCTTTGCGCACCAATGGCTCACTCTGTTCATATGTTGTTTTTTGAATTGGTTCTAAAATAATTGACAACGCCCTCTCCAGACCTAAAACACAAAGAATCTGTGCTGTTACTTGAACAAATCTATCCCTCTAAACAGCATCATATAAATCGTTGTATTGTAACACACTTGTACATATAATAAAATGTATCTGTTTCCTGTGTTATGTACAGAGGCTGTTTGCGTAGCCTCCTAAAACTTTTCTACCGTGTTCATTTTCAGGGATGTCAGTTTTCTTTAGCCCTGTTCAATAAAGACTTTCTGAAGCTCATCAACTCGCTCAAATATACATCAAGAACCATGATTATGGATGTCTGTACTCCCCTTCCAATTTGGACGATCAGTTTTTCTAATGTGAAGTATCACTTTGATAGATGTCGAGCTTTTCCCGCCTATGTACGTTCCACTGAAAGATGAATCAGCTGGGAGCAGGCCAATGGATTCAAATCACCCAAAAACCTTGCAAAGTACTCCCCTATTAAAAGTTAAAAGCAGGCAGGGGGATTTTATCAGCTACCTTGACCTTCCATGTCCCCGGACTATAGCTTATTATTTCGTAGACCCAAAAAAGGCAGTTGCCACTGCTTGACATTTTGAATCTGCAGTCCTTGTCAGCGTGGCTCTTCTATCGGTCTTCGAAGTGCTTAAAAGCAATCTCCCGTTGAAGTGGCACCCATATATAAAAACTTGACACTGCTTTGACATTATTTAATCAGAGATGATTAAAAGAAAAACTGCCATAATAAAAGCCAAATTGGCGAGACAGGGCTGCTATTCATGCACTGTGACGCGCTCATTGTTCCCCTGGCGAGCGCTTAAGAACAAGTTCAGGTTTGATCAAATTAATGTACCCTTGTCTGCTGAAGATGGATGGTGGCTTCCGATGCTTATTGTTCTAAGCAGACATGGACATGTTTTTGACCGAGATGTAAGTTCAGTACGCTGTGATTCAGATGCTTTTGGAACTGGTTGTCGTGTAACACCACTTTGTCCGGTGTCCAAAGCATTGTTATACTTCATTGATACCTATTCAGTGCAGATAAAGACCTGAAGGGTGTAGGCTTCTCAAACTTCAGACGTTTTTGAGGTTTTGAGGTCTGAGGTCTGGAAAAATTGGCATTTTGATATCTAACTTATAACAGATGTAGGCCTATATAGGTATTACACTAGTACTATATATTATGAGGTGCACTCAAACGCACCATGAAATCCATGTGGGACTGCGCCTGAATGCACTTTGTCAAACTTCAACATATAACAGATAACAGCAGAAGAAGTGTAGATGAATCTACGGAGCAAATTGACACTAAAACATGGTAGAGAGATGTAACCTTGTTCCGTAATAAATGACTTTCAGTGGAAACTGTCGGTGCAGTGGATAGAGATTTAACTGCCAAACGGAAAATATGCACAAATGTGGTGCTTTGTGGACTGTGATTCTGACTCAGACATGTCCTTACAACTACATTTACTCGGGTCGTAGAAGCCGTGTATGCCTACTGGAGAAAATGAGACACATGCAGCGTCTGCGATTTTGAAGCTGACAGCAAATTCTCTGGTGTGACGTGCATGAACTCGGCAGCAGCAAACACACAACACTCTCTCAGTCTCTCCAGCAGTGAACTCACCACAGTATCATGGACAGGGAAATAAGCCACATTAAAGCACAATAATCTGCTGACAGGATCGCTGTTAATGAACTCCCACGGCACTGTGTGTTCTACATCAGTGTAATTTATTGATTAATAAATATAAAATGATAAGGCTTCATGGCGTAGACCCATTTTTGTCCTGATTATACAAGGTGTGGACTAGGTCTGGGCCGAGTCTGTTCTTTGATAAGCTCTGCAATCATGTCATAGTCCCTCTTCGAACATCCAGTATTTTCTCCTCCAAAAGTGAGATGCATGAGGGAGTGAGACATGCACTTGAAGATCTAAGTATCCCTTGGTGGCAAAGTAAAACACTTTTGCCTTCAGGCATGGTAGGACAACACTGGCTTATCTGGAGCATGCCGATCCCTTTGGGCCCTTGTTTGGTTATACTTGAGTTCTGTCACTCTCTATCCAGTATAAAATATGGATGGAGCTTTCCGGACTGAAAAGTGAATCCAGTGCAGAAGTGCCTAAAACCTGCATTGCTTCTCATGGCCAGCAGGGGGTTCCCTTGATTCCAGTTGTTTAAAAAAGAAATCAGATTGTATGTAAGCTTATGAGAAAATGATGCTACTTCTAACTTGATATTTTACCTCAGTAAACAGTTTGTTAATGGGTTGATGATCTCAATTGGTAGTTTCAAGTCTTCCTCATTACAGCATGATATTCATTTAAGAAATAGTGCTCCCATTTAGAGAAAATTAGATAACAAAGTATGCTTTAGGGTGTGGCTACTCGATGTGATTGACAAGCTGCTACCACAGCATGTTACCTGTTTCTCAGTCAGGTCTTCAAGAGACATAGACTGTTGGTATGATAGGAGGCTAATGGCAGGCTGTGTGTTACTGATTTCAAACCCCCCCTTGCTACAGAAAACAACAACAACCTCCAAGCTAGCACCTAAACTCTCAAATTAGCTAAGTTACCCTACCCTAAACTGGTCGCTAATGTTATGAACCTCAACAAGCTAGCAGCTGCTAACTATTTCTTTTGATGCAATTCAGCCAATTTCATGGAAGGGCTTGCCTCACCTCAACAAGTCCCCCAAATAGTATTTTTAAGCGACTCTGTCACTATATCCTCAGCTGATAGCTGCCCAAGGATGATTGTGATAGGCTTAAAGGCCAGAGCGTTTTTTCTTCACCTATACCAGAATGAGAGTTGGTGCAACCCAGACCTTTCTCAAGTGCTGTGGTGATATCAGATGATTGGGATGTCACAGTAGGTTCACACCTGGTCTGGAAATGTGCTTCTTTGCTTGATGGCCACACTAGAAGATAAGACCATACCATTCTCTTGTGTCTTCATTAACTTTGGAGCTCAAGGGAATCAATTAGCTTAGCATAAAGACTGGAAATGGGGAAACAGCTAGCCACAACACCAGTAGACCACTTATAAAACAATTTAATTTAGTTCCAGCAGATAAACCCCAGGAAGTGACTGCAAATGACTTCTTTGCATTTCTGTTTGTGCATGCGTTAAACAAATGAGACAAAGTGTGTTAATGAATTAGCTCTAGAGGCGTTGCAGGGTATGCTTTTGAGGTTTGGAGTGTACCAGGGTAGCTCTTTTCCCCTGTATGCTAAGCTAAACTTAGCTAGTCCTGGCTCCAGCGTTGCCGTCAATGCATATGGATGGGAGAGGCATTGGTCTTCTCATCTAACTCTAAAACAAACAGTGAATAAGTCAATTCCATCCAACCTCATCATAACATAATTTTCGTCCATTTGTGAATTGAGCTGCTTCTCGGAAATATTAATTACAATGTAGAAGATCTGCTATCGTTTTATGTAGTTGGTGCGTCGATGGGGAAAATGGAAGCTGTTAGTGTAATGCCTATTAAACAGCTATCATGTGGATTGTGTTAATCATATATCAGTGTTTGTTTTATACACTCTAAGTACAGGAAATGTCTTATTCTATAGCTGCATGCCATAAAGGTAAGGTAAGTAAGTAAAAATGATCCTGGATGTTAATTTGAGGCATGCAACGTCTCTTCTCTTACACCAGTATATTATATCTTTACTGACTACAGAACTATGCTCTTAGTCTATTAACAGCGTACCTTTGGGAGGCTGGCTATGCCGGCCTCCCCACATCAGGGTCCTAATGGGTTTTAGCGGTGAGCCCTAATTGTATTTGGATTGGTTCAGACTTCTTGCCATGAACCGCTTATCGCTGCAACCCAAGACGGCTCTCTCTTGCCTGCCGCTATCATGTAGCCACAGAAGCCACCAGTTCAAGCCTCTCCATGCATCTCAAATCGATTTCCAGTCCCGCACCGTCTCTATCCACTTACCGCATGATTCAATTGTTGGGGGGAAAAATGGGATGTAATGAGATGTGAGCTATCTCCTCATAAGTGCTCCTGCCCGCACCTTATACCTGATTCCACCCTTTTTGTTCACTCTCTTCCATCTGCAGTGGCTGGTTCCTATCTTTCCGTCCCACTCTCTTGTCTTCGTGTCCGGCTTCTTCATAAGTCCCTGAGTGGTTTTTCTTTTCCTGCCCTTACATCCATATCTTAATCTCTATTGTCTAATGTTTCCTGTGATTGGTGTTTCGTCTTTTCCGTTCCTCTCCTTACTCTCCTCAGTAATGTACTGAGACAGAAGAGACTGAGAAGCTTTTGGCCAATGGGAGAGCACGGACATATCTCTTTTCGTTCATTCATCTAATTTGGAAGTGCCTTCGTTCTTTTCATCCACTGCAGACGTTATACTTCAACAAGACAGTCTTTTCCATCGTTTTTTCTCTTTGTCACCGATCTTAATCCTGTGGTCTCTTGCACCATGGATTTAAGAGATGGATTGCGAGAGCAGAAGATTGACAGCAGCCCCTCTGCCTCCTCTGACTCTTCTTGGACGTCTTTTGAACATAGCACTGACCTCACATCAATCAGCTCTGACCAAGTCTTGACTCCTTTGACAGCTCCCAGTTGCTGTAAACTGTTTGAGGACCAGGACCAGGACCTGAAGAAGAACTCTTCCTCAGCCAAGGTGTCTTCTGGAGTGCAGACCAGGGAGGTTACATGGAGAGAGACATCCTTTCTTGGAGATGATGAGTAAGTACATCATTGTAATAGCTAGGGCATTCATCTGGGACAAGGTGAAAATAAGTGAGAGCAAAACTTTAATGTGCAATCTACTGGTGCAAAAATAGAAATTTGGCAATTTTGTTTTTATCAGTATAATCAGATGACTTCATGCACAGAATATAATGCAAAATTAGTTAGGGCATTCCTGTGATATCTGAATAATTGGACAAATGAGAACAGAAACTTTATAAATCAAAGAACATCTTGGTACATTCCTTGGCAACTTTGACGTCAAATACGCTGAATCATTGCGGACCGAAACAAATGCTTGGTTGATGGGTAGAAAGTCTTCAGTTTGCTCACATGTAATTTGTAATTTGGTATGAGGTTGTAACCATTAACTGTTCACAGAGAGTGACCTAGATTAGTTACAGAAGATATTTATTAGCACAAACCCTGGTAGCAAGTCAGGTAAAGCAGTGTTGTAGTGGTTGTAGGGAATGCAGTGGTGCAGCAACAAGTGCCTTAGTTTTATACAACTTTAAACTTGATGGCGGTGCTTAAAGTCAGGATAATTTAAGTCATTAGGCTTCATCATCTGGCAATCATGAATGTCTGCATCAAACTTGCTGCCAACCCATCTAATAAATGCTAAGGCACATTTTGACTCGCTGATAACTCCAATGGGCACATTTTATTATGGGGTTGTGAGGGATGTAAATTTAGAAGATCACCAAAGTCAGCCAGGTTCATCCTCTGGGGACCCCTGAAAGTACCATAATACAAGGTAATTTGTTCAGCAGTAGTTATGATATTTCGCACCTTAAGTGGTTGACAGGCCAACCAATAGAGGCAAGAGGGACCAAACGGAAGTCAAAATGACTGCACGTCGGTGTCCTTGGGAACAAGACATCCTTCCTTTCACGCTCATGTGACTCCCTCTTGGTAAAATGCATGAGTGATTGCGTGTATTAGATTCAAATATAATCAAGGCAGCATTAAACATGCCATTCTTCACGATGCAGTCAGTTGTAAATAAGTGACCTCGGTCTGACCTGCGATGCTCTTCATCTTGTCAGCGTCTTTTAGTCAGCGCTCGATTACGAGTGCAGAATTATTTCCCTGCATTTTCAACAAAATTAAATCAGTGGATTGAATCTTTGTATGCTTCTCTATTAATATGTCGTGTATTACACTAATGTACACTGCAGTGTAATATAATGAGTCCCTTGTTGCAAATGCAAGGGCTGATCGATGCGTTTTCATGAAGCCCACCAATATCACTCTGTGGTTTTGCATGCTTTTTGAGCTCGTGATGGTACCCCTGTGACATTTTGATGAGGGCGTATGATCGTCTGAATCGTTAAAAAGTAAGTTGTATTCAGTGAAGGCGAGGTGTGTCCTTTTCCCCCTTCCTAATGAGAATTTAGTAGCAAGAAAAATAGCTCGAACTTCTCCAGAAAGGGCGGGAGACGGGAGGAAAAGCGGCATCTGTGCTAAAAGCGCACGTGTGTTCTCACTGAGACTTAGCTTTCAGCCCACAGTGGCGATGATTATCTGTTTCATCTGGTTTTAATCATGAGTGGGTCTGTAATGGGAGTCTGATTCCCAGTAGCAGGACTGTGTGAGAGCGGATAAAACAAGCCCCGCATTAGTTTTAGATAGAGACCATAAATCACCTCTGCTTGAATTCCTCAGAGATGCTCTGTCTCTGGCAAGAGGGAAGACCCAGCGTGTTGTTCATCAAGCCTCTCTCTCTTCTTTTTTTTCTTTCTCTTTGTTTCCCAGCTCCATCACTCCACCGCGCCTCGATATATATATATAATTACCCTTCCACAGAGAGACAAAAGTCTGAACCCACTCCCAGGCTGACACTCTCACCGTGTCTTTAAATCACCCTTAACTCTGCGATGTCTTCACTATCTTTACACGGGCACTGATTAAACTTTGGTTGAGGGGGGGGATACCAGAGCCAGCCGGGGAATATAAATGCATTGTGCGCTTCTTTTCTCTGTCTTTGTGTTCGATCTGTACAAAGGGAATATTTGAATAGAAACGGCAGGTGTCAGCTGGTGACAAAAACAAATCCTGTGTTTTCTTGCCAAGAGTTCAAAGAGAAGATCCCATATCTGTGCTGTTTCGCTTAGCTGAGCACAAAGACTGGTAGTAAACCGACACCTCCAAATTTCATTAAGAAAAATATAGTATCTTCTTTTATTCTCTGTTCCCCTTGTGCTGATGTCGGACACGGTAATGTGCAGGGGAACAGTTGAGGCTCTCCTGCTGTATTTAATGTGTAAAAAAGGTTAGAGCGGTCAGTTCACTTAAGCCCCATTGGATGATGCATTTAGGGAAGCTTAGCAGTAATTGGATCATCTGGAAAAGGATTGGATGCCTCACGTGAGGACGATGAGTCAAACATTTGCATAATTACCATTTTGTAACATCAATTCTGCAACTTACTGTTACTGTTTGTCTCATGTTGTGCCGCGTTTTTACGAACAAAACAAAAAAAACGTATCCCCAGACCTAAAGGAACGGGTTGAGGTTGAGAAAAAAAAAAAGAGGCGGCCTGTAGAGGATCACACCACAGAGGGGAGAGAGCTGGAGATGTGAAGAAAGGACGGCGGAGCAGATAAAGAGATTGAGCGCCTTTCTCCTCGCTGGTAAATCACCTGACCCCCATCATCACTCTTTCGGGGCCCTCTGCCCTTTACCCAGTGCTTTCTCCAGCTCTCATCATTCCCCTTTCTTCTCATTTCGGTTTTTCCCCTCTGCTATCTGGTATCTCGACTCAACTACACTTCATCCGTCACCCCGCCTCAACCCCCCACCACCACCCCGCTGTCTCAAACCTGGAGTCATTTTGCAGCAGTTGTGGTTATTGTTGTTGGAGCCAGCCGCGCTGCTGGTGGCAGCCTGAGGATAAGGATACAGTTGGGCAGAGAGATGCGAGCGCGATGGCACGCTGAGTTATGAGATAAGATACCATCTCATCCTCTGCGGCTATATCATGTACCGATGCGCTTTTTGTATAAGCGTACAGCGACTCTTCTGTCATTTCTGTCATCGATCTTCCTCTCTCGTGTCTTGGCTTTTTAATTCTTTCATTCGCTTTCGATTCCCTGTTGTCAGTCGTCCAGACCTTTCAGCATAAAATGCGGCATCTGTTTCATTTCACAGCGCAGGTGATTCAATCTAAGTGTGTTTCCATGTTTGAGCACACTCATTGCCTCATTTCATCTGATGAGAGGAGTCAAGATGGCCGTCCTGGAGAATTTTTGGGTGAAAGTTGCCTCTGTCTCTTCGGGGCGAGCACATTGTGTGTGGCAGACAGACATTTTCACAGCTGGGTGGAGGCACTCTGAGCGCAGCCCTCCCACTTATCTCGCCGTGCTAACTGCGTTTTCTACTTTCTTTCGAGCCCTGTGCTTTTTTTTTTGACAGAATTTGAGAGGATTTAAGGTCAGGATTTGGTTTGATGCTCCGCAGTGAGTCTGTAGGGCGGCTGCTGCCTAAAGCAGCAAACAGTGTATACACTCCTACTCCACAGCCTGGACTGACACGAGTAAACCGTTTGAACACTTATCACACCCTGTTTCACTTGAAGCATTAAAAATGTGATTGATTAAGTGTTTGATGAGCTTCACTACCAGTAGATAAACTTAACAGTGGGTACTGAAAATGATGTTGAATTGTTTTCTTCCCCATCTTGGCAGTAATTTAGTTTTTTTTCTCTGGTACCTGGTCATGATAAGCTGTTTTTATGAAGCCAAAGAAACCTATAAAACACTGCTTGGACTTAAAGCTGCACCGGCAAATCTTTCTTTTTTTTTTAGCGCTGACCCGAATGCTTTGAAGCTTCAAAGCTTTTCCCGTTACCATGGCAATCAGCATCCAAATCAGTATTTGAATGCTTCAGGGTTTCTATGCTTGTTTGTTGTTGTTTTTTTGAGGAGGAAGGAGTTTCATGCATCGGCTGCATCAAAAAGGGCGCATGAGACTGATAAAGAGTGAGAAATGGGGTTCATCTGTTAGTCTTGAATCCCATGCACATGTGTCCACAAATGTGACCCTAGCTCACACTTCAGGTAGACTTTTGAGACTTTGGGATTAAATGGACAGTGGCTGATTACTCCCTCCTGCCCTCAGACTATAATTACAGTAATAGGAAAGTATACACCAATCAGGCATTTGTGCTAAGGCCCCCCCCCCCAGCAGGACCAGGCACCCTGACACACCACAAAAACAGCTCAGGAATGGACCGAGGAGCGTGACAAAGATGTCAAGGCGTCAACCTGGCCTGCAAATTCCCACATCCCCAACCCGATCAAGTGTTCGTGAGATGTCCCTTAACAAGTCCGATCCATGGAGGGACCCATCGTGGATCAGAATTGGCTCTGTCATGTCACGGCATGGACACGGTCCCCCTGTGGTGTCTGGCACCCGAGTATTGGCATATATGAGATGTGTCACATGAAATTGTCGCTGTAGTGACAAACCCCGGAGAAGAATCACCTAACACAGCCCATATTTTTGGTTTAAGGGTCCACAAGTTTATTGTTTTAGGCCAGTCATATCAACTTGGTTTCTTTCCACAGCAGGCAGCTGAAAGTATCTAAAAGTCCCAATGTATGCTACCTGCCCAGTCCCAAATGTTAGTCACACAAAGATCAGGACTGTATACTAACCACATGTTAGTTGACTCCAGCTCAGAGCTGCAAGGAGATTGGATATTCTTCATCGCTTCACTTCAAATTACATCATTATGTCCAAGGGTCACAACAACCATTATAATTGTCATTACAGTGAATAATGGCAGCAAGGGTACCAGTATTGTGGAGACAGTTATGAAAGGATGTCAGCGAGGAATGGAAGCTGAGCTTTTAAAGACTCTGCCTTTTTACCTTATTAGAATTATGAGACTGTCCTTTGAGGCGGTGTGCTCCTTTCTCAATTAGTCTGAGGTTACACCATTACAATGTGTGCACACTAACATGGTTACACAGTGATATCAGCGTGCCTTATATCATCACGTCACACTAGATAACATTACATGGCAGGTCTTGATGCTTTAAAATCACATTTAGCTCCCGCTGGACGCTCAAAGACAGATATGAAATTGGTCAGACTGGAAGCATGAAACATGAGAGGTAATAAGATAAGTCAAGCATCTGTTTTTTTGGGCAGGGAGATGACTCGATCAGTTTCGTCTGATGCGTCGCATTTAAAATCTTAACCTTTAGTCGCCCTCATTGGACCACCAGTTGAATCTGTGTGCACAGCTCGATGCGTGTTGAATACAGAGTTGCGGGCCTATCAAAATGAGACATCTTGACATTTAATTACAGTGTTTTTTTGGGCGGGGTAATACATGTAAGATTCATCAAAAACTACTATATTGTCTTTTGGGCTAAATCCTGACCTTTAAGCAGCAATTAGATGTAGGGAAAAGATGTCGTAGTCACAGACAGTTGACAGTATGAAAAGAGTAGCACAGATTTTCGGTGCTGATCATCTGGCTGTTGGGTCAGTTAATTCACGGTGTATTATCTGACTAATTGGAGAGGATGTTATGAAGGAGAGAATGAATCTCGGTTCTGTTTTTAATGAAACAGTTAGGACCTTTGGCATTGAGTTATGAGCCGTCTGCCGCCAGATGAGACACTCCAAGGCATGAATGGACAGCTTATTACTTTTATTCTGCACAGTGACGACATCTGATTTTGTCAATCAACATTCCTACTTCCCAACTCCTTATCTTACCCTTCACAATCCATGTAATATTACACAGAATAGAGCTTGCGGTAGTAAATGGATAAAAAAATAAATTGCCTTTACTTAGGAGACTCTTTAGCTTGCTTTTCCCGGTAAACCATCGGGGTTACATAAAGTCTACAAAGCCTCCAGATGGACACAACCGAGGTCCAGTCATTTGGCTGGGAGTCATTTTTCAGCGCAATATGCGCACGCACGCACACAAACATACACACACCCACACACATATACACACACACAGACACACACCTGTATGTGTGTGCTCCTAGGCATTCTAGAAGCTTATTTTCATTCCTTAATCCCGTATTTGTTCCCTAAATGCTCACCTTTGCCAGTGCCTGACATTCACCTTCACAGCAACCTTATATTCACTTCAAATCTGAACATTTGAAGCAGAGGTGAGCGAACACATGCAATTTATTTAAATGTAGCATTCATTTTTAAGACACATAGCTGAATAAAGGAGTTAAGGAAGAATTAGGATGTATTTGCAGTTTTCCCTGCAGCAGTGGTCAGGGAGGAACCTTCATATCTGCAGTGGAACACTAGCCGGTTGAGATCTGATATCTCATGTTATTGCAATACACTGCATCAGCAGATATTTGAGTTTAACCTTAATATTTGTATCATGCTGTATTTTTAAAATTAGACACAGGGGCATCAACCAATCAGTGGTCAGGTCCCTGTAGACATGGCTATAGATAGCTGTTTGGCCAAGAGTCAGTGCCAGGTGGCATCTCAGAGGTAGCAAATGGAGCTGACCTCCTATGAAGAGGACTGTGCAGGGCAAGCATTATAATTGTAGATAGACTATAATAATTTGACTTGTTAGTTGATGGAATATTAAATAAAATTCTCATTAATCAGGACGATAGCGCTGGCCAGAACTGTCCCGTCGTGTCTTCAAAAGGCAGCTGATACCGCTCCATTTCCTTCCACTATAATTCATGTCATCGCATAATTCTGCAGAGCAGCCATTTGCATTTTGTTAGACAAAGAAACTGACACTGCAATATACAGAAGCCAAATTCAGCTGTCAAAAGAATGATGTACTCATCCGCAAAGGGTGACTGCAGAGGACGTCAGACCATTCAGCCATAAATCAGGAGGATAAGCAGACAGCCACACTTTTCACCAGCCGTATAGATGGTATAAAATGCAGTGTGTGAGTTTGAAGGCGCTGTTTATCAGTCGGGCTATCAAAGCAGTGCTTGCTATCCCGGGTGTTTTACCGAATGAAGCCAACAACACCTTGAAGGTGGAACATTCTGGTGTCTGTGAAACTTGCCAAATTAGTTGTCAATGCAGCTAGTCAGCTTCTTTACAGTAACATTAATTGCCGAACATTAGCATTAGCGTTATATCTTTATAACTAAAGGTTTTTCTCAATGGAAAAAATGAGTCTATTTTATCGACAGGGTTTGCTGGTGGTGGAACTCAACGGTCAATCTGATTGCTTGAAGTTAGCCTTGTGAGAGGCGGCGATAATAAGCAGATGGTTCGCCAACCACCTGCCAAGCAATTTTTTGAAAGAACCTGCCTTTCTCCAAACAGTTCCTAGCGGCACCTTCCCAGATCAATCAATCAATCAATCAATGTATTATTTAAAGTGCAAAATCACCATGGTACATGGTCTCAATACACTTTACAATAAAATCAAGTACAATAATATCAGACAGTAGTAAAACACCAGAGGAAAATGATAAAACGGTTAAGAATTAGTTTAAACCAAAATATTGGGTAAAGAGGTATGTTTTAAGACGGGACTTAAAAATTGCAGTGGATATAGCTTCTTTGATATCTAGTGGGAGGCCATTCCATAGAAGAGGAGCACGGTAAGAGAAGGCCCTGCCACCAGCTGACTTTTTATTGATTGATGGGATGACAAGGAGGTTTGAACTAAGAGAACGAAGAGGGCGTGATGGAATGTAGGGAGAAAGTAGTTCAGTTAAATAAGATGGTGCAAGTCCGTTTAAAGCCTTATAAGTTAAAAGAAGAACTTTAAAATCGGCTCTAGCCTGAATGGGCAGCCAATGTAATGATGCCAGGACAGGAGTTATGTGACAGAATGTTGTTTTTGTTAAAAGTCTGGCGGCTGAATTTTGCACAAGCTGAAGACTCCTAGTAGTATTGATGGGGAGGCCAGAAAAAAGGACATTACAGTAATCTAAACGGGAAGACACAAGGGCATGGATAACCACCTCGGCGCTACGCCGGGATAAAGCAGGGCGGATTTTGGCAATATTACGCAGGTGAAAGAAAGCCGTCTTGGTGATTTCCTTGATGTGAGTCTGGAAAGTCAAGGTTGGTTGCAAAGATAACACCTAGGTCTCTAATGTGCATGCTTTCAGAATTCGAACATCCATCGATATTAAGACAGAGACTCTCGGAAGAGAACTTCTAATTATTAGGCTTAATCACCAGCAAATCGGACTTAGCAGTATTAAGCATGAGAAAGTTATGACTTATCCAGATCCTGATTCGGTTTACACATGTTTCCAGATTTTGTATTTGAGAGGGGTCATTAGGCTGTAGTGGAATGTATAGCTGTGTGTCATCAGCATAGAAGTGGAATTTTATACCATATTCTTCAATTATCCTACCCAGAGGGAGCATATAAATACAGAACAACAGAAGGCCCAGGACAGACCCCTGGGGCACATCAGCAGTAACTGTAAAGGATTCAGACAAAGAGCTATTAAAACTAACGCATTGGGTTCTACTAGATAAGTAGGACTGGAACCATGAGAGTGCCAGCCCGTGAACACCAACATAATGCTCCAGTCAGTGTAGAACTACACAATGATCTACGAAGGCCGAACTTAAGTCAGGAATTAAAAGCAAGGAGGCTGATCCAAAGTCAGCAGTGACAAGTAGGTCATTAACTACTCTAGTTAGGGCAGTCTCGGTAGAGTGACAGGAGCGGAAACCCGACTGAAAATTGTCATAGAGATTATTGGCAGAAAGGTGGGCAGTCAGTTGATCAGCAACAATTCTCTCAAGTATTTTGGATAAAAAAGGGAGAGTGGAGACAGGTCGATAATTGGCAAGAACCAGTGGATCGCTATTGGGTTTCTTGAGGATTGGTTTAATGATAGCAGATTTATAGGTTAAGGGGACACACCCCTCAGAGAAGGAAGTGTTCAAGATGGCACGTATAGGGGCATTCAGAATAGGAAAAAGTTCCTTAAAGAGGTCAGAAGGGATGGGATCTAATGAACAAGTTGTTGGTTTTGAGGCGGCAACCATTGAGGCCAAGGCCTCAGCAGAAATGGGTTTGAACTGAGACCAAGATGCAGAGCGCTGGTTGGTCATGGTACTAGTGAGCTGCAGGCTAATGATATTGTTCCTTATTTGGGAGGTTCTATCAGTGAAAAACTCTAAAAAATCATTAGCTGTAAAACAAGGGCTCAGAACAGGTGAAGAGTGTGTAAGCCTGGCCACAGTATTAAATAGGACCCGATGATTGTTCTTATTGGTTTCAATCAAGTTGGAGAAATAAGAAGATCTGGCAGCAGAGAGTGCATGTTTATAACGTTTAAAGCTAAGAGTCCAGGCGACACGAGAGGGCTCTGATTTACAAGTGCGCCATTTGTCTTCAAGTCTACGGCAAGCCCGTTTTAATGAGCGAGTGAGGTCGGAGAACCAAGGCACAGATTTAGTTCGAGTGCCTCTACTAGTTCTAAGAGGAGCAAAAGACTCAAATGATTCTAACAGTGCACTGTTTAGGCTATCTGATCAATGATTGTGAAGCGATTCTCTGCGGTTGGAGCAGGCAACGTGGTTCCATGTAAGAAACGCTGCCGGCGCATCAGGTTATTTCCTCTGGTCAACATAAAACAATGCAACTTTAGAACAAAAATTGATGGAATATAGTATATTTCAGTCTAACATAATTATTTTCTGTCAGAGAAAAAAGATCCAGTCATCAATAAGTGTTTGGGCATTGTTTGTTGTTTGCTTACAGGTTAGACTGTGGGCAGCTGTCATCTCGACTGATCGTCGTAGGCTGAGCGTAAAAAGTAATATAACAAGCAAGGTCAATGGAATTGATTGAACTTCGAGCACAGCAGTGAGCTGTAAAAACCGTGCAGTGCTGCTTTTAAGGCGAGACTTTGTGTCTTCATGTTCTCCATAGAAAATAAATTCAGTGTGCTGCTCCAAACCCAAATCGAATATAAAAATCCAAATAATGAAAAGAAGGACTTGGGTAGTGCGTAGTGACCGCAGTATTTCTAAAATCTTGGCCACAGCCCTTTTCTCCTTTCCTTTGGCTTCATCGCAATTTACTCTGAGTTTTTTCCTGTGCAAACTGTGCCCTTGAATTTTTACATGGAAATGCAGAGGGAGTGAAGATTCTCAGCAATTATCCTCCTACTCTTCCTCTGACGGGCCAGTTATTGGCCAGTGCCCCACACACCCCCGCGCAGACCAGACAGCGTACCCCTGTCTTTAAGTAATTTAATGTATTTTTACGCTCACCTCTTGGCTGAGAGAAAAGGGAGGGAAAAAGTAGTTTATGTGATGGCAAGTGAATACATTTTCTTTCCCACTCCACACAATCAGATTTTATTGTTCCCAGTTCTTGTTTATCTCCTCTACTGAGTCAGCAAGGACAACCGCCCTATTGTGTGTCCCTCTCATATTGTATATACATTATTGTTGTGTTAATCTCTCGACCGCCTGCTGTATGCCCACAGGCACAGCTGACCTCTGCCTGCTCCAACCGAAGAGAATCGCTTCACAATCATTGATTCCCCACACATACAGTATACACACATATATAGCATTAATGTTTTTTCTATATGTCGCACACACACACACATCCTCGCTGTGCGGCATCAGGGTTTTAAGAGCCGCGTCAGACATCTTTGTGTCTGAGATACACACACACATGCTCGCTGTAAGTACAGATGCTGATGTCTGCGCTTAGTAGCAGCTCTAAAGTTGGCACACATCTGTTCATGCATTGATCCATCCGCTCTGTGTTGCAAGCTGTGTGTGGGGAAAGGGCGTGTGTGTGTGTGTGTGTGTGTGTCTCTCTCTGTGTGTGTGCTGGACACACTGTATAAAACACATCTTGTCATCTCTCTGATGCCGTGCAAGGGAGGGGGGGAGGTTTTCCCAGCATTGTCCCCCACGATCTGACACCGCATGACACTCTCTGCATTGCATGTGTGTGCGCCGGTGTCCGCGCATTTATGTGTGTGAGTGAGTGTGTGTGTGTGTGTGTGTGTGTGAGAGTGAATGGAGTTTATCCCCGCTGGCCCAGATGCCCCGGCTAAATCCATCACCAGCGGTGCTGCACAGCGGTGCTAAGCTGGAACATTTGGCACCAAGCTAGGAATGAAAAAAAAAAGAAAAAACAGGGACACACTCAGACATACACATATGCACACACACACATAGAAAATTGAGTTTGGGGATTTTTTTTTTTTTTTAAAGAGATTCAGAGGTGGATTTTTTAGCGGAGGAGTTGGACTCAGGGAGCGGGACAGGAGCTCTCTCTCCGACGCTCTGAGCCTTTTGGCGGTGGTGGGGCCGGGGCGTCCATCCCACTCTCTCCACCTGTTCGCTCCTGCATCTGTCCGGTCCGGCTGACAGGATGGAGCCATGCGACGACGACGACGAACTGGGGATGGTAACCGCTTTCCAGTAAGTCCCGGTGTCCCCTGGCGCTTCTTGTTGTTCGCTTGCTGCGGTCGTCGCACAGAACGCATGTCATCCGCACGCTGGACTCATTCAGAAAGTCGAATTTCTTTGAGTTTGAAGGTGCATTTTCAGCTGTCGCTGCCTCTTTTAACACTTCCTAATCGGGGTGTTAAAGCTTTTTAGCAAGGGCTTTATGTATAAAGCTCTTTGGGAAGTTTACATGGAGTTTGCTGCTGGTTCTTGGAGCCTGTCGGGGGGCCTCTTTCTCAGTGTCACAGATTCTTTATCAAAACTGTTTAAGACAGATTTTTGTTGATTGGTCTTTTTGGTGCCTTCCCTTATTGCTGTTTTTTGTTTTCATCTAAAACGTGTAGTGTACATGGATTATGTGTTTAGTGGATTAAGTGCATGCGTGTTTTTTTTATGTTGTTTGCCGAAAGCTGCTCTGACTTGTGTCGAATCGGTGTCACTTTGAGTGTTATTCAGAGCTAAATACTGAATCGTAAACTCGATGCAGTCAAATGTTTGGGAGCCGTTGACACGCTCTACAAAGCTGAATCACATGACCAAGCAGATATCAGAATGTAGTTATAATCAGTGGTGGAAGTATTGAAATCATTGACTTAAATAAAAGTGATACGACAGACCATTACAAGGGAAGTATTGCAAAACAAAATTACAAAATAGGTCAAAAGCAAAAGCATTGATAGAGTATGAAGAATAATCTCTATTAGTGTAACTCGGTAACATTATTGGATCATTACTGTTGATTTCTTAATATGTAAGCAATACTTTGATCAACTTCTTATACTGTCGGGTCGGCTAATAATGCATCACATTATATCATTGGATCATAGTTTTGTATGTTCTATCCTTAAAATAAAAGTACTTTCTTTGATGTAACTTTAATTGCTATTACTGTAGCCGGCAAATACTTTTAGTGGAGTGAGAAGTAGAATATTTATCTCTGAAATGGAGTTATGTAGAGTTACAAAGTAATTGTAATTATTACACAACATGTGCCTAGTTGCTTTCCATCAATGTTCTGCTTAGAATAGCTTTGTGAACTATTTCTATGTAAATTGTTTGTATTACAACGGACCCCAGTTTACAATTTTGCTTCCCTGATCAAATTGGAATGAAGGGGATGCAAAATGGCATTCACATATTGTCAGTATTTAAAGGTGCACTGTAGAAATTTGTATCAAAAGAGAAAGATCTTCATTGAGTGATTGAAAAAAAAAATGTTATGCCTCGGCAAACCTAATAAACAAACTCACTTCATTTTCATGAATGAATAAACAAACTGACTGTCAACACAATTTATAGTGAACTGCTTGGATATTCAGTTATGGAAAAGATAACTACTTCTGAGTTTTATTACCTTGTTGATATGGTAAATACTACTAATTCTGAGTTTTAATTTCTTCTCCAAAACCCCATACTGCCTCTTTCATAATGAATAAGGTAATTGTAAACTGATGTGTTAAATCCAACATGTCGTACCTGACTGACCGACTCGTGGTCTCCTTGGGGTTACTATCGTCACCATCTTTTCTTCGTCATCGTAGCCGGTCCAAGCAAGCCGATGGATTTAACGCGGGAATGTCTTGCTGCAGGCTTTAAAGCAGCCATATTGTAATCTTCCTCGCCGAATTGACGGCACGTGAGTCGTCTGTTACATAAGGCCGAGGTGGCTCCAAGCAGCGGAGGAATCCAGGACCTTGTAATTACTGAACACACTTGGAGATTACATCATGGATTGAGGGGGGTTTAGCTCGCTGGCTGCTGGGAAGTGTGGCCGTATGTGTGTGTGTGTGTGTAGTGTTGTCCTATAAAATGTTATTATCTTTCACATAAACTTGCATGCACGTTGCTTCCTTTACTGTGCATTTCCAGTAAATGCGCGCTCTATGTATGCGTTGTGTGTGTGTGCGGCAGGCTGTAACGTTACAGGAGTTGGCTTCACTTAGAATGCAGAGTAATTGAAGCTCAGGAGGGGATTTAATTGTTTTAATATTGTCTCTTCAACAGCCGGATGGTGTGTTTACTCTGACTCTGTCATTTGGAGTGATAATCCACAAATAAAACCCATGGAAGCAACAACATCATGTGGCTGACGGACATTCAGCAAAACAAATTTATATTGGAACGGATGTTAGAGGACATCATAACCTGGCAGTGATTCCCAACCATGGACAGATTGTGGAGTCGCTCAATGTATATACAAAAAGAGAATTCATGATTTGATTCTAAAAATGTATGTATATCATATAATTGAACGTGTTGAATTAGTAACACATAAACATGCCATGTTGAGAATGTGTGACAACTGATGAGCAAGCGAGAAACACAGAAACAGTTAGCTCAGAGCAGTGGATAAATGGTTCAGGTAGTTAGCTTAAAGGTGTAATATGTAAGAACTAACCACCTGTCAAATTAAAAAAGCATATCACTAGCTTAATCGCTAACTGCGGCTAACTGTAGTTGCTGTTCACTAATAACCCCAGTTAGCTGTGCAGCTTTGAGTGGGAGCTCAGACAACCAGGGAATGGTTCGTGTTTACACCGCTAGCACATGAGATAGCCTTTATACCAGGCTAGCTGGTTAGCGTGCTAAATGATTATAGATTTGCATTCTGTTTGCTTATTTAATTGAATGTTTTCAACAAAAGTCTTACATATCGCACCTTAAAGTAAAAACCATTGGGAAGGATATTGTCTAATGCTAAAAGTTCGTTAGCCAACCGTAATGGATTAACGGTTAAATTGTTAACAATAGAAAAACTTACTAAAACTAAAAGTAAAACAGTTGAAAAGGAGAGCTAAAAATGTTTGAGAAATCGTAAAATAGTGAGAAGAAATTGAATGCTTAAATAGTTAGCTATAAGCAAGAGATAAATGGTTCAATTAGTTAGCTATAAGTAAGAGATGAATTGAAACACATAGTTATTTCAGGAACTTGTTTGACACTAAACATTAATATACAGTATATATTTATATAATAGTTTATGAAAAAAATCATCACTGTTACAATAACAAAGGCCTAGTTAATATCTGTTAGATAACATCCAGTTTGAAACTGAAATTCAAATTAACATATTTAGAATTTGATATGACCGATGTGATGTGGCGGATTGTTTTGATGTTCTGATTGAGTTCATCTGACAGGGTTGTGGGGGGTATGTCTAAAATATTTATGGTTGGGAACACTGAACGATAGGATGTGATACTGTTTAGTTGCAAAGATATTATATCAATGTCTGAAATAGAAAAATGTTCGTCTAGAACTTGATATGGACCCAGTTTCCCTTGTTCTGGGTCTCACACACAGACGTGATCTAAAAAACATATAGAAAACATGTACAGTAAGTATACAGTATACTGTATTCTTACTTAACCTATGGGGAAAAACATATTTTGGCTGTGGATTAATGAGCACCAGTTGTCAAAGGCACGCACAGTGATGTTTGAGTTAGTGTCACTGGAACACTTACACGCACAAAAACGACTCTACAGTTCACATTGAGGTTGGTCGTATGGAGACGTGGGTTTCATAGTTAATTGGAGAGACTTCTTAAGGCACTTTTACTTGCAACAATGGAACATACATGCAAATTTGAAGCGTTGTAGTCCTGAACATGTTTGATTAACAGCACAACTCGTGTTTTCAGGGGTGGTGTTGATACGCAATTCACTTTACGTTTATTTTAACGACAGCAGTCGGAAGAGAAACATGAGGAAAAGAAGCATTTACCCTTCTGTCTCCCTATTTTTTTTTTCTTTCTACCTAAACATAAACCCATGCAGCTGCTGGTCAGCCAGCGGACTGCGAGATTGAGGAAGCGCCAGATCGCAGCATCATTGTCGAAGGATTACAGCAATGAGGTGATAGGTCATTGGCCAGGAAACATGTGGCCCAGAAAGCAGACAAATGAAATTTGATTCAGATTCAGACCCTGCACTGCTGTGTCAGTCAGACCGACAGACATGCAGGCGTGGACTGAGTTTTCTTTCTTTTTTTTTTTCTTTTTTTTATCTCTTCACCTGCTGTTCCTGGTTTTCAAACCATTGATATTCCAAATATTTGAATGTTGACTCAGCATCTGCAGAATGAGTGACACACATTGTGATCCAAGTGAAATCACCTGCTGTGCCACTTTTCTTATTCCTATTGTGCTATAGAAGGCTTTCAACAAAACAATTTGGTGTGTTTTTCAAACCCAGTTGACAATTTTAGGCTTTAGACATTCTCTTATTCAAAGGGATGTGTGCTAAGTTTTTGTGGTGTGTCTTTTTACCAGTGTCATTTTGTTTTTGGAACCATTTTGCGTTTGGCAGATACACCCGAGATGGCTTCTTTAATCAAAGACTAACATTGTGGGTGAAACTATGTCTGACTTATTTAGTTAATTGTTGTTGTTAATGAATGACATATAATAGCGGCCCAAGAATGGAACCCTGAGGCACACCACATTGTTATCACGCTTTGTTAGATCACAGCATTTAAACAAATTGGTTTTTTTTAGATTGAAAATATATTTGTTTGCACCATACATGTCCTGAAAACCATAGCATTATACAATATCGTGATTCGTGATGAAAAACAACAATTGCTTCACCTTTCTTTGCAGGGCTGTTCATTTAGTTGCAGAATACCAGAACTTAATGCATCTGATACATTTTAACAATTGACACAATAGAGAAGCCCCATAGAGTCTTCATAGAGAAATGAGAGTTCATTTCTTGACTGTGAAGCGCACCGCCAGCCTCCAAAACTCCCTTGGGAGATCTCTTTTTCATTTTTACCCAATTTCATTCTCATTGTTCATAAGAAACTAAAATTTTAGTGAAAACTGAAAAATGTGATAACATTCAGTTCAGAAAAACTCACCTTGGACTCTTTTTCAGAGACCAAATCCAACTCTCTCATTCTCAGCAGAGAACAGAGAAGTTGTGTGTCTAATGAAAGTGCTTGTCCTTTGAGTTTAATCTGCCGGCGCTCCACCTCTGTGCCCTGCTGCACCGCAGGATGTTTGCGCTTGGATTGGTTGGGTCAGGCTGGAAGGGCCTTGAGGCCAAATCGGTCATAGGCCGATTAGTTTGCTGGCAGGCGCCAAGGGTCTAGTCCTCCTCCTTCTCTTCTTCTTCTTCTTCCACCTCTCGAATGGAAATGCATGTAAATTCCTGTTTGGCGGCAGAAAGCAAACGGATATGATTTGGAATGCAACATGAAAGACAGCACCGTGACAAGCACCTACTCCACCCTTCCAGTTCAGGTTTAAAATACCCAGCATTTCTGGGAAGGAATATATGAAACACACACAACAACAATGTTTTAAATTGTCCAAACGCTTTTTGAATTTTATTCAAATCTGCTAACAGAAATGAGGTGTCAGCTTCCACTGTAGCTGTGATCTGATAGCAAGTGTCTGGTAAGCTGCCTGCTGCAGTTTGCATGCACACAGTCTGTGGCTGACTCTGACTGTTAAACTTTATGAATTCGGAAATCCTCCGAAAATTGCTGACAGCTTGCCAAAGTCAAACTCTATATCTAATTAGAAAAATGGAAATAATAACAAATATTGTATGTACGCTGCACGGATGAAAATCAAAACACACGCGATGAAAGTTCACGAAAAGGTCACAAGAACACATTCGACATACCTGCTGACATACAATGAGAAATTGTGGTTATGAATTCAGAAACATTTCTTCGAGTTTAGCATTTTACTGACATGGAGTGGTGCAGTGTTTTCACGCTGTTATCCCATGATGCATTTAGTGAGAAAGGCACAGCTGCTGTGAAAAACAACACCATGGTTAATGACCTTAATTGTTCCCCGAGAGTTTCCCGCTATGACGCTCAAACTCCTGTATCCAACTTCTGTATTAACACTTTCTTTTCCGTTTCATTGTGAGCTCGTACTCTGATACTTATCCCAATCTTGGGGCTAAGAAGTTATATAGTATAGGATTGGGGCATGAACTCAAGTACTTGCTGATACCATCTCCATCATGTTGGACTGCATTGGACAACCATGTATAGGAGGTGGTGATTATGTAGACAAGGCAATCGGAGCACAGTGGTGATCGTTTTGCTTGTCATTGTAGATCTCTCAGATCGCTCTAATTTCTCAGCTCTCTCCCTTTCGTTTCTTTTATTTACGAATTTTCATTTGTTACCTCTGTACTCGAGGAATTTTTGCATGTCACCACTCACAGTGTTACATCCGATGAAAAGGCGGATGACATCTGAAAATTGCCAGTGCTTCGACCATGCTCCTGAGCAGGTTCAATGGATGTTCTATTCGGACTTGTAGGATTAAAATTGCAAATAACCTTATGTGACATGCCAGCATTCACATTTTCTTTCCTTTTCTCTCCTCTCCTTTCTTTCCCTGCCGCAGTATGACGCACGATCAGAATTAAAAGCAAGTTACTTCCAGGCCCCGTGCTGTCTTTAGTGTGCTGCTGCACTTGCGCTGACATTTGTGTATGCGTCCTGTAAACGATGGACTTTTCACAAGACACGCCGTCACCAGAATAGCTGAATGTGCTATTGACCAACAAGACAGAACCATCAATACCAAATTACCAACTGAGGCCCCCTGTAGTGATAGTAAGTAACCAATGCTGGCAGGTATTGACATGGCGTCAGCAGGATGTTGGTTTGTTATGGTTCTGTTTATTTAGACTCATTGCTTTTTTCATCAAGGCCCTAACGGACGCAGATGATGATAATCTCGCTGGAAATGCCACTTATCACACACACGCGCACGCGCGCACACAATATCCATAGTCTGAGGTTTGTGTGTTGACACGTAGCCGCGCGTCGCACTAAGTGGGGGATTTGCGGCGCAAATCTGTCGCCTGTTTCCAAACAGTTGGGAGCTCTTTCATAAATGTCAGATCAGCTAATGTGCAAAGCGGCAATCCTTTAATGACCAAACGCAGATATGGCTCCTTGCCCCGCCGGTTAAAGAGCATTTACATTCAACGGGGGCTTATCACATGATGCTTATCCCGGCATGTCAACCATAGGAAGAGTCAGATTTCAAACATATGCCACTTAGTTTGCTTAGAGCTGTTTTCCCTACCGCAGATGGTTGATTTGGGTTAAGTTTTCTATCACCCTTGTCATTGCTGATTTACATGACACTGTTTTTGCGATACCTTTTATGTCACACTGATTAAAAACACGTATCGTGCGGCAGAGTTGCACTGAATAGCTCGAGCCGCGCTGCAGGAACGTGCTGAAAAAAAAAGAGATTTCTTTGCGTTTTTGCTTTATTAGCATTCAGGCCCGCCATAGAAATTCCGCATCAGTGAGCCGGCGGCAATAGCGAGCATCATTGAAGGTCTTTTTACTGCCCGTTCTCAAAGTCAGTATTTGTGCAAAGGGGGGGAATGTGATTTAGTGAAAACTACCTACAAAGCGAAAATTGCACAATAGCGTGTGCATCTCCTTTCCCCTTTGCACCGCGCCCGTACTGTGGGTGAAATATTCTGCACCTCAGCCAAAATTGAGGTTGACAAGACCATTCATTTTGAACTAAAAGCCGAATTTAGCGGTTGGAATGGAATATGTTTTTTGCTCTATAAAAGTACATGACCTAAGTACAACTCATTCACTTTGCTGCAGGGTATATCATGACCACTCTGGCTCAGATACGGGGCTCAGCGGAGGTGGCGTTCTTTTTGAACCTCAGGTGAATTAGAGATTGTAATTGCCCCAGCAGCTGGTTGTATAAAGATCTGCTAGCTGGTAAAAAGAGCCTAGGTTTACAAGTCAGGGTTCAGTTTACCTTCTTTATATTTTCAGGTATAGTTGAAGGTGAAGGATGCCTAATTTAATGAATCGTTTTTATTTTGGGCTCCATGGACAGGATTAAGCTTTCTGGAGTAGTAACTCTTCATGTGAGTCTTAGTAGCTCGTAGCTGAGAACTGAGAAGTTTAGCAGGTTCATAGAAGGTTAATGAAAAAAAGATAAATGGCATGCTTATTTGCTTTTTTGCCAAGTTAGAAGTGGAGATAACACTCTTAAATCTGTCTGTTAAAAAAAAGTATGAAGTAACCACCACCAGCCAGTTAGATTAGCTTAGCATAAATACTGGAAGCACAGAGAAACAGCTGGCAAAAAAGATAACATTATAAAACTCCCTAATTAACAGGTTAAATCTTGCTTGTTTAATTCATACAACAAACAAAGTGTACAGCTGACTACTTCTTAGACGAGCGCAGTAACTTCTTGGAGTGTGGATGTTCACAGATTCAGGGAATTCACTGCACCTCACCAAGAAACAGTCTCGCACATGTAAAACTCCCCTGTAAAATCACAACTTTTTAATACTTTAAATGTGTATTAAAGGTGCAATATGTGACCCTTTGAGTTTTAAAAATTCAAACGTTATCTAACATTATCAACTGAATGCGGTCGGCGATCTTGGTATTTTCACAGCCGGGAAGTCCAGCTTTTTTTTTGGCTTTAGAACACCACTGAGCAGCTTTATAGGAATGAACAGGGCTCTGCCTCCAACACTGTGTCCAGTAATAAAATGTCCTTAAATAGACTGCATCCCAAATACCTTCGTTATTTTCGTGCCACCACCAGATGTTGATGATGTGTCATCACATCACGTAGTGGAATTTAGCGTGGTCCCCTGGGTCATCCATTTAGATCAAAGCTGAGCTGATCCAGGGTGATAAAAACCTGAGTTTGACATTGCATATCTGATAGTTTCCCCCCCCATGTGCAGCCTTTGTGCAGCGCTAGGCTAACAGACAACTAGCTTCATATTTAGCGTACAGACATGAGAATGCTATTGATCTTACCATCTAATGCTCACGATTAAGCAATGAGTGTATTTTCCAAAATAACAAACTGGTCATTTAGATATGAAAAATTATAAGCATGTGAAATAGCATTAAACATTATGAATACAATCATTAACTAAACCTAATAGTGCCTTCAACTATCATTTACAGTTCATCATCACCACCTCTACATGCTTGGACACGCCTGGTTGTAGTGTATGTTACAGTCTGCCGGCATTTGTGGAAAAGTTCCATCATTCGTGTTGTTGCACAGCGTAACACACACCAGAGCGAACACGCTTCCGAAAGTAAGATTGCTTTTGAAGTGCAGCACAGAAAACATCCCAACATGGCTTCTCAGGTTTTGTTCCAGGAAACCTGTTATTTATTGCTTCCACTCGTGCCCAGAACACTTCCACCACTTCCACTGACTCTCTCTCTGTTTTCTTTTTTTTTTCGCTCTCTCATCACTGGAAGCGCTCCCCGCTTATGTCCAGCAACACTGGGACTGCTGCCCGAAACAAGAGGCCTGCGGGTCCTCTGTCATCACACATTATTGGTCCTCACCCTGGTAATCACACTATGAGTCCCGACGTTCTCCGAGCAGTAGCTTGTCACAAAAAAAAAAAAAAAAAAATGAAAAATTCTACTTGGTTGAGAATGACTGAAACTAGCTGTTACATTGTATTTTCTCATTTTCCATTTAATTAACATGTTTTGTTTTGGCTCGATATTTTCATGGGGTTTTAATTTTTGAAAAATTGTTGCATTAGTGCGCTCTTTATTATGCAGAAACGTCTCACTATAATGAGCTCCCTTAATAAAAAAGTGAGCTGTTCTCACTGAGACAGACTTGCGTGCAAATGTCTGTATCTAATTGCGCGCTTGTTTGTTTGTGTGTGCGTGTGTGTTTGTGTGAGCGAATTTGGCAGTCGGACTATTGGCTTTGCTGGTCGCCTGGAGAGATGTGGCTCATACACACACACACACACACACACACACACAGAAAGAGAAAAAAAAACATCTCTCGTCAGCATTCAAGCTCGGTGAGTGAGTGCATGTGTGCGTAATTAAATGTCACACAGGGCTTGAAGAATAGCTAATAGCATTTGATCAATTTGTTCAGTCTGCATACGGGTCTCCCGCCCTGCATTTTGATGTGCGTGCACACCGGGCATGACGAGAATATGTGAAAGCTCAGAGGAAAATGGAACTCGTGTGGGTTTTTTTTTGTGTGTGTGGAAGTGACCCCGACCCAAAAAAGCTCGGAGCAGCCGGCAGCTTTGCTGATACGCCGCGAGGTGACAAATAGCCCCCGTCGTTTCCCCACTCTGCCTTATCTCCTAAGTGTCTCCGACAAGCTCCCTTATGGAAGAGGGATGTTTAGTAGGCTGACAGCGGGGGGGGGGGGGGGGGGGGGGCGCGAGGAAAGCGGGAAAGATAGACGCAAAAAAAAGGACCCGAGCCAAATGTATTATTTGTTTAAGCCCACATGGAGCACTCAAACTGCGTCTGTTTGCTGCCAAGTACAGCAGGTAGATAAAAACTCTGGGAGAACATTAGACAAACTTTTAATATGAAAACAGGATTCTCACAGGCCCGTGGAGAAGTTTTGTGGGATGTTATCTTGAGGGTTGCCAAAAAGGCCTTAAAAGTTAAGAATGTTTTGAAATGAATTAGTGATATTTTTAATCAGACAACAGCACATGTAAATGTAACTTAACGTTATTTAACTTTTTCTTGACATTATCCAGGGGTATGCACTTTATCATTTACACTGCAAAATTCCCAACACGTGTGCCTATTTTGTGTGACAAGTGATCCAGAATATCTGGAAAAACTCCATTGATTCAGAAGGCTATTGAAACCACAGAAACCGCATGAAGGAAAATAATCTTAGTTGCCTTTTGAAGTCTCGATATTACACACTTCAGTAGTACATTTTACAAATTCTTAAACTTGAGTTTTTTGATTGAATGTGTGCTCTTTTAAAGAGAGTGTATTGATGTGCTTAATGAGTTTTAAGCAGTGCGGTTATAATTTTGAGGAAAGCTTCTTTTTTTTTGTTCCAGGCACAAAAGGAGGCGACGTCTGTTTATTGTGTTACAATAGCCACGAATATCCAACTTGGTTCACGCAATACTATATTAAAAAATTAACCGAAACAACCTTGGAGCAAAATCCGTTTCAAAGTCTCAGTATGCAAAGTACAACTTGCTCTCTGTAGCAACGTGATAGGCTTATAGTAGCTGGATGGCGTAACTGTAGCATATCAGACTGGCTGTGCATCAGATGTGGCTGACTGAAAGCAAAGAAACACCAACTTTGCCAGTATAATAATTATTGTAGAATAATATTATGCTATGTACAGCAGCCTGATCTGACCACTGGCCAGTTTTATTACTCAACTTCCTTGCAAAAGTTCCTATTGAACAAAAAACTGTTTTCAAAAATGGTCAACATTAGCCAAAAAGCTATTTTATCCATAATAATGCAACAGAAAAGTTGAACTTTGCAACACGAGACTGCACTCTCCCCCTCTTGCCCTTTTCCCATCGCTCTCATCCGTCCCATCCTTCATCCCCCTTCGCTCCCGATCCATCATCAACTCCCACATCACACCTCCATTTTACAACCCCTCACTTTTTCCGAATATCCATCTCTCTCTCCATCCATTTATCCTCCCTGACCTTTCTCTCCTCCTCCCGCTCGGCGCGCCTCCCTCTTCCCCCCCCGCCTGTTGTATCACTCTAGTCCACTGCTCCTCTTTCTCACACCCTCCTCCATCTATTCCCACCCACCCTCCCTTTCTTTCGGGTCGTCTGCCCTATCAGATTAGGCCCTGTGTCATAAGGAAAAGAGAGAGAGAGCGAGAGATTGCCTGTTGGATTAGAGGGGGTGCAGGAATGAAATTCTATGATCTCATTGTTGAGACGTGTCACATGAAGTCGGTGTGTGTGTGTGTGTGTGTGTGTGTGTGTGTGTTGGTGGGTGGCTGGGTGGCTGGGTGGCTGGGTGCGTGCGAAGTGCGGGCGCCCACTTTATCCCCTGTAATGACAAGGACCACACGGTTGCATGCTGGGAAAATCGTGTATGCGTGGCGTCGGGAAAGAGAGTTTAATGAATGACTGATTTGCACTTTTATTATATTCATCTATCACTGTGATGCAGTGTAGAGAGGGCAGCATATTCAATCAGTGTATGATGATGGGTCGGGCTGCAGAATCTGGACACTGCACAGCAATCCGGCGTACATTCTGATAATGTAAGGGGAAGGATTTAAGTTAAGGATGAGGGAATATGATCGAACGCCTCATGCTGTGGCGTGACCCAGCAAAGTGTGAAGTGATGTATATATATTTAAAAGAAGAAACTTCCTGTGAAATTCAAAGTGATTACTAAACAAACAGTGCAGTAACAAATTACTTTGAATGACTTTCTTGCCTAATAAAACATTTGTAAAGCCTTTTAAAGGCGCAAGTGTGCCATTTCCGCCACTCGGTGCCTCTCAATGAAAACAGTAACAAAGGATGGCGTTCGGTGACGTTGCGAGGTTGCTTGGGATCATGGGAGTTGTTGTCTTTTTTGTTAAACGAGGGGCATTGCAGATGAAAGTGAATAGCCGTGCTCCATCATGAGAGAGCAATAGAAACAATAGCGTGGCTCGCTAGCTAGTTTGCTGACTTACTTCCTCAGTCATCTGTTTATTTCTGGCTAGTAAGCCTTGGGATCATGGGAGTTGTTGTCTTTGTTGTTTCACAATCGTGAGTGCCTAACTAGTTTGCCCCAAACGAACAACCCCATTGAAATGCACCATTGCGTTGGATGCAATTTCTTACTTGTCTGGATTTAAACGTTGTTGGAGACACTTGGGATAATGTACGAACAAAACTCAACTAGATACGTGACAGGTCTGGCAGGTTTTATACAGTCAATGCAGATACGTCACATATTCTACTTTTAATGATTTTAACTTTGAAGTTGTGACACAACTTGCAGTCCTACTTTTCTCATTGCTAGAGTTATTGCATTGCTTTTCATTTACATATCCAACATCAGCTGCACACAACATACTAACATTACAGTGCATCAAAATATTGCTACTGTAGTGGCCAATTTAGTTACATAACACATGTTATTGTGTCATCAATTAAGACCTTTTTAAACAAATGTGAAATCATGATATAGTCCGATGAAGTGTATGATCTGCTGCTTTCTCCTCTCCCCTGCACCTCAAAACTGTACTGAAGACCAGTTCTTTGGTAACTACTTGGAGCAATTATGAGAGATTAGAGTTAAGCTTAGAGAAAGGTTGTTAAATCTTGAAAAAGCAACCATGTGTACCAACACATCAGACGCAGAATGCTAACGTCGGACAGCGGGGTCCTGTGCTTTGTATGCTCCACCAGCCGCCCCGACCTCCTCTCTGTGACAGTGTAGCGGGTGTCACATTTCATGAACTGATACAAAGCATCGCCAGGTAGCAATAAGGTTTCCGTCAAAACAGGATTTGCGGAGCAAATCAGGAGAACATTTCGAGCAGATAGGGGTTTGGCTCTGTATATATTCGCCAGCGGCCTGCAGAATACAGAGCAAGCAGTGAGGTGGCTGTTGCAAAGGTGACAGTGATTTATGTATGAGCGGCGCCACTCACCGGCTCGAGGGAATGTCAAAGTCATCACGTTCCAAATGGTGGGAAAGAAGCAAAGCTTTCTCATTTCATTATCTGTCATCAGCTGATCAGCCAGATGTTTTATTGTATGCTAGACATGCTTGAATACAGAACATCTCAACTACTTTATTGGTCCTGAAGCAGCCTCTGGTGAAAATCTCATTACAGGATGCTATCGTGACGGTTATTGTGTCGGACCGGCTTTTTTTTAAAGGAGATAGAAGAGATGTCTATATTCAGACACACCACACACGCGCGCACAGGTTAATGATAAACTCGACGTGTGTGTCAACGATCACAGACCCCCAAGGTGAAGGAGCCGCTGAATGCCAATGTGCTGTGTAATAATGCAGCACGCAAGCTTTTGTCTTACCCTGTTCTCTCGCGCACTCACACAGTCACCCACACTCGAATGGTGACCTTGGGCTATATTGTTATTCATTAGTGGACGGAGCGAGCAGACTGCCTCCCCTCCTCTTATCTCTGTGGGACACAAACCAGCTGTGGGATGCCAATGGCGTTCCTATCTGTCCTCACTGTAATAAGCATCGCTGTTTTAAATCAGCAGAGTGGAGAGATCAGACAGCAGCCTTGAGAGATAAAGGGAAGGTCCTGCTGCTCTGTCCGTCAGGTGCCTCACACTTTCATTGCAAAGATTACCTATTTTCTTAGAACAAAATCCTCTTTTCCATGAAGCAAACTTTGGGAAAAGCTGGGGATTGAAGGGATTACTTCATCTCCGTCACACTGAGCGCAAGCGAGCACCCCCGACAGTTTAACAGTCAGTTTTTTTTGTCACTTGCAGCAATAATCAGTGAGATTTTTTTTTTTTTACTTCAACACACTCGTTGATTGTTACCTCAAAATCAGCAAACTCGACACAAAAAGCGGATAATTGCTCATTTAGGTCTGACGAACGCCGCCTGTTTAATGCATTCATGACAAGTGATCGTCGGCATAATCAGCATCCCAAAATTGGTATGTAGGGCTTCCAGCTCCGCTCCACCCGTGGACACCTTTCATTCACAGAGAGGTTTTTTTCCCCCCACCGCAGAGCTCGGAGTTAGTGCGGTCGGAAAATATGCAGACAAAACCACAACATAATTCGCGGCGTCCGGAGCCAAGTGGGACCCGAAAATATGAATATCTTAGTCATTAAAGCATGGCTGTACTGTGACAGACAGGCACTGACATTAATTCAAAAACTCAGAGAGGGTCAAGGCGACTTGGTCACGGAGGTCTTTGAGATATTATGCGGAGGCTGATATAGGTGAAAAGAGGATGTTTCCTAGATAACAGCCTGCATATATCCACTGAGGCAGCTGCCGGAAGTGACAGAAATGTCCTTCTACATGCAGAGATGGATACTTTGCTATGCCTAGATATGAGAAGAAAAAAATAAAAGGCTATATTTAACTCTATTTATTTCGTACCTTGTAAAGACAAAGCTACAAAGTCCTTTACAGTCAGACAAGGAATAAAAAAAAAGAACGCAGCTGGTAAAAAGCCCGTGATGCTTATACAGAGCTAACGATAGCTACTGTTGCTCGTACAACAGGCCTGAAACGCTTCTGGATTTTGTCTGCACCTGAGAAAATGGAACGATCCAAACTCTCTCATATCCCTTTTACGTGCTACTCAAAGAACGACTGTTTGTTCAAGTCGCTCTAGCATTTTGAGCCCTTCATCAAACCAATTGCCGCTGAAACATTTTAAATAAGACACAGCGGGACAAGCGGTGCTGCAGCAATGCATATGAGAAAAATGCGTGTGCACCAAAGTGAGCTGTCGTGAAACAAAAAAGACGATTGCGTGATGATGGGAGCTGATCTTAAAAAGCACACAAAGCCGAAGTTGTAGGAAGAAAGTTGGCACTGTTCGAGTGCCTCTGAGAACTGTTCATCACATTTTTCAGAGGCGCTTTGGAAGTTGGCCGGGCGTGCGAGTCGCTGGAGGTGGATTCACTGAAGTGTGGAAGTAGATTGCAAGTTTAAAAGTAGAGGGGTCCTGCATGTCCTTCAGACAACCCACTCAAAAAGTTAAGAACGCAGGCTTATTCAATAAACCATAGTTGTCTTGCATATTTATTATGCACTTCTGCTCCAGTGTGCGTGTTTCGGTGAAAGGAATCGCTGTCCTTCCTACCTTTGTAGAAGGCAGGCTTGCAAAAAAGAAATCAGCATTGGTGTTACTGGCTCCGAAAGATTAGATTCAAGAAGAATGGGTTCGCCTGCAGTCTGAACCTAAATCTTTACAGGTTTGATTTGATATGGCACAGAGGCAATAGCACCTCACATTCCCTTCAAAGGGGTTAGTGAAAAAAGTAATGGGAATCAACAAACTCTTTGTGCCGTCTTGCATCCCCTTTATGAAACAAGCCATGATAATAAAATGGGGATTTGTGAACCTTGGCAAATGTTCATTCACTCTCCCTCATTTTCTTCAGTCGTTCCTCCCTTTCAGCCCTTATGCCTCTTGGCCCTTATCCATTCTCATAGATCCATGCTTCCCCTTTATTATCCTGTAAATTTAAAAATAGCCAACTCCTTCCTCAATCACTTCACCCAATCTCTAAATCGCGCCAGTACCACTCCTCACACTGACCCGCGCGGGGAACCAATCATTACTTAGCGTTTCTGTCGCCAATCCAATCAGCTCCCCCTGATCCGGACGCGACTTAGCACGAGTCCCGTCAAGACTCCATCTGAAACTTGATTTTGGCAGGGGTTGGAACATTACATTCAGCCGTTTTGGTTTGTTTCCATACTATCCCCCTGACTTCAAGTTGTCCACCCACAACCCAAGAAACATTCACACGAAGATCACAAGTCTGACACAAACATAAAAAAAAAAATTCTCACTTAATTTCAAAGCCAGATGATCGGGATTGATTCCCTGAAAGCTGTTATCCAAAAGCTCCAGTGATGCACAACAATAGATATCTCAAAATAGCTTCTGTCTGTAATAAATTCTGACAGGAAATTGAATGCGCTAACAGATGAAAGGGCCTTCATTCATTTGTCTCTCTTCCTGAGATGGGATGTGACCGAAACCAGTATGAAATTATGAGCGAGCAAATAGGCCTTTTGTATCCTGCCACCCACAAAGTGCATTTCATGTGCTTTCGTGTGTGCCCAAGGGAAGTCTAAGGTCATCAAAGAGTCTTTGCATCAAAGCTGCATGACGTAAATGTGCTGCGTTCTGACATTACTACTCTGCACCCAAAGAGAGGGGACACACATGACGCTTTTCATTTCCAGATATACACCAAACATACAGTAGATTTCCACGGGGACATGGTTAACTTCAACGATTGCACTGTCCCGAGATTTGTGAGCTCATTTACAGTAGAGGTTTGATTGAATTTCTTTCTTACAGGAAGCCAACGGTTTCCATTGATTTCTGTGTCATATGAAAATCTACTTCTGAACACCCAGAGAAAGACTCCTAATGACTTGCTGGTCCCTGACTTCCCCTCAAGTGACATCATGAGGTTGGCTTTTGTGATTTATGGGAAAATTATTTGGGATGGATTGTGATGGAATCTGGTACAGATATTGATTTCCCCCTCCAGAAGAGGATCAAAGATCCCATACGTGGAAAACAAAATTTAAAACTGGCATTCAGATGATCCTCACCTGTACTTTGTAAATAGTGTTAATCAGCCAACGTCAACAAGGCATCTTGACTAGGTAAACATTATGTAACATCAACATGTTGGCATTGTCATTGTTGGTGTTGCTCTGCATATACATCTTTATAATGCAGCTAGCTTGCTGTCAGATAACCTCATCATTCTTTGCTAAAACGGCTAAAAGTATGACTTCAATTAAATACCCATTCTCGACCAAGGCGGTTCAGGTGGCTGGTTTGGAGCCATTGCCTACTCTGGAACCAGTTCTTTGCGTTTCAGCAGTTTTTTTTCACTATGTACACCAGATCGAAGCAACAGTTGTCTGAAGACCACTCATGTTTTGGTGTAGGCATGCTAAGCTGGGAGCCATACTAAAGAGTTAATGTAGTCCGCCATTGTTGTTCCTGTATGACTGGGAAATTGGATATGTATACAGTGACAGAATGATGTGACTATGGTGACTCTCATGCCTGTGGAAAAGCAAATCAGTTCGCAGGTTGGACCAACTCAAAACCACCACTAGCACCAGCCCAGAACTAGCTCTGGTTCGCTTTGGGCGAAAGAGGGTCCCAAAGGTGCAAAGCAGGCCGACGACAGGAGCAAGACGTGACACTTTTTAAATGGGTATAGTAGGAATGAAAACAGATAGTTGCGGAGATGAGTTAATTTCCTGACTCCTTCTCACCTCCATACAGCTAGTGAATCACAGCGTGAAGTTGGTGAAAACTGTGGATTGTCAGTTTGTGGAAAGTTTAGCTGCATTCAGACCAAATCTGGCATCACTGCGACTGTGCGGTGTTGTGGATGGGCACAACTGCGAGAATACCATTGTTTGGACCATGAACAGCACTGGCAGACAGACTTTCAACAAGGTCTGCAGAGTATTTCTCCTCCCCTGCTATGCAGTCTCCTGGCAGCAGGTTGTTCTTTCAGGCACCAGGCAACATCAAAGAAACTCTCCGCAATTGGGTGCATTTCTGAATATTTGTGCAGGGGTCTTTTTTACCCAGTATCTGTTTCAAGCTTTTTGAACATCTGACAAGAACTGGCCCCGTGACCCTGAAGAGACACATTAAGCAAACAGGGGCAACACGACATCCAAAAGATCAGGTCATTACAGCCATCACAGCTTCTTGCGGTAAATTAACTGCAGAAGATAAATGGTCAGCTGAAACTTGTAGGAATGAAGGAAAAAAAAACTAAAATCTATAACACTATAACATGCCCATCAACAGCAACAAAACATATTCAAAATATCATGAGTCTCTGATTATTATGTGAGATGGAACATTGTGTTATGCAGTTCCTGTATCTTCCTGAAAACTTTTTTTCTTAAAAAAAGAATGTCTCGACTCAAACTTTTAATGTGATTGGGCAGTCTTCCATTGCTCCCTGGAGAAACGCTCACACGCTCATAAATAGTGATTAGACTGTGCTAAGCCATCAAGATAACTTTTATGAATTCCTAAATCTCGTGGCGTTCGCCCTGCGGATCTCTCCTTCCATTTCCCATTTATGTCTCCCCTCTGCCGTCCCTGATCTGACAGCTGTGTAACTACAATTTTAAGACAACGCCATGATTGACTCACATAATTATTGTCACTTAGGCTTGCCTGTTGACGTTGGCGACAACGGACCGGAGGGATGAAATAGCTCGCTAGCCTTCCCAGTGCGTCACGAAGTTACAAGCCTATGTCAAATTACGAGAGCAAAGAAAATGTACTGCTGACACTACCCGCCCATTTGAGTTGAGTTAGGCCTCACAGGACAGTAAACATACTTTCCGCCCCCTTTGCATTCAGTTAAAGTTTTATAATCACCACCGAGGTTCATTTGTAGTTCGTCCTTGGCCCCTCGTGGCATGGGGCCAGCAGGAGCAGCATCTCGCTAAGGCTGAACCATCTGTGCGCGTGCACACGTGCAAGCGCACACACACCCGAGGCTCAGACTTGTTGATGGGGTTCAGTGACATGCTCTGAGTGGATGTGTGTGTGTGTGTGTGTGTGTGTGTGTGTGTTTATGTAAGTGTATTTGTGCAACAAGAAAATACGAGCCCTCGGATGCTATTGTCGGAAACAAAAGGCAAGACGGTAAATGATCAACTGTGAGGTTCTTCTCTTGGATTAAGTCAGCGAAGACGCGGCTGTTTGTTTTTAAAAGGGTTTTTGAAATAATGGATAAAGATATCATGACGAGAAATCGCTGAAGATTTTATTTGTGCTTTGGAAACCCATCGAAAGGGGGCGAGAAGGACTTCCATTTCATCCACTCATTTTGAGGAAATGCAGCCTTATTTTCAGACAGAGCCAAATGTTTCTTCTGGAGGAGAATGAAGCTGCCTGTGGTCTACAAGAGCATGCGGCGTTAGTGTGCACATGCTCACTTAGTAAAACCAAACATGGGGGGGGGGGGGGGGGGGGGGGGGAGGAACCTGAGAGACGGGGTCTTGCTCCCATCAGCGTCCCGTTCTGCAGAGTCAGCGTTCCTCTGCCCATCACCGACCCCTCCCTCCTCTGTCTCTCTCTGTTGCTTTCTCTTTACAACCAAAGCACTTTTTTTTCCCTCTCCTCTCCGTCCCTCCTCCATCTTTCATCTTGGCTTCCCTGACTTGTGCCTCTGCATCCTCCGTCCTTCCCCCTGCCCTGCGAAGGGACCTGCAGCTTCCGATGAACGGAGGGCAAAGCCGGAGCCACGGAGCATCCGTCATCCATTCGCTTTGTCCTCCGGCGCCCCCCCCTCCCTCTCTCCCTCTCTATCCCATCCCTCTTCCATTCACTCCCCCTCCTCCTCTGTTCTCCCCGGCTTGCCGCGGCTAGGATCGTTGCACTTCTCCACGCGCTGCGATGGAGAGCGCACACAGTTGGGTTGCTGCAGCTGAGCTGAGCCAGGTGGAGAGCAGCAGGAAGGGCTGACTCGTCCCAGAGGGAGCAGAGAGGTGGGAGGTGACCCTCGCGGTCTCTGTCATCACTTAAGAACACAACACTGCTGAAAGACGGGGAATCGGACTGTCTGCGCACCAGATGGGACATTCAACAAGGGCGATACTTTCTGCCGTAAACTGAGAGAAATCTCTGAATTCTGTGTTTGAAAAAAAAAAAAAGCTTCTGTTGACTCCTGATATGGATCCCGGCTGAAAGTGGATTGTCTGGGTTTTCAGTGTGATGGGACTTGGATGTGGATTAGAATGCTGATGCGAAGCACCTGAGCTTCGGGACATAGCGCTCTGTAGCGGGACCACATGGACATGTTTGGTTTCTCCAAGATGCCAAAGCTGTCCGGGTGAGTGTGAGTGCGTGTGTGTGTGTGTGTGTGTGTGTGTGTGTGTGTTTGCTCTTCTACTGCTGTTTTCTGGGAGGGCGTCAAATCACGTGTTTTCCATTTGTCTATCACAGTTTCTCGACAAATGTTAAGAACAAAGTCAAGACGAGCCGTGCAAAAATGTTTTCTAGGTAAAATCATCCAGCTTGACGGGTCAGTTGCGTATTCAGTTGGGTATGCAAGTCATGTCCCACCCCCCCCCCAAGATTTCTACAGGGGAAAGCACTCTGCATTTACTTTGTCCACTGTTTTGCGTTTCACCCGGAAAGTTTTATGACTCTATAAAGATGGAAATGAAATTGTTTTCAACTGAGAGGCTCTGGCGATGGCGCTGGAAATGTTTGACGAAGGCCGAGCTAAAAAAAACGAATTTGTACAAACCAGACCCGTATGTGACCGGCGTGCGTGAGCAAGCAGAGGCCTTGTTGAGTTTTTGCCTCAACATTTGAGTGAGTAAAAGATAAAAAATATTGTGATCCGTAAGACACAAGTGCAATATCAACAGAAGGTCGGCAAATGCGGGAAGTGGAAGGTGGGATGGGATCAGATAGACCAAGGAACAACCAGATAGGTGCGAGGGGATTAAGAAAGAGATAAACAAGAGGGGACCGACAATGGTTACTGAAAAGGAGTGAGCCCGTGGAGCCAAAAGGAAGAGGTGTAACAAGACTACCAAGCGCTCAAGAGGAAAGCTTGGTTTAAAACTTTGTTCCAGAAAAGAACGTTTAGCCTGAGCAGTGCAAATACTGAGGCATTTTTTTTTTTTTCTTTCTTCCTCAAGGTGCTATTACCTCCTCTTTTTCTTCAATTAAACTACCCGGCGTAGCAGCTCTGCATCCCCAACACGTTCAATTCAACCAGCCTCGGGCCTGAGAAACTAAAGAAACACTAAGAAGTCTTAAGACAGCGGAGACTCTCAGCTGTAATGAAGAGCTCAGCACACAACAATCCCCCCCCCCCCGCTGTAATTTTAAATGCCACTCACACACACACACACATACACGCCGCACGATACGCCATGCGGAGACACGCGTACGTAAATACATGTTTGCATGATCCTTGACTCGTACGTGGTCCGATTGCTAAGCTCACTAAACATGGCTCATGACAAATCTTTTAAACCTACACATATACAGACCCAGAGGTTAGCATCTGGAGCGCTATTCTACTCTTCTCAGACGCCGAAAGAGCGAAAGAAAGTCAAGTCTCACATATTGTTCAGACTTGGTTGCTTCCACAAGTTCTTGTTGCATTGTTTTAAAGACAAATATACTTTGTGCTAACGATCTTAAACAGCTAGTAAGTCTGCCACACATTTTTTTTTGTTTTTTTGTTATTATTACAAGATTCGTCTGCTCATTATCTTCAAAACTAATCATTGAATTCATCCATAAAATGTCAAATTGAATCTCTAAAATGTCACGAAATTGTGAAAAAATGCTCGGCACATTTTCCAAGAGTCCAAAGTCTCTTCGCTTACCTTCACGGACGGCAAAGAAAAGCAGAATTTCAGAGGCTGCAAATGTTGCCACTCTGGCTTTAAGGAATGACTTAAAGGATGAATCAATTATCAAAACAGTTGGCAACTAATATGCTTTTGATCGATTGAGCACTTAATCGACTGAGACGGTCCGAGGAGGATATTTAAATCTCTTTTCACTGGCCGAAGACTCAGCCTGTGGAGGTTTGACTCACTGTACTGTACCTGCCGCTGGTAAATGGGCACTGTGATGCGGTAATGGATTATATTATGATTGCAAAACACGAAACTTAAGCCGACATCAAGATGCAAACTGGAGTGCGAATGTCTGTTTCCTTTAAATTTGAAAGTCCAACAGACTGAATCACTTGAATAAACTTTTAAGCATGACCACCATTGTTCCTTGACATTAAAATGGAACCATTTAAAGACGATGGTCCAGTGATAAATTTTTAATTTGTTTGACATGGACAAACTACATATTTTGTTGCTATGGCTCATGATCTTGTCATCCATCTGTGATTTAGTAACACACCACTCCATCTTTGTCTATCCTGTCCCGCTTTGCAATGTCCCAGAGCTGCAAAACTTTTAAAATACTTTTTTTTGACAAGTGAAACAAAACAAGGCTCCGGTTCTGTTATCAACTTACTTTAAATGCACAGGCGAAGCAAAAGCAACAAACTGTGCTCTCCAGTGCTTTTAATGCCTGCAAGGCATAGTATTACATCCAGAACCTTTCAGAATTATCCCTGTAAATCACGAGGGAGATAAACACTTGCTCAAAATGAGTTTTTCCCGGATTTCATTTCAATGAGTCTCCAAACAAACGCATAAAATGGCGAGCAACCGAATTTTGCACATTAATGCAGATGAATGTGTGACACGGCACAGCGCAAGCGCCCGAAGTGTGCATGCGTTGCATTTTATCACATCTTTATCTTTATTTGACTTCTGATTTGGATAAATAGCTCCCATTTCTCATAAGCGGTGCTTTCCTCCCCTTGTCTTTCCAAAGTTTTGACCTCCCGGGAAACACTTGCACTCCACCTCATGCCTCACCATTTTGTTCTGCCCGACAGTCAGAACGATCGCCACACCCGCTTTCACACATTTGGCTCCATCCGTCTTCGACAGACTGTTAAAATGGCGAAAATTAATCAAGGCGTAATGCTAACAGGCACCAGGAGTGCGTTTGCATCGCTGGCAGCTAACTTAGCTGCACTTTGCTCGCACCCAGATGGCCGCTGTGTATCCATGAGCTGTCATAGTACAATTTCGGAGCCTTCTGTTTGCAGATGGCATACAAGCCAAATTTGCGTCATAAACTTTTATGAGAACTTGTAGATCATTTATCACGTCTTAATTCTTGTGCTAAAGAATTAAGAATCGCATCACAATGAATGATTGTGATGCGAGGATGGGAAATAAAACAGCTGCAGCAGGTGAGAGGGACCTGTGATCTTTCCGGGTTTTTTTGTTTATACTCGAACTACGGAAGAGTTCCGTCATCACACACCTGGCTTTATTTCAGAATCATTAACCTAGTCTCTTTTTATTCCGAGCATCCTAAAAACAAAGACGGGACCTGTATCAGCGTTTGCAGTGTGGGAAAATGTTGGCTGTAGTGTGTCGGCATTTGGCAGCGAAACTAGCCAGCAGGGCTTGTTTGTGTTCTGCATATCAGATTACAATAATGCGTGCCAAATTGCCCTCTGCTTTATGCCAATGCATGCTGCTACTTCAGAGGGCAAAGTTCCATTCTACCGAGGGCCATCTGACAAGTCGTGGCGTCCTAAGGAGTGTTGCGGTTGATTTTCAGTTCTCAGAGTCGGGGCAGTCATCGCTCGTTATCACCTGTAAACATTTTTATAATCCCTTCAGACATTTTGATAAAAAAAAAAAAAAGTTACACATTTATACGGGGAACATCCACCTCCAATGTAGTCAATGATAAATACTTGTGACACATTTGATTATATAACGGCACAAGAGAGGGGAAGGGTTCTACAAATACATAAATGTAAGACCCCTTTTCTTTGTTTACAACAATGCTCTAAAGTTTTATTAAAAACCTAGAATGATAATGAATTTCTTTGGTTGTTCAATTCGCATGACATATTAAACGTCAAAAAGTATCGTCTAAATTGGTGTGACTACAACTCTTCATGGTGATTTACCAGCCGTATGTCGAGATTGTTGCACGATTCTGCAAAATCCACCGAGTGTGTTCAACGGCAATGTTTGGTGATGGTTTTTGAATTCACACTTTATCAGCGTTTCCGCATAGCAATAAAGGTACGTTTGATGATCGTTGATGGTAGATTAATCGGTTAAGGTTTGGTTATGGTAAGGTAATTAAAACACTTGGTTAAAGGCATCCTGCTCGCGGCGCTATTGAGTATTGTTTTCACACGTGGGTCCCCGTTTACCGGTTCAATTGTGTTTTTGTTTGTTAAGTAAAACTCCAAGGAGGCAACTTTAAAGTTAATGTAAGATTGATGGTACACACTCATCTAGCAACGTGACCGCCACACCCATATGTATTTTTCCCTGTCACACATGGGATGCCCTTCTTCCTGCGGCGGGCATGACTATTGGTAATTTTGTTTATCTTAATTTAATCGTACGTAGGTCTCATTGAAATCTGGATCTCCTTTTCAAGAGAGGCCATTGTACAAAACCATTAGCATACGCAGTTTTAGCAAGCAGACGCACATACACGTCCAAAGAAAAACAACCTTTTGGAATGTCCCAGTGAATTAAGAGAATGTAACGGGATGTTTTTTTTCGACCTCACTCCATTTGTATGCGGAACAGTATCTGAACCCACTTTTGCCAAGTTCAGCGTGAACAGCAGGTACAACCAATGCCAAAATATTCCCTGACCCGACATTGTAAGCACTGTGTTATAATTTCACCAGAGAGCAGAGGTAACTCAGCAAAGCAACCTGCCACTCCACAGACGGTGCGCCGCTGCGTTAGAAGTTTATCACCTGGGATGATGCGCCGTGCACACCGGGCTTTCAAAGTGAGAAGCGTGCATGTTTGCAATATCGCCATAATCAAGTGGAGACATGATTCTTTTTTTTTCATCATGTGCAGAATTGTCCAGTATTGGTATAACTCCTTAGGTAATGTAGCATTATTTTCATATCTGTCCAACTTGCCCTCAAATATACAAGTCCTTTCTGGTGCCAAATGGAGGATAACAACTCAGTAACTCCACTATTTACAGAGATATCATTATTAAGGAGGTCACAACACGAGAACAAAAAATGGTTTCCCAAACAATGAGAAAGTGAGGGCCACTTACCATGCCCATAAGTAAATGATAGTTGTTATTGGTTGCTCTCATCCTCCGGCCCTGCCTCCACAAACAGACTTTGGAATAGGAGACAAAATCAGTGTATTAATGCATTCTTGAAAAATCCAGCTACTTGCTTTCTTGCAAAGAGTCAGATAAGGAGATCAATATGGCTGTTTGCTAAATATCGAGCAAGAGCACAGTTCGCTTAGCTTAGCGTAAAAACAGGAAGAAGGGGTAAACAGCAAGGTCTATCTGGACAAACCTACATTAACCTTCCAGCCCTTATGTTAAACTAATGGCCAACTGGCTGTGGCCTCATATTAGTGTAAAAAAACCAAAAGAGTGGTCTCATCACCCAAAATGCCACACCGTTCTTTTACGTTTAGCTGAAGCTAATGTGCGATTAGCTGTGTACCTTCCAAAGTCAGTGCGGAGAAGAAATATGTCAAAACACACAAATATCAGAGAGGAGAACATCAGGTGACATCGCCACCACCACCACCACCACTCCATTTCTGTCTTTCTCACTCTCTGCCTGTAACCCTTAAAGTTGCACGATTTTTCTTGATTTGAGTCTGGATAATCCTCCTAAGGGATTTGGTCGGTGATCACTGCAGGAGGGGCTGGCAGGGTGAACACACTGTTGGCTGTTTTCATTCAGTATATGAAATCACATCACACACATCGCTGTCCCTCTCCCTCTCCCTCTCCCTCTCCCTCTCACCTATCTATCTGCTTTATACGGCAGCACATCCATCCTCTTATCTGTGTATCTACCCCCTGCCTGTAATTTAAACCAGGTACAGTCTGTCTGCCAGATACGATCCATCTCTCAAATTGACAAATTGAAACTGATATTTCCTATTGTGGCAAGGATGCTGAAATACACTTTAAGACGTGTTTTTTTTTTTTTTTTTTTGCAGAACATCCGTTTAAAAAGATGTTTTTTTTTTTCTTATTAGTTTAAAAACATGTTGGAAACTTTCATCTTAGCCCGGTAAAATAACACATTTTTTATCTCTCTGTGTTTATTGGATAGGGAAAAAAAAAACACATCTCAGAAATGCAACGCTTTAATCAGTCCTTCATTCTCTTCCGCAGAGATTCATTTCCTGGCGAACACTAATATTCTGTTATGTTATGATTACCGCATTTCGCTCCCAATAATTTCAGTCATCTCTCATGGCAGATAATACTGAGCGACCGGAGCGACGCGCCCCGTGCTTCCGCTTCTCTTTGACGAGAGAACAAATTTGATCAATTATGCAAATGAGGCAAAAACCCATTTTGTTCCCTTGCTCCTTGCTCGGATCCAAACTTCCTTCCCCATCGTCTCCGCTGCGCAGAAACAAATAACTTTTAGAACAGGCATCACCTCCCAATTACGCTTCAATTCTCAAACGGGGAGCGCACTGACATTCAGATGTGATATGCCAGCTGATCATTAATGCAAAAAGTGCGTCTTATTGAATTCCTGCCCACGGGACTGCGCAGCGGGTTCTGTAAATGTTAAGAGAGTTTGACATACAGCGTGTTTTTTTCTCTGTTAGCACTTTAACGTCTCTTGTATTCCGCATGGAACCTGGTTAGGAGGCAACGGTGCTTAGTGCATTATTCAATGACACGTTGGTACGTAGGCTTCTGCTGCGTAAACAGCCTCGCGGTAACCAAACCGTGACTGTGGAAGTTCGGTTCCAAAGTGTTTATTTCCCCAACGCCCATCGTAACAAGCATGTAAATGGTGCTTGGCCCTAGTTTGAACTCCCCGGGAACAAAGGCAATAAAACCACCGGCGTGTCCCAAGATAATTCAGTCAAGAGACGGATCTTCTTTCTGAAGTTTCTAACAATACAGTAGACTCTAGGTTGAGTTAGCCGGTTACAATACAGCTTTTCACTATTCTATCGCTGATGTATTCAGCGTTCAAATTGCTTCAGGAGGCATAATGTATAGAATGGCGATAAATTCAGGAAAAAAACTCCACTGCCACCAACATCATCAAAATGCAAAATTAAGGATTACGTTTTACAAGGATGATTTTCATCCCTCCAGCATGGTTCCAGAGTAAACCAATTGCCAAACTAAATGTTGGCAATATACGTTTCTGCAAACCTCGATCTGTTGAAACTCTTTCGGTTCAGTTTATTTTGTTGTGACAAGGTCTTGCTTTAGGCTGGTTAGGTTTAGGTTAGGGCGAGGAAAAGATTGCGTTTTGGTTTTTATTGCCACAAACACGGCTGGAAATGGCCCAACCTCCCGTCGGTCCATCAATATCTGCTTTTTGTCGCCACAAAAATGGCTGTAAAATTGTCCCAACATCTCCTTTAATCTATCCAGTAGTGTCACGCTTAGATATGTTCAAACCCCTTAACCCCTCTGCAATAATATCAAGTGGTTTAACGCTTAAGGATGTTAAAAAATGCAGTCATTGGCCTGCAGCCAACTCCTCTAGCTGTCACGTTACCATGGTCCTTCACTCCCTCTCTGACCGTAGATGTCGGCGCATGTTATCTGAAGGTAATATGGTATAGATTGTAGAAATGTTGATAAGAAGAGTACAAATGTAACATATCTGTGGTTTTCAGAAACAATGCCAACATTGCATTCCAATTTCCTGGGCGGTCCGGAGACTTTACCAAGGAGCACTGAAGCATGCTCATGGCGGCCGGACACCTCACCGAGACACTGCCAGTTTTATCTCGTAGTTCAGATTTATTCCCTTTGCACTTCACATAATACAGACTACAGACTTGGCCAAGCTTACCATTTCTTGGCTCCAGCCTCACACTAAGCATACAGACATGAGAGTGATATCGATTCATCTAATTCTCGACAAGAAAGCGATTAAAGTGTATTTCCAAACATCTCGAGCCGTTCCCTCACGCAGAAGAAATGATGACTACATGCGCGCGTTCTATTTGTACTCGTGTCCTATGCATTATGCTTTAAACCCTCGTGTTGTGTGTGCTTTATAGGTCACACAATTGGTCCCTGTACGAGGCGGATTCTCAAGGCAATGCTCACAGAAAACAGCTCTTTTCAAACATGTTACATTTCCAAGCGTGCGCACAGTGAAAGTGCACGCCACAATGTGCGGCGCCTTTGCCCCTCAACTTCCGTACCGTTTACCTTCCACCTGCCGTTGTTCCCTTCTCACACAAATACTCGCGGGTGCATTCACCACTAGCCCGGCGTGTGATAAAGTGTTAAAATGCCGAGGACACGCGGGTGATATTTGCATGCGTGTTCGTGTTATATATCGAGACACGTCAACTCGGAAAAACTACGTATTCTTTCAAGTGATCACGAAAGCGGAAAAATACAAAGATGTCTCCGCTGGTTTGACGACTAACATGCGGACGAGGCTGTTTCGCGAAGCCATACAGTCGTACTGTACGGTCCTCTTGGCGAGTGCACGCTCAATAATTGATCACTCTGGCTGTGTTTTACTACATGGAGTGAGCAATTCTGTGCTTGTAGGACAGCGGACAAGTTAAAAATATCTTCCACAGCTTACATTTTTCGATTCTCTCTCATGCATGCAGTTTGCAGCGGGAAAAAAGGAGTTGGAGGAAATGTTACATCAGTGAATCCTTGTCATTTATCTTTCATGCCGATTGCCGCATACATTTGTTTGTAAGTTTGTAAGTTGCCACTTGTGATGAAGTGGACAAAGTAGACTTTAAAATTCATTCATTTTTTATTAATTTGCTCCTGCTGTCTGAACGAGTGAAGGTTAGCTTATAAAGAAAAAGAGAGTCAGGTAAGAGGAAATGGGAGGCAAAGTGTCTAACAGGTTCAGTGGATTGACAAATGAAATTTGACTGTAGTGGAAACAGTGACGCGGCAGATGATGGACGAGCTCATGCTGACTCCTGCCAGTAGCCTGTTTGTTGATACATCTGTTCGCTAAAGAGGCTAGTGGAGTGATTAGTTCTGCTCCAAATACCATCACATAATACTTAAGTGCCACGGTGCATACTCAGAGCCACACGGTCAGACACACACACACACACACACACACACACACACACCTAATATACTGTAAATCCCCATACAGTACAGTACACAAACACACATATGTATACGCCGGCAAACGTGGCGTGTACATACGTACGTGGCAGCGTGAGGTCGAGATTCCCGACATCCATTCCCTCCACTGATTGAGCGCGACTATTACCTCCCATAACTGGAACCGAAATGAATTGACTAATTCAATTTGAAGCAAATTGAAAAAAGCCCGACATCCCCTTCAATCCCTCCTGCAGCGTGAAGCCGGGTTGGAAATGGATTACGAGCTTGCACATCTGCATTTTTCATGTGCAAGTGCGCAAATTCAAAAGACACTAAAGCGGCGGATCGTTACCAGATCAGAAACCTTGAATGCGTCGGAAGCAAACAGTGAGCAGTGACCGTCACAAGCAGCTGATGTGTAAAAATGCACCTTGAGCCCGTGGTCTGTAAAAGCTAGGGAATTATAATGAAATCAATTCATTTCAGTACTAAGTGCTTACATTGCTATGGCAGCTGCTGTTTTTAACACCACTGACTGTCAAGGGACACGCAGGCAAAGGTGTCATTTACACTGGGGGGACGCTGGGGACATGTTCCCCACCGCTGTTTGAAATGACTGATTTTTCCTCGCGTCGCTTGCTAAAAGCATAACTGTTAATTAAAAATGTGCTTAAAAAAAAATCTGCTTCTGCCAAGGAAATATTAACTAACAAATGATAATTGAGCTGCCAGTATGCAATTTTTTTCTCTCCCCTTAATTATCTACTCCGACCTCGTAGAAAGATTTGCTGAAAATTGCATGGGTTGAAAACTGTTTTTTCACCCGGGCCCTTACGTCCCCGCCCCCTTTCAACACAAGGTGAGGCCTGTGTGAGGTGCAGGCGGTTCTGGAATATAGGCACCTCGGAATTTGCAAGCAATTTACAAATCGACCCCATGAGGATGGATCCGACCGTACACAGATAAGAGGACGAGGGACAAAAAACGAAGCAATGATGCGGATTCCGCTTCAGTCAGTCAGTCCAGTGTTGGAGTTTTCCCCATTTGCCATTCCTCCTTCTATAGAGAAGGCCCAAACGTTCCTCAAAAGCATCCTCAGGACCACCCTGACCACACACGGTCGAGCCATGTGAAAGGTTTAGACCTAATCTTGTTCAGCTTTGGACGGAGTCAAGCTCGCTTTTCACCTTTCCAAGTCACGTCTGCTTGAGACTCCATCTCTCTACCTAACAAACAGACGTGAATTTGTATCCCACTCTCCGAAAGACAAGCAAATAGGCGTATTATGCAAACTTTTAAATCATTGCTTTTGTTTAAGGCTTTGCGGATTCATGTGCATAATTACTCGGAACACTTCGCAGTGCCGTGACATGTTTATCCGTGGCTCATCCGATCCCGCAGCACTTTATTACTTTCCTTTCCTCCTTTGTGCTGCGAATGCGCCAGCGCGCCGACGACGTCTCCATTCCGACATTATGATTCAAGAAACGAGACGTGAGCATAAGTGTTTCCTCATTCATCCTAATGATCACTATCCCCTCTGTGTAATCTTATTTTCGGAGCGTTTAGCGAAGCTTGTTCTGCGGCGGTATTTTTATCCCGCGGAATTATGCCTCAATGTCGGGTGCAGATGTTCCAGCCGGCTGTAACGTCTCTCAGCCTGTGTGTGTATTCGACGTGGGCTGAATGCACCCGGCGACAAATCAAACCACTCGAGTGCATTGAGCTCACAGCCGCAGTCACACACTCTCTGCAGCCACGGGTTCCTTTACGCGCTGCATGCGGCCGTGCGACCGCGCTCATCTTTAACCTTTACGATTGACTTGAACCAAATCGACGGAGGTAGTCAATGCCCGGTCGTCATCGCATCACGCGAGTGCGGCCAACCAACCAGAATCTGACTGGTGGTGAAACTCCCCGTGGGCATGACCTCGGTCACTACTCTGCGGTCCAGATTTGAGCAAGAATTAAGGGGCTTGGATGCAGCAAGTAAAAGTAAGTCAGAGGGAAAATCTGAGCCTTGACTTTTTTCTGTTGTTTACTTTATCACAGACTGGGAGGGGGAGGGCGACTGCTGAGTAATTGCCCTTTAAGTCATCTCTGGGGAGCCATCCGTTTTATCCCAGTCATCTCAGGGCTTATTGTTGATTCCTTAATGGACAGCCCAAAAGATGAAGGCTGCAGTAGAAATACATCATCTTGCTGGACTAGATTGAAAGCTGAACTTCATTTAACACGTGCGATAGACACAGAAAACTGAATGTCTGGGTTTATGTAGTGACACTGAATAAAGCTGCAGACGGATGATTCCGTCGCTGTACACTACTACTGTATGTGTTTTGGCAGCAACAGTGAGTTCAATTGCCGTTCCAGCGGAGCTTTAGGCCAAATACAGGGATCAATCGATTCGACAACGGCGCAAACATAATTCACGTGGCCAGCCACCGTTTTTTTTTTCTTTTTTGGGACTTGCAAAAACATCATTTAAAACTTTGCTCCACAGCCCCTTCATGTTTCCGGGCGCCTTGGCTCCGCCGCACTTTTTATGTGACATTTACAACGGAATCGATGGGGTGCTGTGCCGCGGACTGTGTTGTCCTGCGGAGATGTACCGCTGTGCTGCGAAAGGCTGAAAGGCAACACTGTAGAGCTGCCGCTGATACAGATAGAGTGGGAGCTAATAGTGTGTCACACAGTGGCAGGTTGTTGACACGAGTGCACTACAAGCGGGAGAGTTATTCCTTCAGCAACATGTTTTTCATCGCTTTTATGGAAGTCCGGATACAACCGGAGGCAGTTTTCTTGTCCTCGTTTCCTTCCCGCGACCCGTCCTTGACCCTCCTCGCATTTAGAGTTATTATTGCCAATAACATAAAATCACTAATAACATGAATAAATGCTAAGAAATGAATCAAGGTGGGATTTTTCCAGACAGGTCTTAAACTTGAAGGTAATTTATCATCTGAAGCAATACTTCTAGCTGAACAAGCCCGACCTCGTATTGCACAGTAAGGGTCGCGCTCTTTATCGATTGTTTCAGCTCCTCCGTTTTCATCACGCAGGCAATCCCGCCCGTCAATCAAAGCGCTGGCTTACATGGCTCCCAAAGGGCAACGCACGTTCTTACAATGCGGACTTTCAAAATGCAGTTTTGGGGAAGGCATTTTAATCGGGAGGGAATTTAATACCGAAAACAAACTCCCTTTGCTCGGTTTTCATGACCTGAATGAGCTGGATAAACAAAACTAACCTCAGAAGGACAGCACAATTTCGTACTGTTTCGCATTTGGCGGACCCTGCCACCTTTCTTGCTTCAAACAGCGTTCTGGGAACCTTGTTTATTCAGAGTTTGTGTTATTACCTCAATAATTTTGTGAACGTTAGAATTTGTTGAGATGGAGTTTCTTGCGTAGTGCCCCTTTAATGTAGGAATAAACACACATTTGCTCCACCTTACCAAATTTATCCTTATCCATAAAACAAATAATATGTGCGTTCACATTTAACTGAGTGAGATAAGTGCCCACGCTCTTTTCCCATCTTGTAGTTTATCTGCAATGTCAATCTATTCGACTCCTCGCATCTTTAAGTCCGTTTAATCCATCCGGCTTGTTTATATTCCCTGTCAGCGTCCTTCAGTTTCAGTGCTTAGTGCCCTGTTTCATCTGATATCACCTTATCTTCTAAATGAACACACTCGTAGGCGCAATCCAAACGCACCTCTCCCCCCTCGCAAAAATACTTTCACTCCTAAGTAAAAATGTGACCTTTCGACGCCCTTGCACGCTCGTCTCGAGCCGTCCGCGGTGCAGCTGTGGACTGCCACTGAGCAGAGATAAGTATACGTGTGTGTTGTTTTTTGCTAGAGTCTGGCCGGCAGCCTGTGCAGTCCAAACCTTTGCATTGGTAGAGGACAGGGTGTTCCCAGTTGTTGTCCGGTTACACACAGAGTGTAAACATTTGGAGACAATGGAGCCGGAGCCCTTGAAAGTCCATATTTTAAGTGATCCTGGCAGGGCGAGGTAACGAGGACGCGGTGGCTGGAGGTGTAACCGGGCCGGACAGCTGTGATTGATGCAGCTGACTGTGTACTTATTGATACAGCCCTGACACGTCTTTGTGCTCGTGTATTGCTTGTGTGTGTTTGTCGGGGATAAACAAGGATCACAGATTATGTTCTGCACTGTATCGAGGTAGAAATCAGTATTCCAACCCCGAGCGGGCGCTGTGTAACAGGAGCGGAGCTGTCCGCGGTCCTGAAACCAGCCGAGCAGAGGCAGCTCCCCTCGCTCACCTACTTTGATGTTTTTATAAGGAGTAGCTCTTTATGGCGAGCCTTTTTAATTGATTGCATCATCGCGCGCTGTTGGCATTTTTCCACATCAGCAAGGCCGGCCCGGTGTTTGTAAGGAGCTGAGTTTAATCTTGAGGGAACGTAAAGATCCAAATCCTACTCATCAGCTCAAGTACAGTTCAGTCTTTATGATGGTTTCAGACGACAGTTATTATGCAGGGAAAAGACTTTATAGTGTTCCAGTGCAGCGCGGTGCAACATGACAAATGCAACATCTACTCCCAACCATAAAATAGCACAATGGCGGTGACTCCCTGTCTCTGCGTGTGGCTAAATACAAATTATTGTATATAGTGGAGTGTGGAAACCGTGATCAGATGCCAGACTACAGTGAATAAATAACATTTTTGAAGGAAAATATCTTGAGAAATTGATTTAACATCATCCCTCACATTGATGACATGCTGACTGTGTATAATAGACCTTCTCCAGACCTCTGGATTGCTGCAGATATTTTTTTTAATTTAGAAATTCAAATAGTTCTGGTGTTGTGCTCAGTAACGGCTGTTTCTCTGTTCGAAAAAGGAAATCAAAAAGGGAATATCACGTGCCAGAGCCTGAAAATACATCCTTGAAAAACAGGCTGAGTCCACTCAGGTTTACAGAAATGACAACCCTTAAATCAACGCATTTCTTTGATTTTCGGTGGAAAAAAAATGTTGAGCTAAGGTTAGTGGAATATACTGTATATATCGCTTGACACTATTATTAATATGTTTAGGGTATAAAAGGCCCAAGCACACCATAAACTGACACAGTGACCGCTCACAGGGCTAGTGGGTAAGCTGCTCTAGCCATTAAGCTAATAAATAACTCTGCAGCAGTCAGTTACAGTAACTTTCAGTCTCTTACTGGCACCACACACCCACTGCATTTTGTTCTCGGGATTGTACATCAGTTCAATCAATAAAGAGTTAATGCAGACCTATAGCAAGCTCTCTAATCCACTGAGCTTGATAACTGACAGCTAAAATAATGCTAACAAACTAGCTATCAGGGCGATATCTTAATGTAGCAGTCAGTGAACTAGTTGTCAGTTGCCAATCTTGTTGACATAGAGAGCTATAAAACCCCTTAGGCTGGAGATATACTTACATTTAACAATGCGTTTGTACATTGTCTACACTAACAAATGGTTATAAAGCAACTATGTCAACTTACCCAACCGGCTTGGCAACCGCCAGGTAGCTAACTTACAGTCAACAAACTAGCTAACAGTACAGTAACTAAATAGAGAGCAGACGTCACGGCCCTTCTGGTGGACCACCATGTTGCCATATTCCAGCAAAAGTATTAATGGTAGTGACTGTTGAAAGACGAAGAGAGTAACTCTATGAGAGTAACTCTCCTTTGCCCAGAACTGCAGCTCTCAATAGGTCCAGACTTATTGTTTATGTGCCTAGGAGGCGGCCATGTTGGTATTGGTGGCATATATATTGTGCACAGTGATGTAGTTCACTGAGCGGCTTCACACAAAACTAAATTGTATTTTTAGGACTATCTATGACTTTCTTGACATGCAAAATTACCTCGCAAATTGTCAAACATCACATGTGTAAGTCATGCCATTGGCACACACCGCAAGGGGCGGGACTTTTGATTAAAGTCACTTTTTAAATGTTTGTTTAAATCATAAATCGAGACAACCCCCCTCACAAACAGACTTTGGCTTAAATGAACACAGAATACTGAAGCGAAACCAAATGGCAGGTCAGTCTGATTATCAGGCAGTTGAATGCTTCAGCTTTGTCGATGATCAACATTGTCCAAAGTCCTGATGGCCAAGTGCTAGTCATGGTTGCTGCAACTTGAAGTCTAAATGTGGCCTTTAAATGGTGCATTAGTTTTTCACTTTCAGATGGATGGACAAGGAAACTGGAATCATCTGGTTGGATGGATCCATTAACCGATTTCAGCGAGTCTTGAGTTGTTTTCGTCTGCATCCAGGGAATTTGTGTTTTATTTTGAAGTGTTTGCAAAGCCTCTGCCGCAATTAACAACTTTGTGAAGCTCTTGCAGTTTTTTTTTTTTTTTTTTTTTTTTTTTTTTTATTCCATTATGCTCGTTTAGCAAACATCCTCACTGTGCGGGATGTTCAGAGAGCATGCAGAATGAATCTCAGTGTTCAAGGGGCTACATAAAAAGAAACCGCGCGCGTACGTACTTGTGTGTACTCCCGTGCGCGCCCGGGTGCGTGAGAGCCAAAGCATGTTGTCATCAGGTTGTAAAGCTATATAAAGTGAAAGCACTTCCAGGGCAACTTTTAACAACGTGCACCGATGTTTCATTTATGAACAGCGCAGAGTCGTGGAGGAAGAGGGGGCGAGTAGGAAAAAAAAAAGCCAACAACCAGAGAGAGCATGTTGGATTGGGTGAGGGGATGGTCGGGCGATGGTTTGGAGTTTTGCTAGGAGCCTAGAGTGTGTTAATTTGGAGCATTAACGAGGAAGACGAAGAGGGGCGAAGCTGCATTTTGGAGGCAAATTAGGAAACTTCTTGTGACAGATTGATGCCAAGTCAGACAATTATGTTCTACTGGTTGCAGCATACAGAATGAAACACAGTGTTCAAGGGGGTGTACAGCGTGTGCTCGTATTTACGTGCACGTGTACTTGCCGTGCGGAAATGCACTGAGAGCCAAAGCATGTTGTCCTCAGACGGCGGAGCTATATAAAGTGTGAGCACTCCCAGGCAACTTTTAACAACGTGCACCCAATGTTTCATTTATGAACGGCGCAGAACCGCGGATTAAGAAGAGGGTCAGGCGATCGCCGCGGTTGTCATGCTAGGAGCTTGGAGTGTGTTAAGTCGGAGCATTAATGAGCATAATGAGGAAGACCGAGAGCAAAGAAGCTCCATTAGCAAGCAATTAGGACATTTCAAGCGACAGATCGATGGCAAAGTGGACGGTCCTTTTTTTCTACTGACTGCAGCACAAATCCAGTTAATTCGGCTTTAGGTGCATCCACTGTTCGATGTCCATAAAAGTGCCACATTATGTGCTGCTTATAGTCAACAAATCATGTGATATGAAGCTGCAACTGATGATTAATTTCATTCTTTTACTCTCTCTATCTTGTTAATCGTCCGTTAATTTGTCAATTCTTGGCACAAAATGGTGAAATAAGTCCAAAGTGACGTCTTTGAATTGTTTAAAGTCGAAACCCAAAACTATTTAGGTTACGGTCACATGTGATAAAGAAAAGCAGCAAAACTTAACATTTGAAAGGAAAAGACTTTGCACTTTTGCTTGTAACATTACTGAAAAGAGTACTTTGGCAGTTATGGCTTCAACATAATGCACTCTTGCATTCTTACGTATTGCACCTTCAAGACAACCTCACAGTACGTTGACTTTCTCAAGAAGTCTGCTGTGCTCCTTTGAAATTGACAATCGAGAGCGAAGCTTGGGGGAAATCTTTGGTCAGTGGTCGAAAACGGTGGTCTTCAAACACTTGATTCTCTGCTGCTCTTGTACATTATTGTGCTAGGATCCACGATCTAACATGCCTCGCCTGTTTTGCACGGACGCAGCCGCCTTTTTAACAGACTTGCGTCACAGAATCTGACGTTCAGCAAACCTGCCAGCTGTGCATATGAGGTTTAAGTCAGTTAGACCATTTTATTATGTGTCTCTCCATGGTAGTTTTTTTTTTTTTTGTTGTTGGTCTTCTTATTCTTGAAGTTTATGCCCAGAGCCAGAGTGTTTTAATGGAGCCTCCCGCTGAGTTTGAAGTTGATACACTCTTGAAACCCTTTGTGTTATTTCAGGCAAATAGTGAAGCTTTTGCAGAAGTTGCTGTTTTTCTTTTCTTCACCTGCTCGCTGAGATTTTATGCGATCCGCGGCGTGAAATCACGGCGAGTGAAAGCTGTCCCTTTGCCTCTCATCCCTTGAGCTGCTTGGATTGGAGTAGATTTTTTCTGAAGCACTCAAGTCATTACGCCGGTCCTTAAAAGCCAGACTGAGAGTGAACACTTTTTTCCATTTATTGCAGACTCAGCTGACATGCGAAAATGAATAAACTGGGAAGGAAGTGACCCAAACCCTGATTTACATTTTCTACGTGTCTTTCACACCGCTCCAACCGCCACTTAACGTACATGTCCTTGTATGCTGAGAAAGGCTCCTATGTTCCTCTAGCATGCAGGACACTCAGCAGCCGAGCTTTTAGAAAAGAAGGAAAAAAAAACAGTCTCCCATTGAATCGCGCTTGTGCTTAAATTACCCTAGTTGTTCCTTAGAGTGTAAAGTAGTGCGAATTGGCAGGGGGAGGTGGTTTTTACGCTACAGGCTGTTGTGAGCATTGTCATAATGTAGGCTAAAGCATCAAGGGAGAGCTCTTCGCTTTTTTTTTTTTTCGTGCAAATGCAGGCAGTCTGGGTAAAAGATCTCGAGGGGTTTACAAGATTTAATGTCCCCCGTTGAGAGTGCATGTGTGTGGTCTATTCAAAAAAATGAAGGTCAAGCTGAATCATTTTCACTCCTGGCACACTAAGTAGGCGTGCCATTGGCAGAAACAGTCCTTTAAAATGTCCTCAATCCCGAGGCTGGATTTTCTTTTGAAGTGCAGGAGCGTCTTGTTGAAATTATAAATTCAGTAGTCGGGATTTTGAAAATGTGTGTCAATAAAGGTCAACGCGGAAATGCCCCGGCGACTCTGATCCCTCTCTGGCGCTCTCCTGATGTCCCTTCAAAGAGACGGTCAGACTGATGCTGACTAATGCTAGGGCTCAGAGTCCAAACGTTAGTCACATATCAGGTCAAAACTGAAAAACAGAGAGACTGCGAGACCCCCGGAGGGTGGGAGAGGGAAAAAAATATCCCTACAAATGATCCAGATCTCAAGATTACATCTTAAAATATCTTTTTTGATCCGACCAGCAGCTCACAACCCAAATATATTCCATTTACAATCACGTAAATCAAAGAGAAAGAGCAAATCCTCACAGTGGGCAAGCTGCAACTACGGGATCTTTGAGGAATGACTTCGAGAACTGCCTATTAATTGACAATTTATTTCACAAAATCAATCCATCCAGCTGATGTCGAGTCACTCATCAGTGGACATGAAGACCAAAATTCTAATGGCTCGTGAGTTACATAATACGGAAAGCCACAATAATCATATTTACGGATGAAATGCAATAAATGTCCGAGAAAAGGGGGGATTATAATCTACTCTGATGATGTGTATGTGGTACTATGGATGTTACCCTTTCTGAGCCCGGCGATGGATTACTTTACTGGACAGTAACAATCGGAATCGGAGCTGCAGTGTATGAGAAATGAAACGTTTGCCGGGGATGCGCGCGGAGCTCAGCGTTCGGGGCTGTGCGTTGTTGCTGACTGGAGCATGTGGTGGCTGAGCAGGGGAGGTCCGCGCCAGCTGGCTCGACTGCTTTTCTGCGATAGGGGGGTCTGAAATATGATGCAGCAAAAAAAAACAAAAAAAAAAACCAACCTGACTAGTAGCTCCAGTAACGGCCGTCTTCGCTCCGAGTACGGATCATGTGCTTATGCAAGAGGTTATGCCTTGTTGTGCAGTACTGTGATCCAACCTTTGTTATTGGTGTTTTTTTGAACAACCCAATGAAAAGACAGAGAGGTTCGGTGTTTATAATGGGCGTCTGTTAAGGACCAGCCACGATAAATCAATCAGACAAGGGTGGTTTTACGAGGGGAGCAACCATCAGGATTCTAATTATTTGGAAAACACTGAAAAAGAAATACTGATAGCAAAAAAAAACCCCTTGGAATAGGCTTCATTCTTAGTTTGTCTCTGCTAATTCATCGCCAACTGCGCATATAAATCCTGTCTTTCCAGTGGCATAACTACATTGTGCCTGGAATATTGGATGGACTGACATAAAAGTTGGTTGACACTCATGGTCTCCAGAGGATGCATCACAATGACTTTGGTTATCCAGAAACTTCAGTACTTCAGGTTCATAATGTCTTGACATCTTGTGGATGCTTTGCCATTAAATGTCATAGATACTGAGAGTAAACTGATGGTCTTCTGAACTTTCATTAAATGCCATCATCGGATCAAAATTTTGCTGTTTAACACTACCTAGTAAACTTGTGCTAATTAGCAATTGTTGGCATGATAATACCTTTAACTAAGACGGTGAACATGGGGACAGCAGCCTACACACACGAAAACATCGCCATCTTGGCACTTTCATGGTGAGTATGTTAGCATGCTAACATTAGCATTTAGACAAAACCGACTAACCAATAACTGTTTCAAAAATATGTTTAGTGCTAAGTGGCAATTCATAGCATGCTGACATTTGAAACGGTGACCATTTTAAACACTCTCAGCATGCTAACGTTGCAAATATGAGTATGCTAACATCAGCATGTATCAAGAACTTTTTTCTTGACTTGCAGAATCATTTGCTATTTGTCTCTCTTTGACATACAGGAAGCAAGAAAATACTTACTCTTTTTTTTTTAGAAAGACCACAAGTAAGGAGTGAAATATTTAGTGATGCATTATTTTATGCTCACCTTTGGAGTTAGCTTGAAGCACCGCTCTGCCAAGTACCCTCGCAGGGCCGAAAGCTTGGCAGTAGCCCATTATGGAAGATGTCTCTCTTGTAATGGCAGCGTGTCAAAATTAATTAATCAATTATCTATAAGTATAATGTATCTATTAAGTCAATTACACGCCACAGTTTCAGTTGTCACTGCCTCATTTGCAAATGAGGTTTTTATATGTTACATTTTGTCCATAAATGTCATCCTGAAGCTAACTTAATCTATCGCATGGCATTAAACTTAAAAAACCCATTCGAATATATATTCAAAGATGTTCGTTAAAACCATGTTCCACATTTTCTCTGACGAATTGTGCTTGTCAGGGCATTTTTGTCGAGGAAAGAATGAGGAGTTGATTGAGTTAAGCGTTATGAAGTTCTGCTTCTGAGCAGTGCTGTGAAGGGCTCAGAGAAATTGATCCCTCTTTGAGAGGAGCGTGAATTGATTGTTCGGAAAAGAAAAAGTACTTTTTGAAAGCAGTACACTGGCCTTTGCTGCAAAGGCAACCCTAAGAAACCGGCATCCTGCTGCTTCTTTTTGAATGCATGTATTTGGATTTCTGATAAGCTGAGGGGAAACGGCATCAAACAGAGGGAAGCCGGGGGAAGGGCTTGTGTCAGCACAGCAAGTTTGTGATTCATCAGTTGGCGCACGGTTCAACGAGAAGGCACCTTTCATGGTGTGAAGGCAGGGGTTACGTTGCAACTTTGTACACGGTACTTTGTGCAGAAACTTTCTAACATTGGCACAACACAGATGTTTCAGCACAGCGAACACAACGACTATGTGCCCACATTCAGTACAGTGTGAGAGTGCTCGAACTTGAATCCACGTGTTCATCAACCATCCTAAGATACCTTATCTTATATACAGTTGGGTCAAATAGTGTATTTTCTTGCCACTGGGAATGGCAATGTCAGCCTGTCGGTGGCTTGGTCTGGCCGCGAAATCGGTCCATGCTGAAATGTCCGAGCAGTTATGATTACATCTTGTACACTTAGACCTCCGTGATGTGCAGACGATTTATCAGAATTCCCTTTCTCGTCTGCTACCACCGTGCGGTTGACCTTTATTGATTTTGAGTGAAATATCTAAAATAGCTTTTGGATGGATCACCACAGAATTTTTAGTACAGACACTCAGTGTCCCCGGAAGGTGAATCTGAAACACACAATGAACAGGTTCCATGATGTGACTATAGTATAGCTGCAAGAGGGAATTTGATCAACTCAAACAGATATAATTGAGTTATACTTCAGCCTAGCAGGTACATTTAGATAAGGATATGTAGAGACAGCTGTGGAGGACTGTTGGCCCTCTGGTTGATCACCTGACTTTCCTTGTCCTTGTTTATTTAGTACTTAAACGTCTTCAGATACTGACGCTTTGGGTCTGGCGCCAAGCCGAAGCGTCAGTATCTGAAGACCTGGTTATGAGACTCAACTTTCAACTGCCTTTCTCCGGGAAGTTACAGTTTTGTTGCTTTAATTTATGACCAACTACCCGAACAACTAATTACACTCTCTCTGGCTGTGCCATGTGTTTGGTGCTGATAAGCAAATTTTAGCACGCCAATACACTAAATTACGATGGCGGAAACGTTACCCGCTGAATATCGACGCGTTAGCGTTGTCATTCAGAGCGGGGTTGCCGTCGCAACGTTAACATTGAGCCTGTAGGCAAACCATCTCAAAGACATTTTCTCGACTCAACTGTCATTTTTGTCTGACTGACAAAGCAATCCGCCCTCTTTTAGTGTCATTCGTTCTCTTTTGCCGGAGGGAAAAACATAAGGCGATGAATGACATATCAATTCTACCCAGGTGAACTTTAGGAGTCAGTTTACACTTCCTGCTTCCTGCTGCGAGCCTCCAGCTTCGAGATGCTGCTGTGTTTCCATACACGCCGCCGCTCTCCGAAAATCCTCTTATTCCGCACACACATTCGCACACTTCCTCACATATACATGCACAGCCGCACACCCTGCTGTCTCTCTCTCTCTCATACACATGCATACACAGATACTCATACTTACACACACACACACACACACACACACACACACAGAAACGCACACATACACACACACACACACAGCGTGGATTTGTTTTCTCTGTGATGAGAGGGATTATGGGATAAAGGAGGCGAGGCCACGCCAGTTTAGTTCAGTTTGGACCGAAGCTGCTCTCAGCAGCAGCACAATGACAAACACAGATGAATGTCTGGCCACACACTGGAGATGTGCGCAGCCGTTAACGCCGCGGCCTCTGTATATTTGGAGCTCAGGAGCCTTTGATTGGGATTCTGAAGTGGATGTGTTTTTCTTTCGGATCACTGAAGATCAGAAGAAAAGCAAACGTCTGGCTGAAATCCACGGATGGCAACAGAATCGAGAGGAGCTAAACCCAAAAGCCGGAGTGTTGAAATGGATCTATTGCTTCTCAGGATGTCTTGAATATCAGCTGTTTCGTGCTTGGGTTTTTCTTTGCAGCTGGTGTTGATGGAATCTCTATTCTTTTTTTTTTTTTTTTTTTTTTCTCTCCACTGTGACAACTTCTCGGCGGGATGACTGAGAGCGTCTGACACTTTCACCCGCAGCTTGGCTGTACTCCGGTGGAGCTTGTTACACACTTCTAATCGAAGGCCAATTTTCTTTTTCACACCCTGGAAGCTATGACATGATTCACTGATGTATTCAGCCCATCAGCAGCAGAATATGGGAATCGATCGGCTGGATTGTTACGGCGATGACGTCCTCCTCTTGTACGCATCTTCTCCTTTTTTTTTTAAGAAGTTGTATTAGGAAACGACTCAATTACTCTGGGCCTTGACATGTCACTCTTTTCGACGGTAAAGGCCTGCGATGTTTGATGTTTCTGATGCGAAGCACATAGCGGAGAATATGCTGAGTAACAGAATATTATTTTAGAATCTTGGCACTCGGTTGCCATTCATCATTCCATTGTTACTGCAACTATGCATCAGCTTGCCATCACGGATTTGAGGTCAGGACAATAAACTCGTCCCGGTGGTTTATGGCTGTGGGAGGGAGTGCTCTCCAAAATAAATGAAATATGAAAATGAAGCGCATAGATGCTTAAATTCGGCGGCATTTCTCCGGGCTTTATGATCTTTTATTGCGTCTGTGATTACTGCTGTGGAGACGGGCGCCTTATGGTCTGTGCATGATTAGTCCTCGTGGAGTGTGCGCGAGACGTTGACTCACAGCTGATTCGGGAGGACGGTCTGTTCGGTTCTCACCGAAGCGAAGCTGCTCTCCCGTCTCCCTCCCCCCTTCTCTCGAGACGGTGCCACTCTCCTGACATCCTCATTGACACGGTCTGAGTTAACCGCATTAGCCCAATCAGCTGTCACATCAGCGCTTTTCCCTCGCCGCACGTGAGCAATTTTGCAGAGCGACCAACGCAACGCTGCCCCTACATGCGGCCGCTGATCGCCCTATCTACGAACCCGATGAGCCGTTATTCGGCCGCGGTCGATTGCACTAAGCAGTGTTGTCTTACACTGCAAGCCACACACCGAGAGACAAGAAGTCACACTAATTGGACTGGAAAGGATCAGACAAGCACTGTTCTGAGTTTTTTTTTTTTAACCGAAGAGGGCAATAAAGATTTATTAAATCACCTTTCATTCTTCTCTTGGACGGATTAACTCTTGGAATAAGTAGACACAGGTGCTGCGATGTTTATGAATGAGTTCCGTTCTCTGTGGCTCGCCTCCCCACGTAAAGAAAAACCTTTTAGTTCATCTGAAGGTTTGTTCTAGCTTTTCAGAGACGTCTAAACCAGCGCTTCTGTCTAAATGTGGTTAAATGTCAATTTGCAGGTGGAGAGAGACAGTTCTGTGCGCTCAGTTTCGCGACGATTAGGCACGATCTTCCCAAGATTCAAGACAGTGGTCCTCGTTTCTCCAAAATCCCTTAAACAAAAGTGAAACCGCTTCCGATCAGACGGGTTTACATCACTGCTGAGACGACTGCGGGACTTGATTTCATTATGTTCCTTGAACCAAAAAACAAATGTTTGATCACACGCGATAATCAGACGCTGACTTTCCCTTCCTCTGTCTTTCAGCCATAAGAACAAAATGTCGGGCTGGCCTCCCCCCGGCCCGGGCTCCTGGGGTGGACTGCAGGGGCCCCCGTACAGCTGGGACAGCATGAACAGCACCAGGGAGGGACGGGACGGCCTCACCAGGTACCTACAGTTTGATCGCATGTGTTCCCACAGTTGCATCACGGCTGGAGCGTTACTGTCCAGTCAGGTATTTGTTAATAGATAACAAAGGTGAGATGTCCCAACGGGATAAGATAAGCCGGTCAGACTACACTGTTATATTCAAGTCTTTGTCAGACGTCTACAACCTAAGACCCAAGAGCAAAGAGACATATGGCGTGTGATGATCATACAAATCAATTGATGCACAGAGATATGAATTTACCCTGCATCTGCCATGTATATTCGTTTTTTAAAAATCCTTACCGTTTACTTGTTGCTGTGTTATTCCCCAAAACCGTTCTTCGTAATTATTTCACTTGTATGAAATCCTTTTTTTTTTTTTTCAGGCCGATTAAGTTGCGTAATTGAAAACAATCTGACAATTTCACTGTAGAATGTGCAGATGTAGAAACGGCGACAGTGACAGTAAATTGGCTGAAGTTGAAAGAGAGCTCCGCTGCAAGACAGACTCTGTCAGCGGAGAAATGTTACATAAATCACATTATAAGGATAATTTAGTACCACAATTTCAGACCGTGATGGTTTATGAAAGGCGATTGCGTACGGAATCAATGCTAGATGTATTCTTTTTCGCTCTCACCCCGTCAAGTGGTGTAACGTTCCATTAAATTGTAAACTGAATTGAAATAACAGGATAAAAATCCCTCTGATTATTCACGGCCCTTTTATGTGCCCGTGTATGATAATGAAAGCTGGAGATTATGACAGGGGAGGCGTAGAGAGAGGGGCAACAAAAGGCCGCGGGTCAGAATCAGCCGCACGGGGCGCACGCACAGTTAGTCTGTTCTTACTTATGCTACTTCAGTGGATGAATAATTCATTATCGCCAGTCATGTTTTGTATGCTCACCTTCTATAGCCATCTAATATCTAACCTCAATTAAGTTAGAGACCACTTGAGCTATCGAACACTTCTATGTCCTGGAAAAAAATGCCAAGTTATACAAGCTGACTTTAATAGGAATCAGACAGTACAGATACACTCTTGAGATTTTTTTTTTTTTTGCGAATACTCTTAATGAGCCAGTCTTGTTAGAATGTTTTTTTTTATCTTCCCCTTCCTCCCAACATGCACCAATAGTAGCCATTGTTTCAGGCCATTTCGCATTCTACCTGATGCGTGCAGTACCTGGTTGTGTGACTCTGCCCTGCAGGAGGAAACTTTCAGTCAGGCAAACATGCAGATCTTCAATTTGGACTGGCATCTAAGGCGGCTTAGCATACGGAGCATTATGCATGATAAATCAAGTGCAAAAACAAATCTCTGTATATATGAATAGTGTTCGGAAATACATTGGACAAAAAAATAAAAATCTCATACCCAAGTTGTACTGCTGCTAAAACTTCATGCACGTTAAGTAATGTACTCCTGGCATCATTTCTCTTACTGACTGTGGACGGAATGGGGTTGCCGGCAGAGCCAGTGCCAAGGAATTGCTTTAGGCGGATGTGTCCGATTTTTGATAAGCTGTGCCGCAATTAACTTGTGTCGACACAACGTGTTTTGATACCCAAATTGCTCTACGTGATGTGCATGGTGTCTCCTTCTCCTCTTATTCTTTCTGATGCCTTTCCTCGCCTCCTTTTTGCCCCTTTCACCCTTCTTTGTATCTCCTCTCGTTGTCTCTTAGTTTCATCTCTCGCCTTTACTGCCCCTTTCCCCCTTTTTGTCGGTGCTCCATTAGATTCTCGCCCTCCTCCCTTTGTGACGGGTTAGGTTAATATGACAAGGGGGACAGCTCCTGTTATGTGGCTTTGTTCCCTGAGAAAAAAAAGCTATTGGCTTAAGGGGAGGCGACACAGATTGAGTATCACAATTGGATTTCTGTGCGATGGAGAAAGGGAGAGAAAAGAGAGCGAGAGTGAGCAAAAGCCGATGATTGATTTAACTACATTGGACAGATAGGTTCCCTTAACCTTTACCTATCATGATCTGGCAGGTTTTGCAACGCTATTATTTGCTCAAGTATCAGTATGTTTGAAATCCCTGACTCCATGTTGCATGCAAAACTGCCCCAGTGCGGTCTCTGGCACCTCGTATCGGCTCCCTTTATCCTTTAAGGATTCCCTTGATGTTATATAGTCAGAGGTCCAGTGGGGGGTCTGGCGAGGAAAGTCCTCTCAGGAGATGAGGAGTGTCTGAATAAGTACCGGGGCCAATGTTTCAGTTGTTATCATCACAGGGTACCAACTGCATCCCTTTCCCTGAAGGATTACAACCTAATCTGTGAGTTTCCTCCACCGGGGTTCCAAATTAGAGGAGTGACAGGTTTAGAAGGTCTGCCTGAACAAAGTAAAGGAACTGATGCTAATGCTGCCAATCTAACATCGTCATAATTGAGTCCCTATCATTGATTTGCTAGACAAAGCCACAGAGGCGTGGCTAGAGAAAGGGAGACATTTTTAAAAAATATTTGTCAGGTGATTGGACGAAACTTCCAACACATCCATCTATTATTGTCTATTATCGGCTGAGCCCCAGTTGTTAAATCAAACTCTTACCAAAGCCAGTCGAAGGTAGAGGAAAAAACGTATTTTCCATTGTCCATCATCCATGTCTACTCAGTTGGTTATTCCTGTAACATTTGTCAGTGTCTGTGTAGGCATCTCAAACCACAGGGAAGAATTGACTAAATGACAAAGCTACTGATGTGACCAAGACAAGAGCCTAGGAGAGTGCGCTCCCTATCCCCCACCATGACTCGCAGCACCACCAGAATTTGACCTTTTGGATCTAGTTTTCTCCCTGACCCCCCTGACATCCCAGCCCAGCCCTGCCACGGGATTAAACACCACCGACCCTGACAAGTTGGATGAGCCTGCATCGCGTATTGGTTCCTCGCTCTCATTACGGACAGATTTAGTTTGAGATTTCTGCACCATATGTACAATGCAGATCAATGCCATGATGAGAGATTGAGAGTAGGAAAGCGCAAGAGGGAGGCGAAGGCTGGAGGTTGGGCAGAGATCAGGACTGATCCGGATTGGTTGGAGATAAAGTCGCATCCTGGGTAGGTCGGAACACGATTGTCATCAGGGCAGATTTAGGCAAACCTGCAGGTTTATAACTAGATGAAAAAAAACCATGGGTGAAGCGGAACTGATCATGCAAAATTACCTGATTAAACAAAAGAGGGACTTTCGTTCCAAAACCAATGTAGTGTGCACGAATTTCCGACCGCATTCGCAAACTATTTGTGACAATGTGAAGGATGGGATGTCCGAGCCAGGAACATCATAGCCTCTGCTGTATAGACAGTAATGGCACACAACGATGGAATTGATGTCAGCCAGGTAACAATAGACACAATGTACTGGAGAGGAAGAGGGGAAGCAACAGCTGCCAAGGGAGCTTTAGAAGCTGTGGACGAGGGAGGGAGGGAGAAATATAGATGGAGAGGGAACGAGTTAACCCCACTGAAAGCCCATATCACCTCTTAATTAACAGGCACTCTGCATTCTCAGTGTCCCGGTCGAGACAGACGTCTGAGGTTCAGCGGGCAGGAGGGTTTGATTTAATACAGAGCATTTACATTTTAGTGGTGCTCTCATCCTAAGTGACTTGCAATAAGGAAAAGAGAAGGACAGGGTGACATTTTTGCCAATTTTAACCTACATTTAAGCGGCATTAAACGTTGGTGGCTGCGGCGATCCTCGTAAAAGTCATCCATCGGACAAATCGTCAAGGGGTTTTAGCGCCAGTCCCTCAAATAGATGGAGCAAAAGAAGGTGGGCCCAAGTGCAGGAGAAAGCATGCAGGATGATCAGCGGGGGAAGTTTTAGTCAAGTCGAAACACGCTTAACACAAAGGAACATCAGGAACGGGAAAACGCGACAGCGGGATCGGGGAAATTAAACAGATGAAGAGACGAAGACTGAACAATACCGGACATAAATACAAAATGAACTAATGAGGGGGTGAGGTGCAGGTGGAGGTGGAGGGAGGCGGAGAAACACAGGTGAGGGTAATGAGTGGAAGAACACGAGAAACAGGGAAGGAACTGGGAAAAAACACCGGTTTACCTGCTCCACCTCAGCTCCACCGCTGTTCTAAACCATACAGTACACTCCGCTTTTTGGTTGTTTTAATTGCCCACCTGATATGAACTCTAATCGTTGTTGTAATGCGACCGTGTACTTCACAAATAGAGTCCTGTCCATCTGTGGGACTGCACTCATGGGTGCGTGGTGTGATTAGGTGGGGGCTGAGTACGCGGCCTTGGGGGCCTCCTGTGACGAGCGCTAAAGCACAGGATGTGCGACTGCCAATTTGAACTGTCTTTGGACTGCTTATATTTATTTTTACATTTATTTTACGTATGTGAAGTGGCTGTGGCCCAGGAGGTAGAGAAGGTTGGCCACTAATTGATGGGTTTCCCAGCTCTGGCTGCAGGTCAGAATGTCCTTTGGCAAGATACTGAACCTGAAAGTTTTCCCGATGGCTGTTCCATCTGAGTGTTTGTGAATGGATGAGCATAGAAATATTGTCAGGATGCCCTCATTTGCTCCTGATGAGCAGGTAGGAACTTTGCATGGAAGCCTCTTCCCTCAGTATTGAATTGCTATGTCTATGTAAGTATAAATCCATATACTTGGCTATAATTGATGTCCATTCGTGGATGGAATCAAAATTCGACGCTGCAGAAATTATGTAGTGATCTTTGAAAGAGCAAACCACGACGCTGAACTGGAAGCGTCTTCCTTTATTGCTCAGGCCATGCAATGTCATGCAACATATGGCGAGATATGGCGTTATCTCCATGACTTTGTAAACACACAGTCTGTGGCTGCCCTTTAAGGTTTCCAGCGACTCATTTCAAATAAAGAGCCTTGAAGGCCACATACATGCTATAGTGCCAGTAACGCTCGAGGTAAAGCTGAATGTCTGAGTAAGACAGCGTCAGTTAGCAAGACATGAATGCGTTTTGTGCTTACGTTAAAGAAGACAAATGCACCATTAAATCCATTCCTAACTGTGGAGTGTGATATATTTGTATTCAAATTTACCGCATTAATCGTAGCTAACCGCTGATCATAAAACACTTTCTCCGAAGCGTTCAGGGAAGTAGCGGTAAAGCAGAGAACAGGCGCTTCGAGCACATGTAGAAGTAATTGCCCACCTGATATGAACTCTAATCGTTGTTGTAATGCGACCGTGTACTTCACAAATAGAGTCCTGTCCATCTGTGGCACTGCACTCATGGGTGCGTGGTGTGATTAGGTGGGGGCTGAGTACGCGGCCTTGGGGGCCTCCTGTGACGAGCGCTCAAGCACAGGATGTGCGACTTCCAATTTGAACTGTCTTTGGACTGCTTATATTTATTTTTACATTTATTTTACATATGTGAAGTGGCTGTGGCCCAGGAGGTAGAGAAGGTTGGCCACTAATTGATGGGTTTCCCAGCTCTGGCTGCATGTCAAAATGTCCTTTGGCAAGATACTGAACCTGAAAGTTTTCCCGATGGCTGTTCCATCTGAGTGTTTGTGAATGGATGAGCATAGAAATATTGTCAGGATGCCCTCATTTGCTCCTGATGAGCAGGTAGGAACTTTGCATGGAAGCCTCTGCCCTCACTATTGAATTGTTATGTCTATGTAAGTGCAAATCCATATACTTGGCTATAATTGATGTCCATTCGTGGATGGAATCAAAATTCGATGCTGCAGAAATTATGTAGTGATCTTTGAAAGAGCAAACCACAACGCTGAACTTGAAGCGTCTTCCTTTATTGCTCAGGCCATGCAATGTCATGCAACATATGGCGAGATATGGCGTTATCTCCGTGACTTTGTAAACACACAGTCTGTGGCTGACTATTTAAGGTTTCCAGCGACTCATTTCAAATTAAGAGCCTTGAAGGCCACATACATGCTATAGTGCCAGTAACGCCCGAGGCAAAGCTGAACGTCTGAGTAAGACAGCGTCAGTTAGCAAGACATGAAAGCGTTTCGTGCTTACGTTAAAGAAGACAAATGCACCATTAAATCCATTCCTAACTGTGGAGTGTGATATATTTGTATTCAAATTTACCGCATTAATCGTAGCTAACCGCTGATCATAAAACACTTTCTCCGAAGCGTTCAGGGAAGTAGCGGTAAAGCAGAGAACAGGCGCTTCGAGCACATGTAGAAGTAGACGAACATGGTAAAAATAGATATGCAAGCTCTTTAAACTGGAGAGCTGTGACTTGATAACATGATCAGTGCACTTTTGTTTGGAATAGTCTGCAGACTTTCATGTGGGTGGTAGAGTCAGATAGGTTCAAGATGGCAAATCCAAGGCCTTTTATGAATGCAGGACCTGTGCTCTCTTTTTATAAGTGGCTCTTAAGCATGGAGTGTTGTGCTAATGACCAAACCTTAGCCAAGGCTCTGATTTATGAACCGCTGATCAGATAACTCTAATCCTTCATTCGGAAATTTAATGTTATCTCTCCGAGCTAAAACGTACTTCTCCTGTAGGGACGAACGCATTGATTGGATTTTAAATGTGCACTATGTCATCATTTTTTAAGAGACCTCCCTTTAACACGTCTGACAGGTTCGACCCCCGTAACAGTCATCGTGCCCATTACCCACTGCGCGTCGGCCCGAAGTGAAACTATTTGCTGACTCACTCGACGAACTTCTCCTAGTCACCGCGCTCCTCCTCTCCTGTGTTTTCCAGCCAAGTGTCCCAGAGCAGCTCCCTGGAGGAGGTTCACCTGGACGGGGTCCCTCCCGCCCCTCGCTTGGTGGAGATGAGGCGGGACCCGATCCTGGGTTTCGGCTTCGTGGCGGGCAGCGAGAAACCGGTGGTCGTCCGCTCTGTCACACCAGGTAGGCTTTCTTTCTGCTCTCCTTATTGAATGTAAACTGTTTCAGGGTTTTTTTTTTTACTCTTTACTACAGTCTTGACTTGATCTCAAAACTGCTCCGACTTTGACTCGTCCTTCACTCTGCCGTGGTCCTGATTGCAGCCCTGACTTCAGCTGCATTGGTATTCCCAAAGCATAACACCTGGATCCAGTGACAGAGGACTTTTTAAAGGGATTACTTCCAGATGCTAAAGTCCATTCATTCATATTAATGTCAAATGACTGATGCCAGAATAGTAATATGCAAAAGTCTGTACTACAAACCCTCGACACTGGCTCCATGTTGAAATACTTCACGAACAACTGACAGAAAATAAGATACCTGGAGCAAAGTCCAGGAAACAAAGCCCTGATATCTTAATAAGCCCGACAATCTGAGAGTTTGCACACTGAATGGCTGCGCTGAGCAATTTCATTAGGTCCTCCTCGCTGTTTGAAGAGTCGGTGCAAACAGTTGCTGTAATGATTGTTTAGAAGGAGACCATGCAGACGAAAGTCTTCTCCAGCCTACGACTGAACAATTAAGTGGTATTGATCCAATACAAGAAAGAAAATAAACACAGATTAGTTTGTTATGTTCCTGTTAAGTATTAGATGATTGCCAAATTACTGCCAAACCACTGCTTACAGCCCCTATCACCTGCCAGCTCCAGTGTCTGCACAGACACACACAGTGATTAGGAATCTCAATAATCAATGAGCTGCTGAATTCCAAGCAGACAATTGAGCTAATGCATATTCAATTTCAAGTTGCTGGCAGAGGAAAGGAATACGCAGTATGCGCTCGAGGACACCGCGGTTTGTTAACGCTCCCACCCTATAAGATGTGTCAGCAGACACGCCCAAGCAAGGTCGATGCTTTTACAAAAATGACCCGACACATGTTAGCATCTGTTCCGGCGCCGATTCAGTCATAGATAATCTCTTCTTTGCTTGTGTGTAGGTGGTCCATCGGAGGGGAAGCTGTTGCCAGGCGATGAGATCATCATGATCAACGATGAACCCGTCAGCTCGGCCCCGAGGGAGCGAGTCATCGACCTCGTCAGGTGGGCTCGGAAACCTCGCGGATCATCCAAACCTCGTTGATGACCTGAAATTTAAAGGACCAATTCACTCCCATAAGAAATATATGATGCCCTGCTAGTTCTAATGCATTCCAGCCATGAACATACAGTTGTTTGGGGTTTTATTTGTCTGAATTTCGAGATATTCCCCTCTGAGATTTCTGCCTCCTCCCTAGGCAAACGGTTGAATTAATTTTTGGTGCTCACAGCAGTAGGAAAAAAAAAAAAGGTATACAAAATTCAACAGCAGCATCCATTCCAACCCTTCCAAGGAAAATAATGCCTCAGAAAGTTCTAAATAAAGTGTTTTTCCGGATAGTCTGCAGGCCTTATTGTTGAAATTCTTTCACTGATGTTTCTGAAGAAATGGCCCCAACAAAACAAAAAAAAAAAAACAGCTTACATGGTTTTTGCGGGGATAAGAAGTTAAATTACCACATTAGAAACATTAGAAAGGCCTCTACTCCATGGTGAGTGGGAAATGATTCAACTGTTTAAACCTGTCATAGGCAATAAAATCGTTGGCGTGAGCCCGAGGCATGTTCAGATTTGAAGCATAACGTGGCTTCATGTGATTTATTTAAGGCACATCTGGGCGACATTTGTAATTTAGAAAAATGTAAATGAAATGTCAGGTCTAATCCTGATCAAACATTAAGAACGGGGCCAGATAAAAATCACAGTGAAGCAAATTCATTCTCGTTCATTCGCCTTTGGGATCTTTTTAAAAAAAATCGCATGTTTAATTTCGCAAAAACAATGTGAAACTCTAATGAACTGCCTGCTAAGTGTCAGTCATGCTTTACACCCCGACGCCTGGCTGAAAACCTCGAACTTTTTGCTAATTCGATGCAGGCGATTGCGCTCGGAAATCATGTTTCACGTCGCCAGAAATACTGTCACATGTTTCTTTTAAATGGGAAACTAATGGGTGTCCTGTATGTGTGTGTGTGTGTGTGTGTCTGTGCGTGTGTTTGTGCTTTTAACGGCGTCTTCTAAGCGGTGATTGCCAGAGGCATCTCATTCCATTTCAGCCAAGCTAATCAAGTTCTAGTTGCTTATCTGCCGCTGTTGTTCTCTGTGATTGTTGTTGTTGTTTTTTTCTGATGATTCTGTTGACTCTGTGATTCGCCCTCTTCTCGCTTCAGGAGCTGCAAAGAATCCATCATGTTGACTGTTGTCCAACCGTATCCTGTGAGTAGATCAGCTCTTCTTTTTTTTTTTTGGTTCTCGGACCACAGCGCAACTACTCTATGTATCAGATATACTGAAGAAAAAATAGATTGTCGCTACCTTTATATCATCGGAAACATGAACGGGGTGGTGGTGACTTAGTATCTGTCCCTCTGAATCTTCATAACCTTTCTCTTGAAAAGTAATTTCAGCTCTGTAAAGGACATTATCTGCCCTTGACATTTTATTCGGAGAGGATAGATTTGTGGCTTGTAACTCCAGTGTCCTCTCAGTAAACACAGGCTCGGGCTCCCCTCCAGGCCTGTTAAACTCCTGTATTTAAAGGATAAAAACTGGCGATATTCCATATTTGTCTTGTTCTCAAAACCTCTGGTGAAATCCAGCAAGGAATCGATCCAAAATAGCACTTATTGTCGACTTCGTCTGTGCCATTGTTGTCGCAAAACTGTTATCACACGACAGTGAGCCACTCCATCACACTAGATTTGAAACCCAACTGACGATGAAGACCATTTGTTTTGAGTGAAAAGCTCCAGAGCGGCTCTGAACGTAACCTTGAGGTGAGCGTTTCTTGTCAGCTGCTGCCTCCAAGGTCAAGAATGAAACTCTAAACAGTTGTTTATGTTGATTCAATCCCACTCTCACCGACCTGCTGCTGTAAAAACTCATTAGAGAAGGAAGTGGTCGTTAATCCACGGCTAAAAATAGTCCCCAACAAATGCTAGCTTTACTCACCATTTGAGCAACATTTGCTGTAAAGCACCTTACCTAGAAACTTTAGGAAATGATTGCGGAGCATTGTGAATCCATTTTTTTTTTTCTTTTTTTTTTTGTTTCTTTAATTAAACTACATATTCTACAAATTATTCAGTCACGAAAATACGATAATTTGTTCATCTGGTTTGTTTAAGCATGAAAATCTATTTCTTTTCCGATTAAAATTTCCTCCCCAAAACTACATACTGCACCTTTAAGTCCAACCTTAAGGCACAGTTATTATTCTTGATTACTCTTAATTTCAATTTACATTATTTTATAATTCCACTCAGAAATACAATATTTGCCTCCATATTGTAATTTCACTCAACGACATTTATTTGATAGCTAAAGTCACAAGTTTCTTTACAATTTAAAAAATATTAAAACAAATACAATCAACTCATACATCGCTATAGCTTATATTTATATTCATGTGATGTACACGTTTGTGCGCCATTGGTTATCATTATCGTATTCAATTTCATATTCATCATCTATTACTCTGAAATGGGCCATTCTGCATAATGAGTGCTGTAACTTTTGTGCTTTAAATAAGATCGTGAATTCAGGACTTTTACTTGCACTTTGCTACTTTTACTACAAGAAAAATACAGAGAAACACTTTTAATTAGAAGGAGATGAAAGGACGGCCTTATATTCCTGCTCCATTCACTTTCTTTGACTATGAATGCATTGCACCACGCTTGTGTTTGAGGGAACCAAAATGTAATTGATAAATAAATACATTGCTTGTGTATGGTTTGCACTTTTCCAATTATAAGGGAATTAGAGGTTTTTCTGTTAATAAGATTTGCAAATGTAACATGTTGAGCTAACGTGCTGGAAATCTGTGTTGTTGTTTTTTTTTCCATTCCTCCGTTTGTGCATGTGCAATCTCTTTATCTCTCTTTCTCTCATGTGTCTTCCTCCTCTCTCTCTCTCTCTCCCCTCTCTCCCTATCTCGCCCTACCTCTCTCTCGTTGGACGCTTGCCTCTTAGTCCCCTAAATCAGCGTTCATCAGTGCAGCCAAAAAAGCCATGCTCAAGTCCAATCCGGTCAAAGTGCGCTTTGCAGCGGAGGTCATCATAAACGGCCAGGTTCCAGTGAGTTCTACCACACACACACACACACACACACACATACAAACACACACACGCGCACACCATCATGTATGACCTATATAAGCAGTGCCAGATGGTTGCCACTTACATCATTAAGACAGAGAGTTCAGTGAACGCCAGACAGATAAGACACTTTATGAATTCCTTTTTTCGCATATCAAACCTCATCTGTTCGCTGGGAAACTGAAAAACGCTGATCACATGGCCTCCTTTCGCAGAACCCGGTGAAGGACAACTCTCTCCTGTTCATGCCAAATGTCCTGAAGGTCTACCTGGAGAACGGGCAGACAAAGTCTTTTCGCTTCGACTGCGGCACCTCTATCAAGGTGTGTGCCCGTTGTATTGTGTGTGTTCTACCCCACTTCCACCCCACACCCCCCCGGCAGGCACGCTCAAACGGAATTAGCAGTCTCCGCAGCGTCTATAATTACAAAGGCAGAAATTCATTTGGAGTGCAAATGAGTGTGTCTCGGTGCGCGCACACACAGACCATGAAATTCATTTTTTGAGTTCCGTTTGTTTGAGCGGCTCATTTATTCAGGCGACGTGGCGAATTTTTTTTCACTTTCTGACTTGTGGATTCAGATATAATCCAGCGAGTCTCGTCTCCTCACCCTCTGCATTAATATTCTGATGTTATCTTAACAAGGCCTGTCATCTAATATTGATCAATAAAATCAATTTTTGTATTAAAAGTAAAATTCCGGTATTTTTCAACCCCGGGTCCTAGATATACATATTATGCACAAAATGACAGAATTGGTCCAGTTTAGTTACCTCAGCTGGCAGCTGTGGGCTGGGCTGCAGTGGCCAGAATGTAATTGTGGGCTAAATCCTGGTTCAGGCTTTATTTTTTTCTGCCAAATAAAGAGATTGTGCTGCCCTGTCACGCAATTGTTACCACGGTTACAGCTCGCCCGCTCCCCCTGATTACAGACATTTTCACAGTCTGGATGACCGTGAAAAAAAAAAGGCGGTCTCCAGCACACAATGATATAACATGAAAATAAACGTATGGGTATACTTTTTATATGTAAGGTTAAGCGTGCACAGGAAAGTAACAAGTAGTCTTTGTGTTGTGTTCAGGTGTTATCGTGTAAATATCAAATCCCAGCTCTTAACAGGACACATAGCCCAGACGCAGACAGTACCCAGCGAGCGAAAGACTTCATTTAGAGGGTAGTTGCATCACTTATTATCAGTTATTTCTTGGCCATATGTGTCCCGATGGGGAAGAGTTGGGCACCCATGCTCTATTGTTGGCAGTGGCGGTTCTAGACCAGTTTTAATAGGGGGGCCAGGTTGGGGCCGGCTTTTTTGTTAGGGGGCACATACAACCCGTAAAAAAGGATAAATCCCTCATTCAGACAAAGCAGTGTTTACAATTTCAGCAATTTTGATTGGGTAGTAAACTGCTGAGACACTTTATTTCTGCCTTTCCCTTCAGAACAAAATCATAGCAAGAAATCTGTCATTGTATTATTAATGCAGACTCACTGTCAGGGGGGGCCACAGGGGGGTCCAGACTCAGAGTTACAGGGGCACTGGCCCCTGTTGCCCCTCCCCCCCCCCCCCCAGAACCGCCCCTGATTGTTGGCAACTTTATCCGTTAAAGTGCCTCTTTTTTTTGCCACCGACAGGCTCATATTGTCTTCTAAGTCTCTGACAGCATTAGGGGAAAGGATCCCTACAGAGATAGACCTCCTTAATGAGCTACAATTAGCAATTCTATCATCGTGGAGCTCACATCATTCAGACTAGACAGAAACATCATCAACAATCTTCTTGTTTCACCTTACCACTGTCCTAGTGAAAGCACATGTATGTCTTGTTCCTCCCATGGCAGTATTCTATGATGCACGTGCACACAGGGAGCATGTGCCGTAATGAAAGGACTATCCGTGTGGCATCTTTATTTTCAGGACGTGCTCCTGACCCTGCAAGAGAAGCTGTCGATCAAATGCATCGAGCACTTCTCCCTCGTGCTGGAGCAGAGGACGGAAGGCTCTGGAAGCAAACTGCTTCTCCTGCACGAACAGGAGATGCTCTCTCAGGTGAGGAGATGTTTCCTCTCCTTCTTCTGCTCGCTTCGTCTCATTTTCCCATCTGTCTCACACACACACACACACACACACACACACACACACACTCCTGCTCTGTATTCAAGAAGCATTTGTACCCCGGCGTCGTTTATCAGCACTGGCACAGCAGGGGCGACAGCTCACATTACACCTACCCTCTCACGAGCGCTTGCAGATACCCCACAAATGCCCAGCCGCCACACACACACCCACCCACACACACACGCACGCACACACTCACTCGCCCACAGTGCCCGCTCCATTCTAATGAGGATGCAGGATCACAAGAGGACAATTTTGATATTCACACCGCACAGTTCAGATGTGAAGCTGAGCACATGGCGCACTCAGTGGCAGATGAATGTTTAAGAGTCACTCCCCCCCCCACCCCACCCCCCGTCACGCTTGATAAAACACACAATATACTGTAATACACCTGAGTGTCAATCCCGGTGACAGGTGTAGAGGAGGAAAAACTGCTCGTCCCGGAATTAGAAAATAGACTCTCTCTCTGTCTCCCGCTCTCTTGCCCTCTCAACGCTCGCACGTTAAATAATTCACAAAACATAATCAATATTTAAGAGACGACGCTGGTCTTGTGGTTTTGTCTTGAATAAGAAATGGAGTCAAATGCACAGACGGCCACGAGCAAGCAAGTGCGCTTTTTTTTTTTTTTTCTGGGTTGCTGCTGCTGAATTACACAGCCGGGTCTTGAGGTTGTAGAGTGGTTTGAACAACATCTGACGCCACTGCTATGAATTTATTCTATAGTTGAGGATTTGATTGATGCTAATTTAGACTTTTCATACATTTCAAAGGCAAATATTGTACTTTTTTTACTCCACTGTACTTATATGTCAATTAGTTTGCAGATTTTATAGAATATTATATGTGATGATATGCCGACAGTGTTGTATAAAGTGCCAATCTTACAGTATCTGATATAAGCTGCACTTGCAAATCAAAAGTACAAGCAAAAGTAAATGTTGTGGGTTTCTTTTGTTTATTTATCAGACTGCTGATCAAATAAATCCATTATTAATCATCACTTTGGCTCTGGCGCGGCCTGTAATCTGCAAAGTATCTAGTTACTAAAGTTAGCAAATAAACATTTTAGAGTAAAGTACAATATTTGAAGTATGAAGTAGCAGAAAATGGAAACTTAAGCACAGTGCTTTAGTAAATGCACTCTGTTACCCTCAATCACTGGCTGCTGCTGTTGTAAAACCAGGTGCATCAGCGGACTCGTCTGTTACTCGGGCGACCCTCAAGGTTTTTCAAAATAAGTCCGTCGCAAGATCCTCTCCTACTTTAATAACTCCCTATTTCTTTGTGAAATACTGGATTGATTTAGCCTTTCAGACGCCTGAAAAGATTTTAAGCAAACAATTTGAAGGGGGGAAATCACTTACAACTAACAGACATGTTAAACCTGTGAGACATACAGTGAGATACAAGAAGGTACGCCATTCTGCTGGTACATTTTACTGGACTTGCATTAATGAGTGAAATACGGGACTTTATCTGGTAATGGATTTTGTTTCCATCGCGTTATAGCGAGCGCTTCATCAGCTTTCTATTGTATCTCTCTTCCTCTCGTCCCGTCTGTGTGCCCAGGTGACCCAGAGGCCCGGCTCTGACAAGATGAAGTGTTTCTTCAGAGTCAGCTTCGTGCCCAGAGACCCCGTGGAGCTGCTCCGGAGAGACGCCGTGGCATTTGAATACCTCTATGTACAGGTGGGCAGAAGTCGCCAGGAAGGCTTCTTAAACTGATTCTGATCATGACAGGAACTAAAGCTCGCTTGGCTTCTTGATCAGAAGGTGACAAATGGAAAAACCAGATGTCAACCTTTACAATCTACCAGGCGGTTTGGAAGTGATTTTTTTTAGTTGATAAAAAAGTAAATTGGCTCTTGTTTAAACAAAAAAGCTCATTAGCAAATAAAGTCTTCAACTACAGCTGCTCCCCTATAGATTACTTCTCTCTTCCCCATAGGATTCTTTTGATAATTAGTCACGTCGAGTAGCCTGGGAGGAGAAAAGCCCATCTTTTTTTTTTTTTCCCTGTCAGATTTCACCTTTTTGCGCTTCCCAGTCCTTCATCCAGGACCGGAAACTGTATCCCTTTGAAGGACTCTCGCGCCACAAAGGCCGAGAACTTCATTCAGCTGAGGGAGGATGCACTCCTGCTGCCCGAGCTGCTCGGCGGACAGATGAAACGCTCCTCACAAGCCCTAAAAACAGACGTCGGGATTCTCATGAAAACTTTGCTTTCCCACCTTTTCCCCCGCAGAGTTGTAACGACGTGTGCTTGGAGCGGTTCGGGCCGGAGCTGAAGTACGACGCCGCGCTCCGACTGGCCGCGCTGCAGATGTACATCCTCACCATGACCACCAGGCAGAGCCAGAAGGTCTCGCTCAAGTACATCCAGTAAGTGCGGCTGTGGGTGTTTTTTTTTTTTGGTTTTTGCCACCGCAAACATGATCTGTAATGTTAAACTGTTGTACAACCTGGAGCTGAGCCATCAATAATAAATGACATTCCTCTTCTCTGAGAGTTTTTTTGATGAGTTTAGAGAAGTTTGTCAGGGAGAGACGGATTCACAAAACCTCCAAACACTGATCCTCATGCGAGAGCCACTCATACAGACAGATTTGTTGTAGTGAAATGTGACTAAACTTTATAAACTAGACTACCCAATAGTTTATGTAGTAAAGTAAAGCTGAAACAGGTCATTTTTAGCTATTTTGCTAGATGTTAAAGTGAATTTTCGTGTTGGACAATTTGTTTTTTTTTTGAAAACCTTTCATTCCTTTGTGGTATTATTAATGTTTGGATTGTTGGTTGGACAAAACAAGCATCGTGAAGTTATCAGTTTGGGGGTAATTATTATAATCTTTACAAACCAGAGAAAATAATCAGCTGATGAATCCATAATGAACATGATCATTAGTCACAGTCATATACAAATTAACTAGCTCTGCCTCAGCCAACTACAGCATTGAAATGCTGCTTTTCCATTAATGCAAAAGTAATAATCTAATGATGTTATATGTATATGTAATGTATTGGAGACAGTTTCCTTTTTTTTCGATTGAGCACTTTTACCTGTAATACTTTCACATTATGCTTACATACTTTTGCTTAACATTTTCAGTACAGAACTTTTACTTGTACCGAGCATTTGTACAGTGTGGTATTAGTGCTTTTACTAAAGGATCTGAATAGTTCCTCCATCGCTGCAGGTTTGTTCGTAAGTTGCACTCTATTACTATTTACAATTTTTTTTCTTTTCTCTTTTTTTTTCTTTTTTTTTTTTTTTTTTTTGATCACGATGTCTTAATCTGAATGGATGTGGAGTTTAGTGTGATACAGAAATGGCAAACCAAAACTGAATTACATAAACAAAACACTTAATGGAAAACAATATTTTGTTCACGGGTATCATGGTCATATCATACCATAGTATCACCATTTTTTCACGATTGTTTGATATTTTATAAGCCAAATGATCAATCGACTCATCAGGAAAAAAATCGATAATGTATTTTATCATTATTGCCCAAATTACAGCAAGGTTTACAGACTAGAGTAGTCATTTCAGCAGTTGTTAGAAAGACACTGACATTTTTGTGAATGAAGTCCACTTTCCAAAGAGAACACTCTCCTCCTTAAAGTCACTTCAGCGACTGTCTGAGAGGGAAAGTCATCCAATTTCCGGCTCTTAACCGCAGATATTTAACCAAAGGGTGGAAGAAATACTTCTTCCGAGGGCGACCTCACGCTGAAATCAATCTCTCCCCCCTCAACAGAAAGGAGTGGGGTCTGCCGCTGTTCCTGCCTCCCGCCGTGCTGTCCAGCATGAAGGAGAAAAACATCAAGAAGGCTCTGACGCACATCCTCAAAACCAACCAGAACCTCGTGCCTCCGGGGAAAAAAGTAGGCAGCCCTCTTTTGTGTTGTCTTTGCCCTTGTTAATAAACTTCTGACACGCACACACACACACACACACACACACACACACACACACACAACAAACACACCGTCTCTTTGTTTTCTGATGCAATATCCAAAAATAGCGCCGCTGCCATGCGCAGCCTTGTAAAGGTTCTCACCCTTGTCAACCTAAGACCCTTTGTCGAGCTAGACCTTGAATGCTAATGTGAATAATAAGCAAAGTGCATGTCAAACTGTGTGCATAATAAGATATTCATATTCACACACACACACACACACACACACACACAGAGACATGCCTCCGATCCGACTTCAGCGGAACTTTGTGAAACTACTTTCATAATACAGGCAGCTGCTGATCTCTTTATTCCGCGGCACCCAAATTCACTTCGACGCGCACAAATCAGCCGAGCGGCAAAACAGAATTAACCCGGGCAGCGGTTTCAACGCAATAGAGTGATTTACCATCAGCTGTCATGCAAATGAGGTTAGCCGGTGGATCTCAGTCAGACAATCGGAATAGAGGGATGATGTTTTCGTCCCGGAGGAGACAGAAACTCTTTCCAAACTGAATTATAACGACCTGTGGGCGAGGCGAGAGACTGTACGTCGCAAAAAAGTCAACGGCATGTCCGCGCGGGATCCTCGCTGTTGTTGTGAATAAGTCACGGTTTGTTATTTTTCTTTATTCTCAGACGGCACGAGACGCGGCTGCTCGGTTGCAAAAAAAAAAACCCAAAGTGTTAGAGCCCCGAACTGAACAACAGAAAAAGACACTGAAGCTCAACTGGTGGCCAAACACCGGCCAAGACAGGGCTCCAACAGTCCACTGGAATCCTTCGAGGGGGAGAAATCAACTTCAAAATCTTTTGAATTTGATGTTTAAGTATGTGTGTGAACCCTGCTGAGAAGACGTTGCACTGGGTGACTCGTCCCTCCATTGTGACGAACACGAGCACTGTTTATTTTGAGACAATCCCACACACACAAAGTCCTGCTGCCGAAAATACTCACAAGAGCACCAAATATGAATTAATCCCTCAATATTATTTCTCCTTACTTCTGTGAACCACAGATCCCGGCTGTTTTAGGAAATTGCTCGGTCTAAAAATATGACACTGTATAGTTTTGACCCGTTTTTAAAAGACGGACATCGTTCCAATTGACGACTTTGCCCTTTTTGTGGAATTTTGTAATAAGAAAATGTAGAGTAACAAGTTTTATCCCACGTCTAGCAATTTTTCATCCTGGATAGCAACATTTCACAACATTTAAAGCTCTCTTTGCGTCTGTACTTTTGCCATAAAAATGAAATACGATGTGTATTCAGAGTGCAATCTGCGGTTTCCCATGTCAATAAACCTACAGAGTGGTAAGGTCAACATGTTTGTGCGCTAAAATCCATCAGAGTTTGCGCGATACCGACAGATTAAACCGGCCGTTGTGATAGTGCCACTCTTCCAGCTGAAGCCGGTGGATGTTTGGATGTCAAACCAACGTTACACACACGGTAAAGCATATTTATAGTTGCGGTGCCTTTAAGTGACGGAGAAAAAAATCACGCGTGGTCTCTTAATTTATCCCCAACGTATGCAATCAATGAGCCATGAAGTACTCACGGCAACTGAAACAACATCCCCCCATCAGCAGGCAAATCAGTGCTGCTTCATGCCCAACTCGCTCTGCTTAATGCGGCCTCGTGTCTTGGATGAAGGGAATGCAGTTCATGTTTAAAACACGCCTTTACTCCCTGCATGTGCATACGTGTGTACACAGTGTACATAACGCCGGTCATGCTAACGGGATATCGATTTCTTCCCCTCTGCGCCCTCGAACGGTGTGATGCGCCGGCTCGTCATTTGCATTCACAGTTGGCGCTGGATATCCACTCTGTTCATTAGGGGTGGAGCACTAGCTGAGCAGCGCCAGCGAACCGGCGCGTGACTCAAAACGTCGAGGCTCCAAATTAGCTTTCTCGTTACCGTCTTGAAGTTGTCACTCAGCCCCTCGCGCCAAAAAAAGAGGGCTGCTCGCTCGGCTCTTGCGAGGAGACGGCGGTTGAGACCGGGCAGGAATTTCGTGAAAACAAAAATGGATGTTCTTTTTTTTTTAATGGGGAGGTCTGGTTTTCAAATAGCAAGGTCAGACATTCCATTAGCTCTTTTTTGCTGAGACTGACCGGCGAGGGAAATGATTACAGCATTAGTCTGTGGACTAGTTGTGCTCTTAAACGTAGGTGCAACAAATCTGAGGAGTGTACAGTACTGTAGATGTACCCTCGTAAAGGAGCAGTTCATCTAAAAGTGAAAAATCAGCCATTACCTCCTCACCCCAATGCCAGTGGAAAGTTGGGGGAAGTTTAGTATGACGAGAAGCAGTCCTGGAGCTTGACGTGGCAGCAATCTGAGCTGAGGACTTGTTTTAAAATGTAAAAAATTCAACCGAGGGCTTCCAGAGACTTAGATTACATCAGACAAGCTCTATGGAGCCATTTTATGTTCGATTTATTCAGCTTTAAAACAAGTCTCCAGATACTTTAGTTGTTTTCGGAGAATGCTGCAACCTGAAGCTCCAGAAATGTGTTTTTATGGACTACAAAACCTTGACCTGACTTTCCATCGGCACGGGGTGAAAACATGATGACGGAATTGTGTATTTTTGGGTGAAGTGTTTGTTTAAGGGCGATGAGCATTGTAAGCGGTTGTGAAGCATATATCAGTGTGATGATTTTTTATCCAACTGCTTTTTCCGTCCCTTGGCGTGGAGTAGTTAAATAGCAGATAACGCGCAATTTGCTCTGCGTTAAAGTGAAGAAATGAGCGATGAACATATCAAACGTGTCAGTCAGAGATATGTGTGTGTGTGTGTGTGTGTGTGTGTTATTGCGGTGAAAGCGTCAGTACTTTGCACAAATGATTTCGCTGCTTGCAGGTTCGAGCTTTGAAAAATCCCATTGACCCCTGAATGGCTTGAGAGGCACACACATCCACACGAGCGAACCATAAAGAGCGCTTCGGATTTGGATCGGGTTTAAATGACATGATGGGATATAATGGAAAATCAGCAGCCCACATCAGAATGGCCCAGGAGTGCTTTACATCCGTACATTAGAGGACAAATACGTCTGCTCAGGTTGATGTGATTTCTTTTTTTCGGGGCGATGCTCACTAATGTATTTCACTTCTTCTCTGTGCAGCTGACTGCTTTGCAGGCCAAGGTGCATTACCTGAGGTACCTCAGCGAACTCAGACTGTATGGAGGGAGGGAGTTCAAATCAATACTTTTGGTAAGGCCATTAGCTCTGGAGAGGATCTGTGAAAGCTTGAGAGCAGACTCCAGTTTGGTTTGTCACTGCGTGTCTGTCATCGTTAAAAAACTTTCAGGAAAAGACTTTGCCAAGTTGTTCTTGAATTGCTTTCAGCGGTCACTGACTGCGTACGCGTCTTCTTCTTGCAGCAAGGGGAGAAACAGACGGACGTGACGCTGTTGGTGGGCCCGCGTTACGGCATCAGTCACGTCATCAACGCCCGGACCAACCTGGTGGCCCTGTTGGCCGACTTCAGCCACGTCAACCGCATCGAGATCCTCACCGAGGACGACACCAACGTCCGGCTGGAGCTGCACGTGCTGGACGTCAGGGTGAGAGCGCGCTCTTGCCTGAAAACAGAAACACAGGCAGATCTTATTTTAATCCCGCTCAATTGAAAAGCATCTGTTTTTTTGTTTGTTCTCCCTCGTTACACCTTCCCTCCTCCCTGCCTCCTTCACTTAATATTCACAGCCCATCACACTGATCATGGAGTCGAGTGACGCAATGAACCTGGCCTGTTTAACAGCGGGCTACTACCGCCTCCTGGTGGACGCGAGGAGATCTATCTTCAGCATGCCCCACTGCAATAGCACTGGAGGGGACGACAACAGTGAGTCTTTATTGGCTGCGCGTGCGTGCGTCTGTGTGTGTGTGTGTGTGTGGCCGAGATAATATGGATTCAAATAATCATAATGAAAGCACAGGTCCCTCCGGGGCAAATTATGCTGCCTATTTATCCCCGGCTGCGGTCTCACGCGCTAACACGCAATATGGGAGTAGGTAATTATTTTCTGATTAAAAACTGTTTGCTCTGGTTCAGCTGTTATTTAGATGATCAGGCATGTCTTAACTTTTAATTTCGAGAGGGCATTCACAGTTCAAGTTTTCAGTAGTTAAAAGTTTTTCAAGGAAAAGGATTTGCATTTAGGTGAGACAATTTGTGTTTTTTTCTACCAGCAAAGTTTGGACTTTGGTCTGGAATGATGTAGAAACAAGCTGCGAGATCTTTGTCCCGGAAGGCAGCACGCGCATCGGAGGCTGAGGATTCCTCGCGCTATGACACGTTTTTAGGGAAAAAAGACTCGTGGCTTAAAGATTTATGCTACACAGCGCAGAAAAAAACGCAACAATCTTAAATAGGAGCAGCGAAGAAGAGGCAGACGCTTTAAAATTTAATCAACGTAAAATATAAAACGCTAAAAAAGTAATAAGGCCTTGTGTTGCTGCTGTCCGCAGGTCAGGATCGTGTCTTGGAGTGGCCGTACAGCACATCTTTGGGGAACAATGAGGAGCCGTCACTCAGGCAGGAGGAGGTCTACGGCAGGGACTCTGAGTATCCAGACAATGGGCAGAGAGAAAACAGCATCTCCCCCTACTTCCATGAACCTCAAAACCCCGACCTCGGGCCTCAGAGAAGTCCGCTGCCCCCTCCTCTTCCCCCTGCCACCAGACACAAAACCCAAGACTCGCCACGGAGCGCCAAAGTGTCGTTTATTTTCGGGGGGGACCCGCCCTTGAACAAGGCTAAGAACTTGGGCTATGAAAGACTGCTGGAGAGCCCTGAGGTGCCCGAGCACAGACCGCCCTACATGCACAACAACACAGACTTTCGGCCACAGGACAGGGTGCCATTTCAGTTCAGTGGCCTCACGCACGTCTATAGTAACATTATAAGTGAGGAGGGGGGCGAAGAGCCACTGCTAAGGGACCTGTTTTATCGTGACACAACTGACGACGCGGAGGATGACGACGACGCCTCCTGCGAAGAGGACTCCACAGGTGGAACGCCGGTGGGCGACGACAGAGGAGGAGGAGAAAACTGCGGGAACCAAGGAGGAGGGTTAGCCACGGCCGCCGGCAAATCGACTTTCCTGACGCTCTCCGGTTCCACCGATGACATCATCGACCTGACGTCACTGCCTCCTCCCGAGGGAGACGACGGCGTCGACGAGGAAGACGACGACACCCTTCTGGAGACGCTCAACCTCGCCATCGCAGCTCCGCCGCCAGGCTTTCGGGACAGCTCGGATGAGGACGCAGCCCCCGAGGGAAGGCCACTGAGCACGCGCGACAATGACGACATCCCAGTGTCGTTAATTGACGCCATTCCAACACACGGGGAGGGGGAAGGGAGCATGGGAGGGGAGAGGAGGCTGGAGAATGCGGTCGTGAATACTCTCCAGGCACTGGAAGCTTTGTCTGTCTCCGAGCAGAGGCCTCCCCCGCCACCACCCAACAGTAACAACCCAGGTCTGTTGAATACTAATGCAAGCACAGTTATGTTTAATCACCACAAAGTCACTGTTTATTATTTGTTTTTTGGATCCTTTTACGCGGTGCAACCAACCCCAAATAAAGCACCTTCTCTCTACCATCCAGCTTTAACTCTCAGTGTCCCCTTTAAAGTTCCCATGAAGACAAAGGCAATGTTTATGTGTTTTTTACTACATCTGTCTTGCTCACTATCTCACCTGTACCAGTAGGTATAACAAAAAACATTCTGTATGTATTCTTACAGGCATTTTCGAGTTTGTAACTTCCTGGAAAATGATAAGAAAAGAAAATAACCGTTATTCATCGTGCATCCAGTAAACACTCTCTTGAAGTTTTATGACACTGCCACTGATGTATAAGAGAGGACACCGCCACAGTGCAGTGTTCCTTGGGACCAGGCATCACGGAGTGCTGTACAGAAACACAGCTTTATCACTGAAGGCTTATAACTTCACTTGTTTTGGTGAAACTGAATCATATTTTATGGAGGAACGACTTTCCTCCATAAAATAAATATATCGCCTGCTGTCCTTTGGCTACTCTGCTCTGGACACATAGCTTTACTTGTGGCGAAAGTCACCCCTTACTACTGCCAGCCATTAGCCTCTCAGTGTTCACCTGTGGAACTGGGATGTACGCAACCTCCAATGACAACAACGGTTAGTAAACAACACCAAGTTGATTTATGGAGTTTCCTGATGGACAGATACTAGAGGCTTTGTGGCTCAGGTCGCTCACTAATTGCTGATAAATGTAGCTGCCATGAGGTAGTGGGCTTAGTTAGCTAGGCAGCTAAGTGAGCTGTCGTATTTGCTGACCCAGCTCCAGGGTGTCAGGAGCCAAAGAGCCAGCCTGCAAGAAAACCACACTGGTACTGTTTTCCCTGTTGTCCTGATCCGGTCGTGTTCACCGGTGGGTGTTATTCCAGTGGCATTATTGGCCACACCGAGTCAAACCGAGTTACTGCGATTTTGCATTTCCAGACTGGCAGTTTTACATCGCTGGGTTGGGCTGACCAACGCTCAGGATGTATGCTCTCCAAAGTGTGCCCGCTCTGCCTCATGGTAGCGCCTCGTGATCGCGAGCAAGCCATGAGGACCCGTGTCTGTCCTTCAAACAAAGTGTGATTTCGATTTTTGCAGTATTCGACTGTTTCATTGCGTTCACTTTCACATTCAGCTTATTCAATCAATCAATCAATCAACTTTATTTATAAAGCACTTTTCATACATGAGTATGTAGCACAAAGTGCTTTACACAGGAAACATAAAACAATAATAAAGAAAGCCCCTCCCTCCCACCCTCTGTACTATATACATGCACACATACGTACACACACACACACACACACACACTCACACTCTTACTACAGGAAATAAGGAGACATGGCAAGGCACTGAGGATTGAGGAAACACCACCTTTGGGGCCGTCCACACTGGGAGGAGTCACAGGCTGTGCCACGGGGGGGGCACCAGTGCCCAGGCCCCCCGACCCTGACAGACAACAACTGGCTGGGCCAAAGGGACCCAAGGACAGCACCCCCAGCAGCATCCCAGACACAGCTCCCAGTGTGGGGGACCCCCCTGAGGAAACTCTGGAGTTAACCCTTAAAAACTAAAAACATAAGATAGGATAAAAACCCTGACAAAAGATAATTAAATGAAGTGAACAGTTAAAGGGATAAAATGCATAAGATAATAATAAATAAAATAAAATAGTATCGAAGATAAATTAAAAAAAGAATTATTTAAGATGAAAATAGTTTAAAAAAAAAACAAGAAAAAAAAAACAAGATAGAACTTGTGTTAAGTTACTGCTGGTGAAAGCCCACACATTTCCTAATTTTTCGGAAATAATTGGCTGTGGCTGCTGACTGCTGTAAACGCCAATCAATGTCCACGTTCCTCCCTTGCTGCCTCTTGAAACACATGTTGATGCTGAAGCAAATAGCATACCACCAGCCATTTCATGAGAACTCTAAATGAGCACACTAACAAAACACATCCACGACGCCTGAAAAGAATCCTGTACAACTTTGTGTAACGTGCCTTCTTAGAAATTGCAAATATGGTCATGTGATATGAAATACAGTTCACATTAAACAAAAGTTAACTTTTCATTACCCATATTTAATTGTGTCTCTCTTACCTTTTAGGGGTGTACGTGTCTCGAGGCTTTAGCCCAGAGTCGTCCTCGGATTCTGGCAATGAGACCAACTCCTCGGAGATGACTGAAATCTCTGAATTGGCTGCTACTCACAGGCTCAGTGAGAGCCACATGCGTCTTCTAGTGGCCACAAGGGAGGGGTACCAACCTTTGCTTGAGGAGAAAACAGAATTCCCCGTCTCACCCAGTACGGGAGGAACGATCCAGAAGAAGCCCCGCAGTCCAACACGGCACCTTCAGCCTCCAGCGGTTCCTCCGAGACGGAGCCCCCTATTGGACACCGCATCGTCGGGGTCAAACAGCTTGGAGGTGAGGTCCCAGACCAACTTCTCGTCCACTCTCCAGCGCCCTAGTTCCACCACACCGGGGGGCAAGCATCACAAAAAATCTGCAGACTCCAGCGGGAAATACAACACTTTCAGCACGAGGGATTTGCATCGAGGTGAGAGCAGTGGGAGCCGAAGTCGCCTTGACTTGGACCAGCGCACGTCGTTTTGCGAGCGAGGGGACGGCCAAAGAAGGCAGAGTGCTTTTTTGGCAGAAAATTGTGCGGCCGAGGGCCTCGCCATGAATAGCCTTTCCCGCGACCATCACAGAGCTCCCCGCCCTCCTTCCTCTACCTCTGATAATATGTTAGATGTGGCCAACATGGGAAACTGTAATGTCGACAACGGCGCCTCAGCAGTGGAGCAAGATGAACATCTAGTTGTGGCGTCACTGCTGTCCCCAACCAAAAAATCCAGACCAGGGGGGTCTGACCAGGGATCGGACGTACAGAGTGACCATCAGCCAATTTCTAGACAGCAGAGTGTTGCGCGGCTGTGTGAGTACCATCTAGCGAAAAGGATTTCAAATTTGCAAGGAGAAGCCCACAGTTCACTGCAGGGTTCCCTGTGCTCGTCCCTAGATGCCGGCGGCAGCACAAACAGCAGTGCCTGTGCCACCCCAACTGACTCGCCACTCGGCCCCGGTGCGGTTGAATCAAAACACCACCACTTGCAAAGGCACCCGCTTTCTAGTTCCTCCTCCTCGTTACTCAGGGTGCTAAACTATGACGATAACAAACCTGGAATCCCCCGCGGCATCCCTGTCCAGGGCACTCAGGGAAAGGACCTCCACCCCCATGCAGACCCTGCCCTCCTTCGGAAAATGCTGCCCAACATTCACCCTCCTGCTGCGGGGGGTGAGCCAGGGCGCCCTTCTTCAGCCACGCCGTCTAAGCATAAAGAGACCACAGGTACTGGAAGCAAAAGATCCAACAATGAACTGCATGCTAAACAACAGGCCTGTCTCAAGGGGCTGAACCAGAAGGAAGGCAGTGAGGCCTACAGACAGCTGATTAACTATCTAACAGTCAGCCAGATGCATCAGGGAGGGAAGCTGCATAGTGCAGGCATGGGAGGGGCAGTAAAAAAGGACACCAGGCGCTTTATCACTAGCAACCCTCAGCTTGTCGAAATGGTAAAGAATAGGGGGAATACTATTGCTCGCTGCCCGTGTATGCCTTCCTCCATATCATCCCCGTTCCTCAGTCCAAATTTAGTCAACCCCAATACAGCCGCCATGCAGCTGGCAAATAAAAGTCAACGGCCATACCATTCGGCCACGCTTCCTGCCAAGCTCAAGAGAAGTCCTGACATGCATGCTCAGAGAGTGAATGACACTCTAGATTTCAGGCCAGATACTGCTGAGAGGAGGAGCTCCTTTTCTGGCCTGGAAAGTGAACTAGAGAGGAGTGGTTTGGACCCAGAGCACTTCCTGTCATTGTATAAGAGAGAGGGCTGTATCAGCCGTGACGGTGGATTTATTCCAGGTGGAAACCGCGAGGGTGGGGGCACCACTAACCGTGCCCCGCCTCGGTCAAGAAGCCAGCCTAGCGGCACCACAGAGGACTGGTTCAGATCAGATCCGAGAGCAAAGCATGCTGTCCGTCAGTCTTCTCGTCCTAACGATTCTCTTTGTTTCTCTGCTGCCCCCAGTGTAAGTGGTCAACGAGCAGACCTCAACACCATCACACTAGGAAGGGGAGACCATCCTTCAGCTTTTATCAGACAGACATCTACCGGCAATAGGGCTTGCATTACATCTCCGACTCCCAACTCGCAATCTCATCCTCCTCCACCACCTCCCCCGCCGCCTCCTCCATTGCCTCTTTCCATGCAAGCCAACGTTAGCTCCGCCAACTCAGGATGCGCACAGAACTCCATCCATTCCATCCAGTCCCGGCCGAATCAGAACCACATTCATTCCGTCACCCCGACCCGGCAACAGACAGATCCCTTCAGCAATAATCTGCAACGGGGCCGGGAGCTCAAACGCAGCTCCAGCAACGTGACTGCCAATTCCGGTAGCGTGGAAGTTCTGTTTGATAAGCCCAGCCGAAGCCGGAGCCAGCAGCCCTTGATGCCATCCGTGCCCCAGCAAGGTGAGACCAAAGTCCAGCGGAGGCCAACGAGGAAGCGGCTCTCCAAGAGCTATTCCCAGGGCTCCGTGTCTTCTCATACCACGTGCTGGTCTACAGGCAATAGGGTGGACAGTAGAAGGGCGTCCGTGGCATTTCCATTGCAGAAGGATGCCAAGCACATGAAGGGCTCTCAAAAACTGGACAACAGCCCCTGGAGATGCAATGGGCCTTTTAGCTACTGTTTCTTTAAACGTAAGAGCGAGGGTGAAGATGATGAGATTGAGTGGGAGAGGCCAAGACGCAGCCGTGGCGATATTGATCATGATGATCCAGCGGCGGCCATATTGCCCTGTGGCTCAGCCGTGGATGCAGCTGGGGAGCAGCTGTACGGGGAGGTCCTCAACAACATGAGCTTCAGCGACCGCCTCGCGCGAATCAACGCGCTGAAGGACCGCATGTATGGCTACCCATCCGGCTTCACTGACGTCCGCCGCGACGCCAGTGAGCTCATCGCGCTGGTGAGATCCAGCATAGGCCGCTGCGACCGCGGACCCCAGATGCCTCTGCAGGATGTGTCCCAGTACAAGCAGCTCCTCTCTGTCGAGTCGAAAGAGTTAGGCCGGGCATGCCGGCGGATGGCACAGGCCCACGGTAGTCCCGAGGAGATGCTGCTAGCTGTCACCTGTAGCTTCCAGGTGCTGTGCTGTCTCTGCGAAGCTTGCATGTGTCTGGTTAGGGGTCTCGGGGCCTCGGCCTCACATCAACAGAGAGAGGTTGTGGCGAAGGTTGACGAGGTCGTCATGAACTACATCTGTTTGCTCAAAGCAGCAGAGGTTGCCACTGTTGGAGCACCAGGGGAGCACAGTGTGAAAGCCCTGGTCCGCCACTCGAGCACCATGTCGGCCATTGCTAACGCACTCACCCGCTCCCTTAAAACGCTGCTTAGCAAGTAGAGGCTACTCCTTATGCTTTATAGTGTGGCCTACACGGTCAGCATAAGTCTGTCTTTAAGCATTTTGCTATTTTTGAGTCTGCTTGAAGAGTCATATATTTTTCGTATACGGTCTGGATGGGCTCCATATAAAAATCTACAAAGTGTGCGACTCGTTGCAGTAAAACTCAAAGTTAACATGACATATAACTCACACTGTAAAAATGAGTAAGATGCTGAAAGGCAGTCATATCTGACTGCACTTGCTTCTTCTGATGACATTATTGTAATGTATATTTACAAAGCCATACTGTCACAGAACGTTGTAATATGACATGTACCTAATAGATACCCTTTTACCTGTGCATTATGTAACTTATTTAAAAGATGTATATAATGTACATAAATACAATATGGTTATATTGTTTGCCGTAGCAGTTTCAAGAAGCCGTGGAGTTTCAGTTTAATTTGCTCTAACATTGTTCAGGGCTGGAGTGAATTCACTTTTTAGTTCAATCAGTTCATAAAAGTGCAGTTTTACTACAGATATTTATAGTTGTGATTATAATAATTTACCTGTAGAAATGTAAGTAAAAATGTTTCACTGTCAAGTCCAGTGATTTTATTCACACTATAAATATTAGCTTGAATTTCTGATTTCATCCGTGTTGCATTGCAATGCAGGTTTTTTATTTTTTTTGGGAGGATGGGAGGAACATTTGTTAGAATTGCTGGAAATACAGGGACGCTAGAATTGCACTGCATTTACCACTGCTTCATATTTTACCACATAGTAATATTTTCTGAGAAGAATGATAACAGTAAATATAAAAATATTCCCCCGGAAAAAATAAATATATAAAACTATAATAATACTAAGATATTTACAATTTAGAAAAGAGATAATTTATGCAGATTGACCGCTGTGTTAATTATATGATTATTTTTAAGTTATTGTGTTTTATTATCATGTGTTTTGGAATAAGTTCTGTGCTTGAATGATTTATTATTCCACACTATGTATCAAGGTACAGTAATGACTCTTGACACAATAAATTCAATTCCTTTTTTGTTTTTTTTTGTTTTTTCAACGATCCACAAATCTATTAAAAAACATTTTACAGATATGTTTACGTCTCTCACTGTGTGTCTTTTGGTTTTACTGTTTCACTGTAGCATACAGTCAGCACCGGCATGCTCTGAGTGTGAGTCCATCCTAGAGTAAAAGTGTGACCGCAGATCATTTAAATGTCACTTCCATAAAACTGCTACATCAGAGCTCTCTCATTTCAACATAACGCATAATATTATCGCACATAATTGGTAAGGCAGTTCACTTTGAAAGATCAGATACTCTGTGAATGAACCCTCCACTTTTCATACCATTTTTCTTACTTATGTCATATTTTTATTCAGTGTCAGATAGCTAGTCATTAAAAGGCATTCGAGATGAATGGAGGAAGGAAGTTTAAATGTGCCTTTTACTGATCTTTATCTGTATCGAGGGTCTGTGACAGCAAAAAGAGCTTCAGATGGTCCCGGACTTCATGCCTCTCCGTTGGCCTATTGTGTCTAAATCGAGGAGATTTTGGGGAAAAAAAAAAAAAAACTGTCTGATTAAAAGTTCATTCATGTCAGTTCATCCACTCCTGCTCAGACTGAACTGCCCTCCGACCGGGGGAGTCCGGGTTCCTGTTTTGTCAAGCACCCCTCAGCATGAGAAGAGAATGCTGAAGCTGCACCTGACAAGAGGGAATTCCAAAAGATCAACCTCATACAGGCTGGAAGCAAGCATAAAATGAAGAAAACAATACAAATATGTGTTTTAAATGTGTGTTGTTTTGTAAGATCAAGATTCTTATAAGACACAAAATGAACGTTTAGTGTATAAAAGTGTATGAAGTGTATGAAACTGATTATAAACATATGACCACTGAATAAAGAATTACACACTATGGGGTGTGTGTGTGTGTGTGTGTGTGTGAGAGAGGCGCGCGCACGGGTGTTCACGTGACCTTTTACCCCCCTTGCAGCAGAGGAGATATGGGGGGAGGACATCGATGACCTCATTTGCATATTGGGCGCCTCTTCCACACACGCCGCGACGTCCGCCAATCAGGTCGCGGCGTGCGGCAACTCGTGTGTCGCGCGCCTCGGCAGCATTGTACTGGCGCCCGGAGCCAACAGAAGTTAGTTTGTCCCACACTTTAGCAGGCTTCATCCGCGGAGGGCTTTTTGTTGTAGTCTTTTTTTTTTTTGTTCAATTCAAGCAGGTTCGTCTTCGACGTGGATATTAGCGAGCTCGACTGCTGCATTGACGCTATTTGAAGGAGCCGCCGACCGCCGAGTAAACCCGCAGAAGCCGACTCCTGCCGTGGAAAAGTTATTGTTGTGTGCACCCGTGGGGTTTAAAGTTCAGCTAACAGTAGCGTCACCGGCTACCTAGCAGGTAGTTAGCTCCAGAAAAAAACTTTGGAAAGTCGCAATGGCAGCTGTGTGCCAACCAAGACGTGCCTTGGTGGAAATACCTGCCCCACAGCCTAAAATTGCAGGCAAGTCTCGTTAAATGACAGCTTTTTCTTTTTGGGGGGTGCTCATTAGCTGCAATGTTAACTTTTTTTGTGGCGGGGACGCCACTTTGCTATCATGCTAATGTTATCACGAGCGCGCGTCCACAGGAATAACAGGTCAGGTTAGCCGGTAACATATCTCTGTTAGCAGCGACCTTAATGTGGACGAGTGCGTTAACTTTGCACAATAACGTGAACATTTTGTCATGGAAATGCAGTTGACAGTCGAGGGATACGTTGAGTCTTTGTGATGTGTTTAGCAGGCACATTCTATGAAATGATATAACGAGCCACTGTCTTTACAGGACAAGCACAGTTTACATTTTCTGTTTTTTTTCCCCCCCTTCCACAGCTCGAATGAGGAGATCATACCTAGAAATTCTAAGTGCTCGTCTGGATCCTTCTCCAGCTCCAAGAGGGAGACACTCGGCTACAAACCCAAAGCGTGTGCAGTCATGTAAGTAGCCAGTGTCTGTCCAACTGTAAAACAATTGAGTGGTTTAGTTTTGTGAGTTGACTTTTTATAGGAAGGTAAATGGAACAAGAAACTGAGTGTGATGATGGAAAATAGTGTGCGAGTGTAAAGACTGGTGTTTGTCTGTTTCTCTCGCCATTTAGTGCTGGGGAATATGAATGCTTATATCAGGGAACAGTCTCTAGATATTCCCACTTAGTTTAATCACTGCTTGCTGTCCTTGGTTGATTGTCCTAATCTCCCCCCCCCCCCCTTTCTTTTTTCTTGCAGTGGACTTTGGTGCCATGTGGAGTCGGGGGATAGAGGAGCAGTGTGAGAAAATGGATGAGCACCATACCCCCCTCTCCAAACAGCAGCTTGTACAGCTCATCAGATCCCTCATCTTAGTCGAACAGGTACCCATCCATCCCATTTTAACATGAGCCTATTGCTGCAGAAAAATGGATGCACTGTTTTTGTCATCCCGAGTTGAGCTTTACTATCCAAGATGTAAAACAAAGTATAATCTCATATATGATGTGTTGCATTGCACCCTAGAGTCAAGAGCCCAGGATCCTGGCGTCAGATCTGAAGTATCTCCAGGAAGACCTACAGCTGAAGAAAACAAATGTTTACAGGTCGATACCCTACTCACGGTTTGGATCCAACAGGGACGCTCACTGCTACAGAAAAGCATATCCGCACCTGGTGTCATTTAAGGTGAGTATCAGTGGTGTTGTGGCATGTTAGTATAAATGACTGCACTGTTTTGGAAACCAGATGATTTACTTAAACTGCAGGAATGTGGTTTTATTTTAGTCTTTAAAGAGTCATTGTTGGCTCTTTCAGCCCCCCCCCCCCTCGCTGTTCTTTTCTAATTGAGCTTTATTTTTTATCATAAAGGGAATTTTTCTCACAGATGTATTAAAAACTGTTCATAATGTTACCCCTATGAAACTGAGTGTTTCATTGTGTCATCCTAATCCATACCTCCTTATCCTCCCCCTCAGGTTTCGTGTCAAGAGTGGGGCCAGGTTCTCCTGAGGAACAAAGAGTGGGACGCTGTGTTGGAACACACACTGATGGCGTGGCGCTACACCAGTGAGTTGCCGCAGTGGGACACCGTGAACCACAATGCACTGAGAGAACAGTGTTACAGCATTTTGGCAGCTCACAGCCTGACTGCTCTGCAGCATTACCACCCTGAACCCATCAGAGGACGCGAGCTGCTCAGAAGGTATGACTGTGCACTGTACATGCGAATCTTAAACTGCTCATACACACACTGGTGGCCTGTCAACATTTATTCTATATCATTATCATTGGATTTGAGTAGAGCTGTCCCAAACGATTATTTTTCAAACGATTAATCTAACGATTATTTTTTCAATTAGTCGACTAATCTAACGATTAATTTAACGTTACATGACCAAACAAAAGTAACGTTGTAACTGTCGTTGCTAACTTATATGAGGAAAAAAATACCGCAGTTGTAGGCGGAGCAGCATCTGTCCTCCCGCCTGTCCTACCAACTCTTCGTCACATTTTTGCCCGAAAAACAGCGTCTGTCAGCGGCAAAAACCTTTAACTCACTCAAGTGGTTGTGTCACTGCGATGGTCAGCCCTCCCGACCGAGACTTCAGTGAACTTTCCCCCAGAAAACAGCCTCCGTCCCCGCAAGTGACAGTCACGCAGCGACCTGTTTACTGATGGCGATTATGTAATAATGTAATTTAGCACGAAAAACGTAACTCTTTCACCTTCCAGGATGTTAAGGGGGCCGGCTTCTCAATCACTACTCATTATAAACGGTCCGCAGGTTTAGATCGACAGGGGAAACGCCCTGACGTCATCATCATGACGTGTACCGCCGGGTCTCTTTAGGAGCGGCAGCGCAGCTTTCTGTGTGAATTACATGGTGCCGCCGCTGCAGCGTTAATGCAGCGTCTCTGTGTGAGTGGGGCTATTCTCAGCCTCCACAGGTACTACCACTTCCTTTTTGGGACGATGCGTAGACGCAAATTATTCATGTCGACGAACTTCTGTCGTCGATTACGTCAATGCGTCGTCCCAGCCCTAGATTTGAGGCAATACTCGGCAAGGAAACATGTTAACACCTCAGCTTGATTACAGTGTAACATTTTCAGTCAGTCTTTATTATTTTGGTGTGTAATTTAATTTATCTCAGTGTTTTGCCTTCATGCACACACATCTGAAAGGCAACAGAGCAAACAAGATGCTCAGTAATGTGCTGGTACACCAATCAAGTCACTTAATTTCCTTCATTTTGTTGCACAAATAAGCTGCCCACAATAACCTGATCTTTACACAAACGACGAGTTGAGTTACTGAGGGTATCAGGTTGCAGTCAACCTTGCCAGAGAAATCATTTATTATGGCCCATATTTGTTTTCTGCATTTTTGACCTCTGCAGCACAGAGAAATCTCAAAACAAATTCACAGCTCAAACTTAATGTGATGTAGCGCTGGTTCGCTGCGTTCCCTTTGCTGGCAACAAATAGCTGACTTTATTATCCAGCTGAAGCAATGCAACATGGGCATCTTAGTGGAGTCCTCGCTTGCCAACTGTAGAATGTAAGTTCACTTGACTGTCAGCTCTGGGTTGGTAAACCATCTCCTGAGGAACTTCAGATTGGTCTCTTTGCCTTTCTAGAACTTCCACTTTTTTCACCACCTTGGTGTTTAAATCAGCTCTCACTGGAATGTATAACATGTTTGTGTGTGATGCTTTCAGTCATTTAAAAAATGTTTGCTTACATTCGGAAGGAGCTGTTTAAGTAATTTTACTAATAAGGAATTCGCCTTCTGTTAAAACAAACTTCTGACACTTGCCTGGTGTTCTGGATTAGTTAAGGTAATCAGTTCATTAGCCATTGTTGGTGTTAAGAGTTGTGAAGGTTACCAGGGGTTACCTCTCTAACTGATGAATCTTCTGTTTCTGTCTCAGGTTGAAGATGGCTCAGTTGCACAGCCAGTCTGTTGTGCCCTGTATTCAGGAGTTGCAGAGGGTTCTGGGATGTGCTGATGATTCCTCCATGGACACAAAATAACATGAGAAACACTATGTAACCAGCAGCCTACTCCCCAGTGGAAATGTGCTTTATAGACGACCCAAATGATTTGTGTGGTTAAGGGTCAAAATGTTTTACATTGTTTCCTCCAAAGGGTAGGGTCGGAACTGAAAATATAATGAGTGCCAGGTAATGCAGCTTTCAAAAGGTCATGGAAAACCGCTTTTTTACTGGTTGAAAATGCAATCAAACCTCTTATTTAATCTCAATGCATTTTCACATCAACTGGAAAGTGTTGTTACGAGAGTAACAAGTGTTGCGTGGCCTTGCCTCATAATGTATTCATCATTGGTTACCCAACAGCTTTAAAAACAAAACATATTTTCTTTCCAGAAGAACATTTGCATTGTCATAAATGTAGAGTTATCAATATAATTAAAATGTATATTTTTAGTATTTTGTATAGAATAACTTTTGCATTGACCATTGAAATGTGAAATGGCTGTTGTTACCTAATGAGGGTGTTTGTGTGTGTGTATATATGTTCTTGTTACTATTCAAAATACTTGAAATTGTGGCCCTTGTTGTGTTGTCACTGTAGTTATGTTGTATATGTTTGTCTAGTTTATAGGGAATTGTCCTCGTCTCTGATTGCACTGTCGCTGTTTGTCCTGAAAACTTGAAGATTTTTGATAAAATAGACCCTTAATTTCAATAAAGTAACTTTATACTTGCAAAAGTCTTGTTCATCTGTGTGTTCTGGTCTTGTACCCATTGTAAACCAAACAGGAAGTTGGAACTGCTTTAATCTGCCTGGTGTCTATAACTGACTTTTAAGTGTTCATACGTTGCTCTAAATGTCAGGTAGTTGAATTAAGCAGCTGGTGAGACTTGAAATTACACAAAAAGGCTAATAAGCACCTAAAATTGCTGATGTGTCAAGATGCAAAAATTACACTAAAAATCCTTTGTGAGGAGAATCTCTTCAATCTATTTATAAAGTAGTTAACTGAGGGTCCTCTGGAAGCTCGTTCCTTGCTGTCACAGCAGGAAGTGTGAAGTTTTTTCTCATTTCAGCAGAACACTTAAGGGGGATCATTTCCCTCCAAACTCATCCCCCAGTCTCAGCACTGATGTCCCACGAACACACTTATAGACATTAATCAAGTCTCTTCTTATGTCTGCTTTATACAAGAGTTGGCAATTAATTTTCTTAACCTCTCTTCATATGACATCTTAGTTCAGCAGCTCTTCTCTGAACTTGCTTTTTTTAAATTTTTAGGGACACGAGACTGAACTTGGAAATTCATGACCATATCTCTTTAATGATATTTATAATGGTGAAAATATATTTTAAATATAGCCATCATAGAATATGCTCTTTTTTAGCTTTCAGTTTTTTCTGCAATATGAGTGGAAATCATGTGAATTTCTTACTTTTTTTTTCAACCATCCTAATAATCTGTACGCACTGTCACTTTGTAGTAGGTTAGTTCTGGTTTAAAGCTGGTGTTTATGCTCTGGGCACTGATTAGCAGGCTGCGACGGCTGATTTGGAGACTTTGGAGTTTGCAAAGCCCCTTTGAACGGAGGCTGCTGCTTCTTAAAGATGGGCCATTGTTGTAGATAACAGGACTGATTGATCAGTGGATTGACCAAATGCACATTGTGGCACTGGTTTCCATCTGCTACCACTAGGTGGAGCCCACGTTGCGCTGCCATCCACCGTCGCCATCAGCCTTGCTGGCTTCGGTGGACGAGCGCCTTTAATACACCACTGTAGAAGACAGCTGTTGCCATGGTATCTGTAGAGTGAATATTAAATACATATTAAATGCTATTTATGGTTCAAGATAATCAACGGGGGGGGGAGGCTGATGGGGTGAGAGGCTGTTGGATGACACGCAGAGTACCTGCTGTGCAATTTCTCTCAAAATAAAGCTCATTAAAGGACCCTGTCGTGATATTATTGTCCTTTGGGGACTTTGATCTCCTGTGACATCTGTAGCACGTGATATTTTTGTACGGAGATATGTTGTACCTTTACTGTCTGGTGATGAAATGAAAAAAAAAAATAAAATAATTAGGAGTTATACAATTATTTCTTCGCAGGCTACTGCAGGGGAGAGGAGGAAAGTAATATCACAGCTATGACAATATATGGAAACGTGGCCAGCCCACTCACCAAGATATGTGGTGCTAATTTGTAATCTGTAAATTGGACATGAAATTGGCGGGCCGGCGGTGGTTCAGACTCCCACAGTTTAGCCCACATGTGCCGGCCCACGTGGATCCCCCCTCAGGAGTCTTTCTCGCTCCCCTTCTGTCTCGCTGTATTTGGTCGCCTCCTGTTACACAAAGCAAAACGTGATGACACGGGCGACGGTGCCACAGAGCGCTCGTCTGGGCCATCAAAATAAATCAGCTTTCATTGCCCGTTCTTGGAGCGACATCATTGAAATTTGATGGCGATAATGTCAAAATTACCGCCGCAAATTGTCCCTTTTTTCCAAAATGCTCAGTTGTGCAACATCATGGCCTAGTTCTTACCTGGTTTACAAAGTGGGGTCCAGAACTGATCCTGGGTGTGTTGAAGAAGAAAAAAAAACCTGTTTTAAAGAGGCACACTGAAGTAGTGTAGAAGATAAAATGCCTTTATTATGACGTGGCTGCAAAGATAATAATACAAAAAAAAGCAAAAAATAAAATAAAAAAACAGTCAATGCGTTACAGCTCCCCTGTGCCTTGCATGTGTTCTTTGAGGTTGCCCTTGCGGCTGCACCGAGATCAGACAGCTACCAGCTACAAAGACAGACCACCCGGTTTGTTTTGCCTCTCTGCATAGCTGTTGCCCTTTCACAGAGCTGCAAAAGTAGGTATTTTTACCTCTACCTCTGTCTGTGAGCGCCCCAAACACTGCTCCGTTTAGCTTATCCCAAATCGGCGACAGTTTCGTGTTCCAAATACATCTCACTATCTCCCAAATAGCTCTATAGATAGTTACTCGGATCTGTATGAAGCCAGATTTAACAAACAAACCAAATGGTTGTTTCAGGTTTTTGCCGTTTCAGATGGAATACAGTAGTTGTTCGTGACTACGGCAAGAACTCCGATGCAAAGGCACGTCTGATTCGTTGGAGCAAACAGCCCCGTCCACCTATGATTTACACCGTCCTCTGTCGTGAAATGTTTAACGGAGGCAGCACCTGAGCTGCAACGCAAATTAAGCTCGAGCGTGCTCTCAAGACGCTGGAAAAAAGCAGATAATCACAAACCGGGGGAGTGGATGAGGCAGCGTGAAGGAAATTAGGTGTCCCAAAAATAAGTAAGTTGCCACACGCCGTTCCAAAATAGCTCCTGCGACGGCTCGAGCGTCGCAGATGGTTTGTGTTGCTGAGGAATGACTAATTTCCTCTTGGTAGAATGTGAAGTTTACATTGGTGGGTTTTTTTTTTTTTTTTTTTTTTTGGTTTAATTTGGTTTGAATTGAAGGATTCACAGCTGTGCTGCTTTTCATCCGTCTTCACCTGTCTACAAAAAAAAGGGCCGATCCACACCTGGGATGCCAGGTGAGTGTAATCAACGGCAATTAACTAGCTGTGAACATGGACGGAAAACCAGCGCTGCAAAGACTGAGATGGCGAGCGAACGTGGTGACCGAGTGTTTGTGCACGACTCGAACAGTCCCGCGTTGCTAAATTCCTCTCGTAGGCATCTGTAGCGACGTTTAAACATCTGCCGTTTCAGCATGGGCAAAACAGAGTGGAGCGGCGGTGATATTGCACTGATGAATCCTAGGACCAAGGACACTGATCGGTGATGACAAAAAACTTGCTGCCACAATGCTGGAGATGCCCTTTACAGCCTTATAGTCTTAAAGTTTAACAGTGTTTTACAACAGTAGGCTTTTGCGGCAAAGCAGCAGGGCCCTGAGCCAGCTACCCATGTTATTTCATTCCCCAAGTGATCACTTCGATAGAATGCATCTATTAGTCATGTTCACCGTTTCTCCATCGGTGACCTTTTTGTAGAAACAGTTGTAGCTTTGGGAGAAAATGCCAGTAACCATCAGATTCATATTAGAATATGCTTTTGGGGTCGAGTTTGATTGGTAGGTACTCAATGCTGTCTGGAAAGGATTAAGGGCTGGAATTCATGAGGGACGGTTACAGTGAGAGGAAAAAAAAAAAAAAAAACGGATGAAAATTAATTAGAGCAGTGTGAAATAGTCTGAATACCGATCCCCGGGGCATTCATTTATTTCACTTCTTCTGAAATTAGTCGATAGCCTTTTCTTCACATGAGACATTTTGACATGTCACAGCAAGGTAAAAAACCACAGGTAATGACATTAATGATGGTCTCATTCTATTTTAAGTGCCCTAGTAAGACGTGAAAGTTGGCCGGTGCTGCTCAGCGGATCGTTCGCGGCGACGTTTTGAGGTGTCGCGTCAGGACAAACAAAAGCAAAAGAAAAAAAAAACGCCTCAATTTCATCAATGTGTAGAAGTTTGAAGGCCCCATTGCGCGCGCTGGCCTGCTGTCTCGGCCTTCACTTAAATGGAGCCATTGTGCACGTTGATAGGTTGTGCTTTTCCTGCTGCGACAAGTCGGCGTTCAAGTTCCGTCCTTTACTCCGCGGCCCTGATTCATGGCAGAACATAACGATGTGAAGATAAAAACAGAACGCTGCTTTTGACTGAGCTTTTAATCGATGCCCCTTTCATACCCAATCCTAACCTGTTTTCGTGTGGAATGTTCCAAACAGGGGACCTTTTGCCCACAGTTGTGACGCCTACAAAAACCCCAAGAGAGCCATTTGGAAGAGGTAACAGAACACACGGGAAGATGTGTCTCGAACGGAAAGGTCACGATGACGCGATCGCCGTTGAGAAAGAGGACATTGTGGCAAATCTCGGTGGATTAAAAATCCGAGTTGCTCAAGGTCATTATAAGATAAGACCCCAGCAATGCAAGGCTTATTGGATTGTGAAAAGTTATTGGTAAAAGGAATAATTCGATATCTCGGGAAACATGTTTATCCACCTTAACGGAAATCGATGTGTAAAATCAGTTTGTGGTTTTACAGGTGGGGGGGTGGGGGGCGTTATGCGTGGGACTATTTCCTGGCCAGTGTTTGCACTGATAACTGACGACCAGCTGTACAACACGTTATCCGTTGCGCATTAGAGGTTGCTCGGAGTTGATCTTTGTGCCAGGCTCGCCGCTATCTCCGGCTTCGTAATGAATATCGAGTGCACAGATGCGAGAGCGATACCGATCTTTTCATCCGAGTCACGCCGAGGAAGCCAACGCCAAACCATTTTTTATTTTTTTTTTTAATCAGTACGAGCAACAATGTTTCGACTCCCTATCTCAAATCAAAATAATCATTTTAAGATTTCATATGCAAATGTAATCAGAGGCCCCTCCATCAGCTTCACTTTCAAACTACTATTTTACCAACACGTCCGTTTTTATCTCATCGGTGTTTGAGTCTTTGGTGTCAGGCTGTTTTGAGCATTTGATAAAACATTCCATTCATTCCCTATCCGTGGATATTTCCAGTGAGTGAGCCCAGTATTTATTTATTTATATATGTTCTTTTTTTTGGGTTGAGAGCAGCTGGGTTTTTTTTTTTTTTTTTTTCAGTTACAGAAGCGCGAAGCAATTTGTTCCGTGGCAAAAAGGTCAAGAGCAATGAGCGAGCTCTATCAAATCCTGAAAACGAATCCGGCCCCCGAATCAAAACACACAATAATGTGTGGTTTTTACAAAGAGGTCTGCCCCCTCCCCCAAAGTTTTTTTTTACATAATTTTTTTTTTCAAGACCCCTTGAGCGGACAAGACGGTGGAGAAAGGGAATGAGGAATTACACGTAACAAAGGTCACCGAGTCTTGTTTAAACCCGCGGTCTTGCACTCTTGTCCAACCAAGTAATGTCTCTCTTCTCCTGAATATAAATCGCAGTGGGGTTTTGTCTGAGGGTAGCATGTTGGGCAAAGGAATTACCTTTGTTTTTTTTAAGCCCGCGAAGGGTCATCGCGTTACCCTCTCTCCCATCTGCCTCGGCCGATATCGAAGACGGGTGATATTTACGCGACTTCCAGAGTTTCTGTTTGCTGCATTTGTATATTTGTGTATTTAACGGGCGTTTGTCTAGGCCCGAAATGGCGAGACGAGAACGCAAAAGCTTAAACCATCAATTTAATGAATCGGAGGTTTGTTTTTCTGTGGGTCCTGTATCTGCGACCAGTTGCAAAGACATTCATGAAAGCTTGTAGCTCTTCCTCTGCAACCCAATTTTCAACAGAGCACATTTAAAAAAAATTTATCATTTATTTTTTTGCACAAATAATTACTTTTGGCAGCAGAGCTGCACAATTAATTGAAATATTATTAAAAACCGCACCATGGCCAGCTTCAATATCCAAAATGCAAAAGCTGTATTTTGGAATTTTTTGATAAAGGTCAATTGTGTGACAAAACAGCATTGCAGTGAAGCGCCGTGGTGCTGCAGAGATGCTCGGTCATACAAATCTGGTTCTCCACATGTAAGGAGGCGCAATGATGTGCAGCCCTGTTTGGCAGTGAACGCAACGCTGACTTGTGTTGAGCCAAACTGGGCAAAGATCAACAGCAGCGTTCGGTGTCGTTCCATTGCGACGCAGCATATGGATGGCGGTGCAGGAGTGCACCTTAAACACCTGGTTTCAATTCAGACTTAAGTATACATCGATCATACTTTAGCTGCAGCCGTGATGATAACACTGGGCGACTGTGGTGGCAGTGCGTGAATGCTTTTTTTTTTTTTAACGGAATCAAAATGTGGGAGGAGGCGTCCGCTGAAGCGTCTTGGCTGGCAAATGTGTTACATTTCCCTCGCGCGTTATCGATTTTTCCTTCTAAATTCATCTGTTGATTATTTTCTTGATGAATCGATTAGTTGCGTGGGCTTTTAAAAGCATCAGAAGAGGGTGAAAACGTCCTCAGGTGTCTTGTTTCTGCCAAAACCCAAACATATTCAGTTCACTGTCATAGAAGAGGAAGGAAACCAGAAACCATTCACATTCAAGAAACGTACAAAAGCGATAGTTTACAACCAATCAAATGATCGGGTCATCGTTGCAGCTCTGCGTGATAGCCAGTCTAATTAGAAGATACCAGATCACACTGCTGGTTGTGGGAGGGATGCACGTCGTTCACTCGTTCCTGTGATCCAAATTCCGAATGTGTGTTTGCTTTGACTTCTGGGTATAAAACCCCCGCAACATGCATATCGCCTCCATACCTGAAAATGTTGCTTCAGAGCGAACACATCGAAATTCATCTCAAATACGTGTTTGATGGTGTCATATCTTATAGATAGCAAAACTAGAAAATGAAAACACAATCAAGTATGTATACATTTCACATATTTATCTCCGCAACGCAAATCGACGGCCTGCTTCCACCCCGGAAGTTGCAGCCTATAGGTGAAAGCACTTTTTTGCCTTGCGACCATATGTGACTTCGCCTTTTGTTCATGGTTGGCGCGCCGCTGTTAAATCATTTAGCATCGGACCGTGTGAGGAGAAAAAAACATTGAGCGCTGACTTAGACGGTGGGTTTTGAGAGCTGGAGTCCTCAGCAGCTGGTGGCTGGCATTCATCACCACGCTATCAGCCCTGGCGAGTATATGACGGTAATTGGGTGCGGTGGGCGACCAGGAAATATCCCGACTGTGGCCTCGGAGTTGGCGATGTCCTCGGGTTTCTGAAGGCACCTTTTAAATCACGGAGTCAGATTAATGGTCGGAGCTGACTTTGTGCACAACAGTGCCTTTTTTTTCTTCTTTTTTTTTCTTAAACTGCCACAAAGACGTGTTCCCATTGACTTCACTTATAAGTGTCATACTAGCTTTTCTAAAATGCAGCCTAATTGCCGTCTTAGGTTAGTGTTTTAGATGAGAAAGCCTTGTCACAGTTCTCTTCAGACACATGAATAAAACAAAAATAAAAAAAAACGGTATTACAGAACACATCAGAAACACATAAAAAAAAAAAACCTTGCTGCTATTACCCAGAACATTGCTCTAATAGCGGGAGCCAGACAGGTGAGCACCCTCGGGTTCACTTTGCTCCGAGGGATTGCTGCGTGTGTGTGCGCGAGGGTGAGCGAGAGGCAACAGAGATGGACAGCATAATGGTGGGTGGCGAGGTCTTAAAATGACAGTGGCGAGCCGCTGACCAGCACACCCCCCCCCCGAGGGGCCGCCGTCCCAGGGTCATGTGTCATTAGCGCGGGGCCGATTCGGTGGCAGACTCCGACACAGCCGTGCAGCGGGGACAGTTTTCATGGCTGAGTGGAAAGCGCTCGCGGCCAGCGCCTGTCCTCAGTTCGCCTTCTCTGCGACGGGATGAGCTCCGCGCAGGCAGCGTCAGGCGGGCGGAAGATTCCTCCCACACCATCGGATGCGTGCGAAGATACTCTCGCCTTATTTTGGTGAGAGTGGATGAGAAAGAAATTAAAAAAAAAATGTTGGTGTTAATTTGATTCAGGGCACAAGAATCACCCGTGTTTGAATTTGCCTTCTTCCGTTTAACACATCCGAGCGCGTTTTAGCCGAGCTAGCCCGAAGCTAAATGGGCTGAATGATGAACCACTGGCTTTTTTTTTTTTTTTTTTCTTTTTCCCAGCCAATTCTTATCAAGTGCAAATTGAGACAAGACAAATGAACTCTTCTCACAAATAACACCTCCAGTCCCGGACTCTGAAAACAACACATTCTGGGCGATGGAGTCAACATTCGCCAATCTGTCTCTCTCTCTCTCTCTCTCAGTCGTAGCGGCGATTTCCTATTTAAATTTAGATCATGAGTCACGCTGATAGGCGTGAAAGATCTGGAGTGAAAGCTAAATTACTGCCACGGAACCTGAGCGCAGAAGTGCTGATGGTGCTGGAAGTGGAAACACAAAAGTAGAGAGCTGTCAGGGCTATAAAATTACACTGCGAGGCCGGGTGAAAAGATGATTACGGGCAATTATGCGGCGAGCAAATGCCCTCTGACGGGAAGACCTTCCGCGTTTTCGGAGGCGCTTCGGAAACGGACACACAAATAGCAACAGAGCATCTGCTGCGTTCGTCCATGACAACTGCGATCGCTCACATATGAAGGCAATTAACCGCAAGTGGTTCTGTATGATGAAGAGTATACGTTATATAGCATTAAGCGCAATGGATCGTTTCTTTTGGGCACTGGCAGAGGATGTATGATACATGTACAGTAGGCTTGTTTGCACAATGGCCAAAGTGCGTCCCCCTTTGTTTATCTGCCATTTCCTCTGTCAGGCCTGCAGTGGCAGGAGGAGTGCTGGGGGGACAGAGGGGTTGTTTGGTGGATGAATGTGTTGTTATAGTCTTCCTCATTCGTTGATCCGTAATCCAGTCGTTTAGACGCATGACTTTGCTGCCTATTGATAAATCCACGGTGCTGCCCGCGACGAAGTAGCAGACGGACAGAAATCACCCGCCAAAATATTCGATATCATTTCCGTGTTTGTTCGTCCTGCAACAGGTGTCCTCTGTCTTGTTTCCCCCACTTCATTCCCTGTGTTCCTGCCCGTGTTCCCAGTGTTTCTTTGGGTTTTTCTCAATTTAGTTTTTTGTATTTTTTCTACTTCTTTATAGACTTCCTAATACGCACCTGCCAGCTTCTATGTTTTTTGTTTTTTTTTGCCACCTGCCTTTTTTTTTGTGTGTTACATCTCAGATTCGTCTGTGTTTGGACTCCCCGCCCTGTCGCTGAAGGTCGCCTTTCATTCTTCTTCCACCTGCCTGCCTCCAGGGGTGTCTTGCGTTTCGGGGGCCTCCCAACTGTATTGGCCGCACGTGACCGTACCTTTCTTCTCCTCGGATGCCGAGCCGAGCGAATCAAACTGACACGAGACGCAGTTGAAATTTACAACTCATAAATTAAGACATGAAACAGCTTAACTTCAAACATAGCATCGTCTCCGTAAGGACCGCAACATTCACGCTCGTAACAGATGTCGCTGGATGTATTAACACATATATTGCTTTTAAGTGCTCAGTACTTAATTAAAAATGTTGTATAATTAAGTGTATTTGTTTTTGTAGCGCTGCAGTTCCTATATATTTTGATTTAACATCAGATATTTCTATAATCCCCGACTGGCTGTGCTTGTAGGAATTCAATGAAGTAGCAAAACTAATGACATTTTCCATTAAAGCGTCTTCTATAAAAGTGACAGCTTTGTGTTTTCAAAAACAAAAGCCACTGAAATGTGCCATTTCTTCCCCCCTCCCGCTGGGAACAGAATATGAAACACATTCGTCTTGCCGTTAGAGGCAGCAGATATGGATTTCAGGTGCAATGTCACGGAGAAGACCGATTTCTTTAATCAGCGTCCCCCTATTTGAAACTTCAAACGGCCCACTTTGAGGATTCATTCGACTGTTGCTTCATGAGAGGCCTCCGCAAACGGACGCGCTTTTTTCACATAAGAGAGCGTGAACATCCACTGTTTTTCCCCACTCCCGGCGGGCCCTTTCATGTTTTCAAACGGATGGCGCGTCTCAGCCCTCCCCGCACGCCAGTCTTCCTTCCCAGACAGGAAGTCATTACAGGGGCTCTCAACCCCATCACAGATGGCCATTTAACACATCGCTGGCAACTGCAAATGAACCAGGGGTGGCAGCCGCTTGACTAGACCCGGCCGACTTTCCACAAATGTTTATCTCTCACTCACCTGCTGTGCTGGGATGGGAGGTGCTCTCCAACCCCGGCTCCGTTTTGCCACTTTATTTATTTATTTATTTATTTATTTTCCATTTGTTTGTCGCGGGGAGCTGACACTTTAAATCCAGCTCGGAGGGTTTTGCGCGGCCGCTACCATTTTTTGTTTTGTTTTTTATTGTCCCTCGCACCTTGCAGAACAAACACCATTTAGCGCGGTTTTCAAGCGAATCCGCGCGGCCTCGCTTGAGGACTTCGCCTTTTGTTTATTTTCCTTTTTCTATCTTTTTTTTTATGCTTCTTTGAGGAAGCCGGAGAAGAGAAGATTTTTTTATTTATTTTTTTTCCCTCCCCTTAAATCTCCCTCTTCGCAGCGCCGTCGGAAAATTTGTAATAGCCATATTTGCTCTGTCAAGCTGCCTTAGCCTCTCGGCGCGTTCGGAGTTCCATCGGCGATAAAACAGATAAAGCCGCCCTGACAAGTTAAAAATGAGAAAGCAATCGCGGCTGACACTCTGGAGACAGCTGCCCTCTCTCTCTCTCTCCCTCTCTCTCTCTCTCGCTGTGTTCTGTTTGCTCCTGTTCTCTTGAAACGCCTCGCTTGTTATTTACTATCTCTACCGGGTAAAATATTAACGAAGGCACCTCTTGAGGATGTTTGCGAGTGCCGAGCGCTACGACTGTAGCCCTGCTATTAAGGGGAGAAGAGCCTGAGCGCTGAGGAATGCAAACACGGTGCCTGTTCATTAGCCCCGTCCTATCATTCCGCTCCTGATACGCCATGTTCACTTGGCCTGTCTGCCGCAGGATCCTGTGATTTCTTTATTGTGATTATGCACGAGTGTAAAGGTGCGACGCTGTTTACTTCATCGGTTGAACCGGATGGACGGCGGGGACGTGCGGACCGAAAGACATTCGAACGAGAGGGGAAGGAAAGAGGGGGTAAATAGAGCAGCGCTGGCAAGGCCGGGTGTCTAAATCACGGCTTGGAATGGACCCTCGGCGCGGCGATTGGCCGTGACAGCCACAGATGGAGGACGGCGCCCACAGGAAAAGGATAAACTGTCTGATAAGCGCACGGCGAGGTACAGGGCTTTCTGCTGGCAGACAGGCTCTTGAGAGGGAAGGAGAGGGGGGGAGGGGGGGAGCAAGAAGATGGGAATAGAAAAGGAAAACGAGTCAAGAGGGAACAGGCAACAGATGAATCTCCATCTGTGTTCAGAGGCGAGCGGGGACAGAAGCGAGAAAACAAGCCAAACAACCGCCGAGGTGCAGCTCTGGGCTCATACCTCTTGTGGGCTTACCTCTCCAAAGCAACACTTAAGTGCATTTTTGATATTTCCCGCGTCCGCAGAGGGACGGCCAGCGCTCACGTCCGTAATAACGAGCTGGGACGAGTGGCATCAATCAGCCGCTTCAGAGAGGGAGAGCGGCTCGGCAGCTGCAGCGGGGGCCACGAGGCCGCGCCGCGCGTCGTATCTGATCGAGACTAAAAGGCGGCGAGCGGGAGCGACACATGACAACTGATCTCTGAATTACGAGGATTAGCGACGACGCGGGGAGAGGCAAATGCTAAACGTCTCCGAGATCACATCAGACCGATCCTCCGCTTTGTCGCGGCCTGCCTCTCGCAGACTGCTCACCCACTCGCAGGTTGGCAGCGCTCTCTGGCCACCCTTCGGCCAAGCTGGGAGATGAACCCGCACAGACCTTTGGCCGAGGAGCCGGCCAGCGAGCGAGCGGGAGGCAGCCATGAGAGGCTCTCGAGCAAGTGGTTTATCTATCATGGTTTCAACTCAGCGTGGCACATCTGTATGGGATCTGATGAGCATACAATTTGCATGGGACTGAGGCTATGCTACATGAGTTCTACCTCTAGTTTCAGTTAAATACGCAAAATAAGGGGAGACTTTCAAAATAAAGCTCGCCGACGGACGCTTCTCACTTTTACGACAGATTGCGGCTTTTTGGAATGTTATTAACCTTGCGGAATGATCGCAGTTCGGTTAGGTTTAGGCACAGAAACTAGGAAGACACATTCATACCGTAGCATTATATAACACACGAAGTTTCAGCTGAAAGACAGGTATGGTATGGCGGAAAATGCGTCCGTAACGAAACGTAATAATATCCCTTCGGTAACACACGGGGATCTGCGAACGAATCCAAATACAAATACCTCCCAGATTGACGGAGCGTTGTCTGTTATTCCCACAGCCTGTTTTGGGTTAACCAGCTTTCCCTCCGCCTAAGTCCAAGCTGTATGGAGTTGGCTCCAGAAAGACGGTGCTCGTCTCTTGATGTGGCTGTCTGTTTGTAATATAATATGAATTATGGAGCCACCTAATATCGCTACATCCAATAAAGTGACCTTAAAGTGTTATTGCCCACCAGAAGATGAGCAAAGGAGAGGGAAACAATAAAAGCAGCGGCTGTTACCAACACAGAAATTGCAAGTCAATATTTACGTGTTTGGTTTTTTTTTTTCCTCCCTGTTTCATAATCTTTTTTTTTTGCTCACCGTTTGCCAAACATTTACGGGGGTCATTTTGCGTAGAACTAAATTACCGATGAAGAAAAGACGTTTTGTTTGTATGCCGTGCAAAATTCAATACACCGCACACTGGGGAGCATTATTGTGTGGCCCGGAATACACAAAATAACACACAGAGCAAGTGTGGAGAAAAACGCATTTAAAACACAATACTTACTGTACTAAATCAATTCCAAGATCTGTATCTCGTGTGTCACGTGTGCTCCTATTCGTGCTTTATTAAAAATCTCGTCTCAATATCAGATGAAAGGGCATAAAGAAGACACTCGGCTGAGACAAACGTTTGGCCTCAATTAATCTTGTGTGTGAGTCATATAGAGCCTTAAGACTGCTGGCTATCTGATGTTTATCACCCCCGCCTCTTTTTCATGAAAATGTGCATGTTAGCATGTAATTGTTGGATCTTATCTTGCTTTATATATATACATATATATATATACACACATTTTTACATTTTTCTCTTTTATACCAATTCGCCGGACTCCCTCCTTTGCTGCTGTAATAACTACTACGGCCACAAGAGGTCGCCACTTAGCAACAAGTAAAATATGGATTGAACCCTTACCGGTCCACCTACGCTCTCCTGATGGGTGCGGGCTGAGAAATCTCCTCTTCCGTCGCACTTACACACAGCAAGCTTTCCAGTTATGTTCCTATCTATATTCTGATGGTTTCCGCAGGCGGGTTTTAATCATTCATAGCCAGATTTATAGATTTATAGATACTGATGTATTTTTTACCTATTCACCTGCAGTGTCTCCCTTTTTAATATTCAGGCCAAGTAATTTTTTCTCCACAGTGGTGACCTGGGACTTTTGCAAATATATACATTGCAATATATCATCAAACAGAGAACTTAGGGGCGGGCGGGGGGGGGACATTTCCTGCAAAACTGAAGCATGGCAGGCAGGAGCTAATATCCTGAGCCAACATCTGAGACCTTATTCTATTAAGATGAAGGCCATCCTATTTTAAGTCAGGGTGGCCTAGTCCAGAAAAGGAAAAAAAAACAAAAAACCCCTCAAAGTTATTTTAGAAAAGAATCCCAATATCAACAGAGCAGAGTCAGGGTTGTGCGGTTAACACACTCTTCACCACCTCCTCTGCGGAAGGAGATGAGTTTTGTTGAAGGTGGTGTCGGAGGTGAGAAGCTCGAGAGGCTGGAGTCATTTACATTCACGTAAAACAACGGAGGCGTCCGGCCCGGGCTCGCTTGACTATGACTGTGCGGATCAGGATTACAGGGCGGCAATGACAAAACAGTAAGTCCTGGCAGAGATCGAATGCTATTGCTGCATTCATGTTTCACACAGTGAAATCACAAGCAGACAGACACAGTGTCGGGCTACTTTTCCAGTCTCCGGGTTACCTTTACGTGGCCACTTTAAGGACTGACGTTTGTCACTCCCGACCGTGCTTTAGAGTGCACTCTCAGTAAGTAACCGGAGGACGCTAGTTTGTGCCGGCCGGGCCCAGGCATTGTCATTGAGCCCACATACGTGCGTGGACAATGTTTCTGGACTCACCGGCTCTTATGTGAAAGTTTGAAAGTTCTCCCCATTACGCTCACATGGTTGCGACTGCAGCCCATACCACAGCTGACACCTGTCATGGCAGTCATGGCGGTAATGGCGAAGTCAGCGGAGGGTAAGTCACATAAAGGTGGGCACGGTGAAAGCAGCAGCTCTCGCTCCTCCGCTCGCTTGAGTGCAGCGCGGTGACTCAGGTAATTGACCCTCAAAGTACAGTCGCCAAAATCGAGACTTCCGTGAGGACGAATGAAAATCGCCCTCGTTTCAGATCTCAGAAAGCCCCGTGAAATCCTGACAAAGAAGCCAGGAAATCGGAAATCAACGCCGAAAAAGGAAAAAGGCAAAAGGAAAAAAGAAGAAGTTGAACTGAATTAAACTGATTAGAAAGCCACAAAGTCATTAAGAACTGCACACTTCCATTGCCAATTAAAACGCATGGAGGTGTGCCAAGTAACGCCAAACATCCACCAGACATACGTATTGAAAGCTGCTCCTCCTCAAACGGGGAAAGCAAAAAATGTTTTTCCCGTTCCTGACGGAGGATCACACTGTACCAACACAGTCGCAAAGCTGAGTCACATGTTGACACTTGGAATCGTTCATGTGCATGCTCTTGAACAGTTTGATCACTAGTTAAGCCAAAAGGAATTTCGGCTGAAGTGGTAAAAAAAGCGTGTGTCACTGAAACCGAATTAGCCCCTCAACGCCCATAGGCTCCAAACTACATGTTTAAGCACGAGTTCACGCTGTCGACTCTCTATTATTCTGTCTCAATAGCAGCTAAATGAAGCTTAGCCCGAGTTCAATCAGGAAGATTGCCTCATTCACAAAATCTGTGCCCTCTGCTCTTTCGTTCCTCGCTCCTCTCTAATCGGTTCAAGCGGAAATTTCTTCCCACGAGCCAGTTTGTTTGAGTTGCAGACTGGAGTCGTGTCTGACGTGCGGGATTAGACGTGACTCATCCCGAACACGCTTTACATTATTAGTTTGATGTCGTGTCAGCGGGGAGCGTAATCTGTGAGTCTCTTCTCAACTGAACGAGAGCGCCGCGTTACGTTGTATCGGCATGTAAACGCTCGCTCTCCATGGCGATGCTTGTGATCTTAGGTTCACAGTGCACGTGCACTACCTCTTATAGGATAAATGAATGAAGTCAGGATCGTTATTTGTGGCAGGGGACGGGCCATGAAGCAGTCTCGTGTTGAGTCATCAGAGCAAAAAGTGAGTAACTGCGGGTTTTTTTTTTTTTGGGGGGGGGGGGGGCAGCAGAAACAAGTTGTGAACACAACATTGACTCACCGACAACTTTTTGAATTGATGTGGTGAACATTTTTACACATCCAACAGTAACAGACCCATGTAAAAATAACTTCTTACCTAATAAACCTCATAAACGCGTGATTAATGTAGGAAAATGTACAAATTCAAACTACAATGTACTTTGCTATCGCCATTTTTATGATAACTTTTATCACAGTTATAAGACATAAGAAATGTACAAATAAATCAAATGCTTCAGATACGTTATACACCTTTTTTTTGGATTCATGTGTCAGGTTATTGGTGAGTGTTAGTGCAGTAGACGCTCTTTTAGCTCTATCTTTGGTCTCCACCAACCCCCGAAAAGTGCCCCCATGTTCACCAGTTAGCCAGTTAGGCGTGTCCGCCTGCTGTTTGGCGCCGAGCAGGTGGTGTGTAGGGGTCTTTTTAGAGCTCTTTAACTGAAATAGCCAAAGAGCAATAAACTCTCAAGCAACTCCTCCCGTACATTGAAAACTGTTGCGAGGACCTCTGACATCAAGTGGAAACCGAGGATTACGCTTTGTAGAAACCTTATTAAACATCCAACGCCTTGCTGGAACTAAATGGGCATTTTAGTATTCAGAGCCATTTGCAATGCCAAAGAAATATGAAATATTATATTGATACACTTATAGAGGCCATAAATCGTCTAAAAAGCTCCTGTTTTATTGTGTGCTCATACCAGAACGGAGAAGCGTCGCCGCATGACAATGTTAGAACCGGTTCAGTTCAGGTCTGCGTGCACATCAGTCGTCAGAACATTTAATTCCACCCAAGTACTTCAAGAGATGAGCTTTGAGCGCGAGGTATTTTCCCGAGCTTCTACACTGATGGTGTGTCCATGCTTTGATGCTGGAGAACGAGGAGAAAACAAAAGAAGTAGAAATAGCCAGCAGTCATTCCCGAATCCAAATCCACACCTGATTCCACGGCCGTAAATAATGATAACCAAAAAAAAAGAAGAACGCTTGCTGTTTCTTGGGTTTGCAATGTTTAACAAAATGCCAGCAATCCATTCCCACTTTTTTATTGTCACAGGATGAGGGGGTTCTCTCCTCCTTTTTTAATACCAGCTGTACATGTTGATAGCAGTCAGTTAGATGCTGTTCGCAGGACACTTATTCCAGCATCCCTCGGCGATACTGTACGTCAGGAGATGGGATGCGCAATATTCTCAGGCCGAGAAATGAATCCACGGAGGTTCCTTTGTGGCCTGTCCAGATAATCCTTTCGGTCAAAGAAAAAGAAAACCCTCTGCTTTCGCTGGAGGCGTTTAAAGAGGGGATTCATTTCAATTTGCGGCCTGTGCTTGTCGCGTGTGTTTGCCGTGGTGCGATCCGGTTTAAAGATACGGAGTGGATGGCTTGGGCGCTCGAGAAGAAAGCAGTTTAGGTAAATTGACAGAAATCTGTTCTAGGACACGCTTTTTCAGTTTTTTTTTTATATTAATGATGTGCTCAGAAATGTCAAGATGAGGGGAAGGAAAGAGAGGAAAGGAAAGGAAAGGGAAGGAGAGGAAAGGAAAGGTAAAGGAAAGACAATTCCCTCTGCAATTTACTGTCTAGGGAGGAGTAAATATCTCTCTTTCATTATTTAAGTTCCCTCTGGCTGTCAACATCCAAAACCACCAACGTATAAGCTGAAAAAATATTGTCTTATGCGGCCTGAATGCTGAATAAAAAACCGTTTCCTTATCCGAGATGTTTTCATGTCGGGATACTGTGTGTGTGTGTGTGTGTGTTTATGCTTATGGGCATGCATACAGGCGTGGTTGTGTGTGACAAGGCACCGAGTTGCTCCCATTCCTGGAAGCCCCCCCGGGCGCTGGGGGAGCATCTGCAGCCCCTCGCTTTTCCATATGCCCCGCGCCTTCTCAGTCTCACTCAATCATTAATTCAACGTGATTACGAATTAACAAGCCGCCATCACTCTTGGCCCCGTCAAATCGGCCCTGATCTTTTTTCCTTGCTTTTTTTTAATCATTATTATTTTTTTTATTATTATTATGATTTCAGCATTAAAAGAGAGCTTCTAATTATGTAGGCAAAACCGTCTCAGGTGGATGGTTTGGCATGATTACGCCGCGGATTCGGTTTTCTATAGCGCTCCAAGATTTTTCAATTAGAAAAATGCGTTGCTAGATGATGGTCCCTTTGGAGATTCTCAGTCTGGGTGTGCAGTGGAGGTAAAGGATGTGGCATTCACGGAAATTTCACCCTAAATTCGGGCTGATAAGGCAACCCAAGGTCACGTAATGAGGGATTTTGTGAATGTCGGGACGCCAAACAAGCCCGATGTGGCTGCTATGAACTGTGGGCGGAAACAAAATATGTCTTGAAAAGGAAATGTGGCCACAAATTGGTTTTAGTGATGTATGGTGTGTGCCAGAATGCTGCAGAAACACACAATCCACAGAGCACAAGCTCATCTCCCCTAAAGTTGTCGTGACTGCCATCGAAATCCTTCCCAGGTGGCGAGGAGGACAGACCTCGTGGGCGTGGGGCTCACCGTGTCGCCCGCGACACACACAAACACACACGCGACAATGGGACAGATGCTTGCCAACACGGGGGCCCAAGTGCAGCATCCTCCAGTTGAAGGGCGGTCTCCTTAATCAACACGACACCCCGCTGCTCTGTTGTTTTGGCATAACAATGTCGAAGCGAGCAGACAGAGCAAAACTTGATTGGATATGTTCTGTCGGGAGCGAGATTTACAAGCTTCAAGCTGCTCTTTCGGGGTGTCTGACTCTGACACGAGATCACAGGAAAAATTGCACGACATTAAATTGAGCTTGAACAACAGGGTTTTTGGTTCGCATTGTTGATTATTCAGATTTAATCAACCTACACAGGCTTACACTATTAATTAATGTTATTTACACCCCGGATAATGCATTTAGCGTAGCAGCCACATACAGATTTTGGCTTAAAAAGGGTGTAAAATACATCCAGACTTCACTGCAAGATCCACAAATACATCCAGACCATAAGCAAGACCTAGATACAAATACATCATATGATGATAAATTAAATGTAAAGTTACATTCATGATGTCTTACTGTGGCTTGTAAGTAGATTTTATAAAAAACTTTGAGAGGGACTTAAAACAGAAAGGTTCCAGCGGTGTTCTGAACATTAATTTGTAGTTTGACCCCTCGTATTCTCATGTGAAGTGAAACTGGGTTAATTCTTTTTTTTTTCCATGAATATCAAATAGGAATAGGTGTGCCTCTGTTCCAGTTCCACGGCAATATAGCACAGGGACATTACTCACAAAATCAGCCCTTTTACTTTAACTTCATCAGCTTTAATAAAACTCGTTAACACCTGTCCAAATGGAAAACACCTTAGGCTACAGGCACTGGGGGGGGTCCAGGTTGTTGTAATAAGCTTTGACTCCAAAAGGGGAAGACAATTCAACAGCTCAGTTAACAAAAATAATAATAAAAAAATAATAAAAATAAACACATGTATGACGGCTCATATTTGTCGCCACCTGCTGGACCGGACCAGCACTGTCGGCAATGGCTTGTATTGCGTCAGTGGCTTGTTTGTCCTACACAGGCTGCCGTAGTGTATGTCAACATCGATGGACTATATTTATTGATAGCTTCACTGATAGCTTGATAATACAAAATGCAGGCTACCTTGTGTGAGTTCGTCTGACCTTTTTTTTATTTTCTTTTTTAATTTCACTCTTTAATGTAATTTCTCTCACACCCATTTACTTGTTAAACATGCTCAGTTTAATATGCAGGCTAATAATTTATTAAGCTCGCTAACTGGATTAAGCTCCTGGTTGGTGGGGAGCCGCACGTGCAGGTCCATTGGCCAGCTCCAACGGTTATTAATTAATATAGTTCGCATTCAGGTGTGTTTTCTGTAAAAACACACAAAAAAAATGTGTATGTTTGGACGTTTTCTTCCCTTTTTTTACCATAAAATTTGATAAAAACCTAATATCAAGAATGAAGGAAAATGCATAAATTTAAGCAGAGTTGCATTCAAAACCGACTTAAAAGACGGCTGCGTCCTCAGCAAAAGGTGAGCGCTTTCATTAGGCTTGTAAATGGTTAAATTATACATGTTAAGCTAGCACCACATTTTGTTTCACTGTAACAGTTAGCAACTGGGGCGTTAACGGTCAGTAGCTTTTCAAACCCAGGGTAAATGACAACTTTTCTTTAACGTGGCTAAAGTTGCGCAACTATAATGGCATGATAGACTATATTTTAGTTGATATGAAAAAAAAAATTCAAGGCTCAAAAATGACAGGGGTCCAGACACATGTTGGGGTTAGGCTACATTGGGTGGTAGGCTGTGATACACTGTATTTTAAAGGCACTGCGGACCCACACAGGTGTTCCCGATTACACCTCTGCTCTGCTAAAAAAAAACTCGACGTGGTCGAAGTGACCATTGTGTGATGTCACCATACAGCGGTAGGATGATGGAGATGTCAGTCAAGCAGATCCACGCCCACACAGTCCTGACTCCTGACACCTGTCCAGATTCAACATGGGTTGTAACTTAAGTGTTTTTGCACATACATATGCCTCTGGCCCTTTCATGTATGAGTCATTCAAGCATTAACTTATTTTCCAGTGAATCTGGATAGAAGTTTTTAACATCTTGTATATTTGAAAGTAATTGTTTTAGAGGATTTAAATGTTATCCCAAAGGTACTTGCTACATCGTATCTTATAATGAAATGAAATGAAATGATCTGTTAGTTAGACTTAGATCTAACAGTGATATAGATATTTAAAATCTTGCAACCTTCTTTTAGGATGAATTCTATCATCTCAACAACATGTACCTCTGAAGTGATACATGTCAAGTCTTTTTTTTTCTTTCCCCAGAAAACTGCCTCTTGGTTGGGAGTATTTTGTATTGTTTGCTGCTGGTTCAAAATAGAAATAGGCTCTAAATCTAGATTGAGCTTTACTGAACTGTAGAACTTGATCATGAGATTCATATTTACTGGGGAAATCTTTTAAACAGACATGATATGTGGATGAGGATTAGATTTGTTCTTTTCACAAAGTTTGAGCAGTAGACCTGACCCGTGTTTTAAAGCGCGATCCCTGCTCCCGCTGCTTTCAGCACCATATCTGACCACATCTGGAGGATTTTCCGCAGCGCACGGTCAGCCCCTGCAATCCTCTGCATTGAGCCTTGCCCGCCAGCTCACAATCTGTCATCTGTGCCGCACACCACTTTCATTTCACAAAATGGTTTTTGATTGGGGAAAAAAAAAAAAGGTTCCAATAAATGTTGTTTGAGTGTGACAGATGTATACAAATAGCACTTTGGTGCTATTTCTTTTAATGTGCAAACAGTCGACTGCCTAGTACATTGATTCCTGGTGAAAGGAAGAAAAGAAAGTCTTTGCTGGTGACATCTGCTGTCAGTCTGGCGGGACAGAGCCAGCCCGCCCTATGCAGACCTCTATTACCAGGTTTTGATGTTGCCATAAGGCTCTGTGAGATGAAAACATCCAGCACTACTTATGTATGTAGATGGTTTTACTTTTGGGTTAATATTTCTCACAGATCTCAAGGACGCTGCAGCTCTCCAGTGTACAGCAAGTGAGACTTTCTACATTTGACACCAGTTGAGTTGAAGGTAAGAAACTTTTTTTTAAATGTAGCTTTTCAATTTTGAGAAGTAAAAATACATTGAAAATAAGACATTAAAATGTTCTTGTTCATCACAGGAAATGATAATCGCAAGCAAAGAAGCCAAACTGTCTTGCTGTGCTGGTTCAGCACTTGGCCTGAGCACGCTGCTATACATGCATTTGGTGAGTTGATGCTCCCATGGGGCTCTAACTAAGTTAGACTAGAAATGTAGAGAAAACCCAATGATAGAGTGTATGGGCAATGGAGTAGTGGTGAACTAACTCCCAAAGGACTCAGAAAATGGATCCAACAGAAAGGCTCATTCAATTCGTTGTATTGCTGTAGGAGCTCTGGAGTGCTCACGTGTATTTTGAGGTGACATTTTGAAACAATGGGCCAACCTTAAAGGATGAGCAGCAGCCTGACTCGCAGGACAAACTACAGCGGTCCAGTGTGCTGTAATGAGCTGCAGGGGCTTGACTTGCTGAGGTTGCAGTAGTTGTCTCACTCAAATGACAAACCACAGGGTTCTGGCAGAGATGGCCTGTGTATTCGTCTTCTTCCACTGATTCTTATTGCTTCTCAGGTTCAAAATCTCTCATCACATTATCAGCTGCCAACATCTCACAGCCATATTGTTCCCAGCCAACTCGCCCAGTGTCATATCATCTTTGGTATTCTAGAAACACTCAGCAGCTTATTTAACAAGGGACGAGGGGGTTGCCATCTCCCTTGTTGTAAAATGACCAAAATGCATCCTCCTTGTGAACCTACCACCTTTTTACATGAAAACAGTTGATGGAGTCTGGTGTATTCGTCTCACTTGCGTTAATTTTGTTAACAAAAACTATGTTGGAATGTGTTCATCAATGCTCTCCTTCTGTGGTTGAAATGTGATGTTGTGAAGACTGAACCAGGTCATTTAACTCTGTGACTTTACCAACATGCAATATTGTTGACGAAAAACATGGTATTTAAATGTAGTTTATACGATAAACACTTTACCAAATCTCTCTATTTGTTGAAAAAAGAGCAGACAAAAATGAAAGGGTCAGATTTCCTTTTTCAGTGGAGTAGTTTGGTTTCCTCTGTGCAGTACATGCTTTCAGGACCACACAAGCAGCACACAGGCAGGACTTGGTGACTGTGCATTCAGAGATGTGTGTGCACGTGCGTGTGTGTGTGTGTGTGTGTGTCATGTGCAGGTGGGAAATGCTGATATTTCAGCAAGGTTGCAAGTTTATTTTAAGCAGCATTTGGAGCTTCAGTATAACCCTAGCAAGCTAACTAGCTAAAAGCCAGTCACCCTACAGTCATAAACAAAAACACACAATACCTCAGCAGCTTTTTATTTTATTTATTTTTTATATATATGTATATATCTGTTTGGTGATTAGTTCTGGTTTGGCATCAAAATTAATCAAAATACATTACCTTTTAAATAATGCAAGGCTGCTTTCTTGATCATTCACATGTGTTTTTCAAACATAGTAGTCACATAGTTGAATTGTTAAGGACTAGATTAGACCCAAGTGTCGAATGTTATCTGATGAAAAAAAGACTGAACTGTCTCAAAAGGCAAAAAAAAAAAATAAATAAAATGAAATTGAAAAGCCTCAAATGCCTGAAATGACCTAAAATTACTTTTGTCTTCAAATACCAGGCTACATAAAAATCAGGATACGGTTGACTGCATATGATTAAAAAAAAAACCCAAAATAGCGAGGTTAATTGACACATGAATTAGACTAAATACATATTTATATGATATATCGAAGTCTGTATTTGATAAGCCACTGCCAAGTACAAGGCACACATATCCAAACGCCATCAGGAGTGAAAAAAAGAAGGATATTTAAAACATAACTATAATGCACACAGTTATCACACAATAGGAAGTACTGAGAAGCATAAATAAGGAGGGAGCCAGAGGGAGAGACAGCAACAGCAACATGCAAGGTTATTTAAAATCTTCCACATCATCCAATTTAAAATGTGCCCACACATTTAAACTCAACTTTCCTTTGCATAGCTCAAGTCCTGCATACAAATAATCTAGGAAAGTGTGTACCCAGGAGTGTGCATCCTGGCAGTAAGCTAAACAATACTTAGGAATTGGAACAATTCTGATTCAGCTCTTACTGGGAGCAAATATGCACGTTCAAACCTTAGTGAGCTACAATGTAATGTACAGTTTATAAGTGATTGTTTTTTTAAGATAATTACTCTCTTATATGAAGGTTTAAAGAGTTGATGGCCTGTATTATTTAAACAATAAGCTAAAATGCTCAAGGTCCACTTCCTGTATAGTAGCATGTTCCAGAATTTGCCCAAATATGTATGGAAGTAGAGATTATTGGACAGGAATGAAGTTATGAGATTTTTTTGAGCGATTGTAGGACTAGATGTCCGTGTTCTTTGAGTGTCGTGGCTCGAAAGGTTGCGGTCTGTGATTAAATCTATTGTATCTTTTAAATGCAGCTACTTTCCAGATACTACAGAATATCACTGAAACTGTCACTGCAATTTTGGTTGCCCAGAAAACACACATACTTCATAGTCTTTTGTCTTGATCAGACAACTTTCCAAAGGAATCTTAAATTGGTCGATTCTGTTGCACTCTGACTGCTAATGTGTTAAATGGATGTGTTTTAATCACTTTCTAGCTTCAATCTTTGGTCCTCTGTGTGTAAGTGATAACATTTTTTATGAAATCCATAGTGGGATTGTAGATGATAGGAAGTCCCAGGTCAGAACCCCTTCCTTTTTTGCTAACCTTTTTATTTGAAATGATCTGCTCAGTTGATACATAATCCCTTCATATGAGGATAGTTTTCATGTCTAAACAGGCAATCTTCCCTTTTTTGGAAAGTGCATTGTACCACGATCAGAGCTAACAGTGGGATTTCATACACATAAAAGGGGTGGTTATATATGTCCTTATCCTTTTATCTATGTTGTTAATTCATGCAATTTTCAAAGGACATTCTGTTGCACAGCCAGTTTTGGTAAAATTATAGAGTTGTGTAATCATACCGCTGTTAGAGCCTTCTTCGTACATTCTCCCACATGCTGTCCTTGAGATAAAAAAAGCACTGCTTAGTGAGAGCTGCTCACCTTGGATGTGATGAATTGTCGTTCAATTTAGAGAGCTTATGATAGTGGCTGCCCCTGCACCTGGTTTGAATGGGGTCGTGTATCTGCTGGGCCTTTTTTTCCCCTCCACACGTGAACTCCCCAGTTCCCTCCTACAATGCATCTCTCTGGGTTTATTTCACTTTTGCGAGGAGCACGTCCATAGATAGTTTGATTCAGACAAGGGAAACCATTAGGGGCACTGTAATGCAGTTTTTGGCAAGAGAGAGATCCAAGCATTCATTATTCTGGTCCTTCTTTATTTCGGAGCAACTTCATCAGCAAACCCTTGTCATTTAAGGACAAAAAAGCAGTTCAAAAAATGTTATTTGTTTTTTTATGGACTAGTTGCCAGCAGGAGAAAAATAGAACAGCATTTCAAATCTACCTTCTTCATCGCTGCAGTGTCGGTCATGATCAATTAAGGAACGATCCACAGTTTAGTTTTCTTTTTCTCTGGCTTTTGTCCCCTTTTGTAAAATAAATTGGGCAGCCTGTTCAAGCCTAAATTATGCATTTAATTTTTCGCTCGATGGAATTACACTCATAAAACACAGTGCTGAAGTGGAGATTTTTTTACATGCCAAATGTAGCTATAAGAAAATGGATTGCTCAAACCAAAAAGGAGAACACAAAAGTTCACCACTTATCTGAGAATATGTCGGTGGCACTACAATTTTCCAGTTTAAGGCTGTGGCATCCATTGTTATTCGTATTTATGAGAGTGGCTTTTAGCTTGGGATCTAAAGTATTTGACAGCACTAATACACAGTATTCCTCTGTTGACATGAAAATGAACTCCATGTACCAAATGAGCATCTGTATTCCTTTTCCCCACACACTCTGCTCGCTCTGAGGGCCTTGTCCTGAAAGTGCTGCTTGCTCATAGCAGCCTCTTTCCTCGTGATGTGATCTTCTAATCCATCTTCAAAACCCCCCTCCCCACGAACCGTCTTTCGCTCTCCTGGGTTAACGTAGGTGGATGTGCTGTAGCCCGAATATCATATGCATGAAAAACTTGCCGTCCCTGCATTTTTTTGCTTCGTATGTTGCCGCACAGCAGTTGATGGATAGAACGTGTCACTTGGTGCAGTGCTCATGGCAAGAGGCATGCTTTTTGGAGGTGGGCGTTGATCCCGGAGAGTCAGGGGACTGAGAACTGGAAAGCAAAGGCCAAGGACCTGGCTGCTTTGTTCGTGTTAACTACCACGACCTGACAGGGACACAAAATGCACGAGAGACTGACGTGTCTCTAGATTATCTCGGCTGAGGTCCCAGACAAGAACATCTATTATTTAAGCCCAGTTGCTAAATCTGAAAAACTGTACTGAACTTTTTCTGCACAGACAACAGCTTTAATTTGTCTTTCTCTCCTTAAAAAAATACATAAATATATTCCTTGTTATTATAGTTAAGTTATAGCAGTTCAACTGTATCATTACAAATGTATCAAAATCATCAATGTTATGATCTGTTCGACGAGCGGCTGCTTTGAGCATGAGAAAATGCGTAACAGTTTTTGTAAGTGTGGTGCAATCATCTTGCGAGCGATTTAAAGTATGCAGGCAACCATAATTATATTTCATTGGCTACATGTTATACAAAGAATTATAAGTTAAGCTTTGGGTAATGACACATTCTAGACAAATGCAAAAGAATGGTATTAATAGCAATTTAGTATATGGTGACTTAAAAGATCTTTTGACTGCTCTGAAATTGAATGCTCATCGGTTTCTGATTTACAATAAAAATGTTGACACCCTTAACATATACGCTATATATGTTGTTCACATATTTTGTAATCAATTTTAGGTATGCTGGGCCCCTTCTGGGATGTATGTGGCCAGTGGCCAGCATTATAAGTTTGCCAAATGATACGCAATGCTGACGTGACCCTATTTAATTTAAGGCATTAACTGATGATCACCTTTTTTTGCTAAATTGATAAGTATTGTAATCCATTCGAAGTCCAAAACTCAAATATTATATAATTTCCAATGATGTAAAACTATATTTTTAACTAATTTGATGAAATCCATACTGCACTAAACTGGCACTTGAGCAGCACTGCAGTGTCGTCCCGGTTTTGCAAGTTATTCCATTCAGGAACGAACCTGGCCTCCGAGCTGACAGGTCAGATTCAGAGGGTTTCCATGGCACGCTATTCCGAGCAGGCAATGGGCAAGGCGGCCTTCAGCACTTACGGGTCCTGATGATATTATTTCAACAGGCTCTCAGTGGTGTGGAGAGTCATTGCAGTGGTTGAGAGCTAATGGGCCAGATGTAAGAGCCACCTGGCCAGCACCAGGCCTCCGTATGCTGCCGTCGATGGAGCCAGTCATGCACAGCCTAGGCTCGGCTGTCTGCTGCTTGCCGTTTCTCCGGCACAAGGCTTAATTCAGCTCATTTAGCAGAGCGACTGTGCTCATCACGGTGACATTCTTCTGCAACTTTTTTTGTGTGCCTGAGTGTGGAATCTGCACTGGCATTTAAAAGTAAGTCTTCTGGTAATTATGACTTAAAGCCAGTATTAATGTATTTTTTTCTTGTTATCATGACATTAGCACAGCTTGACCTGTAAAAATAGAGGTCACACTGCAGAGCTCTGAAACAAAAATCCATCACTCTGAATCGGCTCCAGGCAACGTAGGAACGCACTCCAAATTTCTGTCCATACATACCTGAGTCGTAGACACTCTGCTATATCTGGTATGTGGAATGAGCAATGCTTTTGGCAGCCTGCCCATTTAATTCATTTAACACTGAGGAAAACAGAGCACCTCTGGCAAACAGGGCGGTAGAAAATAGAGCCGTGAATCTTGATTGTGGAGGTAAATGAACAGATAGGTCTGGAGGTGTGTCATCTGTCTGTGAGCAGAGATGCATTAGTGTGGATACACCCCGTCACTTCTGTGTCCCCAGTAACCTCCCAGAGAAAACGACATAGAGTGGTTTTGGATATTTTCTCGTCTTATATGTCATCAGAATGTGTCTGGATATACTGAAGTTGTAATGGAAAATGTCCACAGTTTCACTTCCTGAGACAAAGGCATAATTCAAAAGTTACTTCAGGCAGCATTCTAGGCAATGGATGGCAGCCTGGTATGTATGTATACTTGTTTAAATATTCATGGCGAGAGGGCAGGAGTGGTGTGTGGCTGGAGTGTGATTTACACCAGCAATAAGTTTGTGTCAGCGCAGAGGTCGACAATACCCCCAAGCAAACTTGCAGAGCTGTGAATAGTAGATGATAGCCTCCCACCAGTGATGACCTCTTAAACTGCTCAGTTATTCAAAATACTCTGACCTGTAAGCCAGAAGCTTTTATATGAATTCATCACCTATTGGTCTGTAAACTAAGCAGCAAGTGTATCTCGATAATTGTCATCAAGCTTTGTAAAGGTTATCAGAAGTTATATAGATTATTATTATATTAACTACATTTGGAGCATACACAGTTCTTTATATGAAGTATTACAATTACTACAACATTAGTGCATCCCGGGATATCTTAACGGCAGGTTTGATGGATTTAAAACTCTGTCAGTGTGCAGTATTATTTGGTTATGAAACAATAAAGGGGGAAACTTGAAAAGCACAAACACAGGAAAATTATGAAACCAGGAATAACACCAAAAGTATAATAAATACAAATAACAACATTCATCAAGAAGGAAACTGGTTTTTGATTACCATAATTTCAGACAGGCCACAGTATTGGTCATTTGTGTAAAAAAACCATAATACAACCTTATTTTTTGAGATTTTTCTGACATGTGACCTTTTCTGGTCATGCATATAATAACTGTTCTCTCTCAGAAGCAAAGTTGCAAATACTGCGTCGCACAACCTTTTGGGATCGGCTCTGGGTAGATGGTTGGCTCAATAAAGCGTGTGACTTGAAATGGAACATCAGGGTTCACAACTTAGTTTCCTGCATACGGTGAAATTTGCTTTGTTTTACCCACGACTGTGATTTTAAGGGCTGTGTGATTAATTTAATTTTACTATTGATTTTGGCTTCCAATTTTGACCTGTAATAATTAGAATGATTATAATTTTTGGCATAATCAATCACTTATCTGATGTATGTATTAGGTGTGCACATTCTTACTATATGTCCTTCTATCTAGGCAATGCAGTGTCTAATCTTGCAGCAAATTGTATACTTAGCATTTGGCTTGCATTAGCACAAGCAAAGGTTGCTGATTTTCTTGTTGTGCACTTTCTTTACATAGTTGATATAAATGTTTAGATGTTTCACCCACAGTGCTGAGTTTCAGATCAAAACAGAAAGGAAGTATATTCAGTTTATGTAATTTAGGAGGCAAACATAGCTGAAAACATTACATATTGATGCTATTATGAGATGTTTTAATATTGATATTATTAATATTAAAAAATTAATGGGCTTTCCTGAAAAAGGTATGCATCTTACCATACCTGTCTCTAAAAGAAAAAAAAAATGTTTAAAAGGAACCAGAAAGCACCAATGCCCTTCTCACCCTGAACCATTTAAAGTGCCTCAGTCAAGAGAACAAACTGCTCTTGGGAGATGTGCAGGGGAGACATAAACACCGAGGTACATCAGCCCTGTGTGCATCTCTGGCACTCTGTCACCCATCACTGTCTGGGCCTTCCCCTCAGTCTTTAAATCTGGAGCGACAGGGTGTCACTGGGAAAACCCATTGAGCACACTGCAGGACGATGGCTGCACGCCCTTCTCCATCACACCTTTGTTCCATCCTCCACTCCAAGCCATGACAAGGTAGGGAACGAGTTATCACACCCGTCAGCTTTATGAGTCCCCGTCTGCCTGTGCCGCGGTAATAAAGCCATTGTGCTGCTTCTTCAAAATGGGGTGAGTCAGAGCAAGTGATGGGAAATTGGTCAGCAGAGTGTCGTTGAGGGGCAAAAAAGTACATTCTGTGCCAGTGGCTTCTTTGGATGCATTGTTGGTTTGATTAATAATATGAGAAGAAACCCCTCATTCCTCTTGAGTATTTTCCACCTGAGAGTCAGGCCATAAAAGCCCAAAATAGCCCAGAATCTCTCAAAGCTTGATGAGAGGAGAATTTAAAATGTGTTATGTGAATAGTGAATATTCCTATTTAAATTAGTCCATATTAAGACGGTTGCAGGAATAAAAAGTATATTAACTTAGATGAAAATTCAAATGACATTTTTTAGAGTGACTGTAAATAAATACTGTCTTATCTACTTACACACTGTTGTCAATCATAAACTGAAATCTCCATGTCACTTCTAGTTGGTCCAAATACACTATTTACCAGTTTGACAGCTTAAAATGCCCTGAAGAGAATTCCGTCATTTCAGCAGAGCTCTGGAGATTTTTTGTGAGAGACACGTTTGACAGAATGTGAACCTAACGGCCTGCTGTGCACTGCGAGGAGTAGTAATTGTCTGAGCAGTAATTGCACTCTCTGCATCTGCTAGAGAGAATAAGGGCCGTCATTGGGTCAGATGCCTGCCGCCTCCAGGAACATTTAGTCAGCTGTGGCACATGTGAACACTAACTTCACTGGATATGTACAGTATGCAGAGTAGTGACAAGATTATATCTCTCATCCATGCAGATTCAGATCCCTTTGTACTAAAACTATCCACTAATGTTCAAGTAAATGTGCGTGACCATATGCATTTACAGAATTGCTCTGTGAGTTGTTTTTGATGGTGCACCCAAATGATTCAATGGCCATTTTGTGCTTGGCCCACCTCTGCCAGAAGTTCATTGAGAGGGTAGTTTGTCAAGAGCATTACATTAATTGTTAAAGTTGCAGGGGGTGTTGTGCACCTGGAAATGAGGCCATTAGTATTACCTGTCATGTAACTTTGTGCAAAAAATAAAAAGCATAAAATTGGCTGGAAATTACCACCCCACTGGAAGTAATAGGACGTGGTTAAGAGGTTTTTTTATGCTGATGCATAAACAATACATGTGTTACGCTTTTAAGATGCAGTATATGCTCATGAAAACACATACACAACATAAAAACATTATATTGATAACCAATATCAGTTTGAAGGAATTGGGCATTTAATTGACACAAGGTTTGACAACTTGTGTCATTTAAGTAAGAGTAGCAGATCTGACTATTTTAGATCGCAATTGACCATGAGGGCATCCACAATCTATGCATGGTCTACTATGATGTATTTAAAAATTCCATCTCACTTCAGTTTCCAAACTACACATCACTTAATTTACAAGTGGATGTGCCCAACATTAATACAGCAATTGAGTGATGTAGCCAAAGGTTATGATGTTTCCTTTCCAAATGGGAGAATTTGTATTTTTTCCCTGTTGTCTAGGATTGTAAATGAATATGTGTTTTTTTTGGTGCCGTTGATAGGACTAAACAAGCAGTTTGAAGACATAACCCTGGTCTCAAAGAACTGGTGATGGGCATATTTTTTACAATTCCGCCCTCATTTTTTCACTCATTTAAAAACAAATAATCAGCAGATTAAAAAGACAGGTAATGAAAATGATCATTCATTGCAGCCCTAAACAAGAGGATGAAAGTCAATTTCCATTTGGTCTATCAAAAACTGAACGCTCAAATAAGAATATGCCCTAAAACATAATCTCTCTCCTGATGCAAGACAGTTCAGTCAGTGTTTGTGACAGTTGAAGCCATCTTCCAAAAATAGAAGGCTCAAATATGTCATACTGTCAAAATATCAATCCTGAAGGAGTGCTACTGACAGATTAGGACGCTGCATTTACATACTGTCGCCTTCTGGACCAGAAAAAGATGACAGATTCCTTTCTCACTGTGTCTGCATGAGTCTCTAATTTTATTATCAACTAAAGGATTTTTGTAATATCAATTCGCAAATCTGCTTTGAACATTATAAAAAGTCACAGTAATAGAATATCTATTGTTTTGGGTGTTTTTACAGCATGTTGTTTCATTTATTCTGAATGGTGGATGGATTCCAAATGCCAGAGGCAGTACATGCTCTACAAAGGGAACTAGATTGGAGGCAATTGGAACAGCATCTAACACAGTGGACCCAGCTGACTGGATCAGTTTGTTCATATCACTCTTGATGAAGTGAGACCGAAAAGCCACCAAGGGTCATTTATGTTAGTCTGGTTTTGTAATGGCTTCGGTATTTGGAATTTGTACTTTAAATCAGCAATGGCTGCGACGTGTCTTGCTGAAACATTAACTTGTAGCTTTTCTAGAACAGAATGTAATTTTTTGAGATAGATATATGAGGCCTGAGCCAAATTAATGCATTTGATAACAACCACAAGAGTTCAACGCAATGTTCTTTTCAACCAGATTTCTTTAAATAAGTGGATAAAAGCACTGTGTGTATATTCATCACATTTTGTCAACTTTTTACCTCCTTTCTTCCTTCCAATCTGTCTGAACACTTGACAAGAAACAAAGGCTGTAGCTTGCAGGGCAGGGGCCTCCTGCAGAGCCAGAGATTGATGCAAATTTACCTGTTCAGTCTCTTTCTTCTGAAGCCTAAGATATTGTATATTAGAGTTAACAGCCAACCAGAGCAACTATCCTTTCAATAGCAGCACTCTAGGGTACCACTGATGAGTAGAGGTGACTGTAGAGGTCAGTAGAAATGGCACATGTTGCTGGAAATGGTCCATAAAAGCTCTTTCTGACATGACAGAGTAGCCCTGGATTCCTTCCAATGGACACTTTCGCACAGTAGAACCCTCACAGTAGAACCCTGCAGTGTCTGTCAGGTCTGGGGTCAATTCAGTGTGATTTAGTGCAGGAGCCAAACTGCTATTTGTTTATTGGGAACCAATGCCCAGTTAGTAAACCATCTCTTCTGGCAACTAAATGTGAAAATGATACAGTTTATTTGGTTTGGATATAGTACAAAATTGCATGATTGATTTTCTGTTCCTGACAAAATCTAATCCTGAACCTGACACTGCTTACTTCAGAGGAAGCTGCAAAGAAACACTAGGTTAATTGTCTTGAATAGTGACAAAAGCTGTGTTTGGCATGTTTGGCATTGTATTGGAAAGAAAGCTACTCCGAGCTGGCGTGTCTCCATGCCCCTTTTCTGCACTCCTTCAAGGAGGAGCACAGCACATATGGCCCCCTGGGCAGTATGGATGGGTCGCTGCAATCAAAGTGGGAGGACATGAGCACGAGAAGTATCCCATCTGTCATAATGTCCTCTCTCTCTAAAATGGATTAATAACGGTTGGGAAGAGAACAGTGAGCAGAGTAAAAGCATCATAATTATCTGCAACAGAACGAGGGAACTCACAGGGCACATGACAGTTCTAGCAAAAATCAGTTTGTTATTGCTCGATTTGGGCTGTCGTTAGTCATCCCATCTAGTTACCATATTTTTGTCTATCACAGCGTGAAAGTGCCCCAACATTTTTTTTTAAATGCATAACCAGGCATTCGTCTGCAATGCGTCTGCACCACAGCTGCTCACTCTGAATAATATGGTATGCACTGCTAACAAGCCACAGTGGAAAGTTGTTGTGAAATATTTTCTAATTTCCTTGAAATACTTTAGTTTTGTCTCACAACTGTTCCTCTATTTTTTCATAATACTGAGAGCTCCCCCGGGCTTTGGCAGTGCACGCATAATACTGGCACTGCTACACAGGAAGATGATGTTATCTGATGGCCTGATGATGTGTGAAGCCCACACCTGTGAGTCTCGTCCGAGTCATGCAAGGGTGTTTTTGAATGTAATGTTAAGACTGCTTCTGTCGCCATGGAATATGCTGCAGTTCAACAGCAGCGCAAATATAACATCATATTTCGTGGTGCATATTCATTAGTGAATTCCCAGGCTAAAACGAAACGGGCTATTTTCTTTATATAACACAATTCATACACCAGGCAGTTTGAAGGTGCTTTTCAAAGCATTTAGAGTTTTGAAGGAATTGGAAACAGACTTTAAATGTTTGTTAGCTCTAACACACTCTTAGGATTGGAACTCTGATGATTGGCCTGTGTACTTTTCATCATTTTTTATACTTTTAGATCTGGCTGATCACATGGTTTCCAGTATCAGAATTACCCCAGTACAGTACTTGAGAAAACTGTACTCAGTAACATTCCATTGCTAGTTATTTTTCTCTGCAAATGTATATCACTATCCTGAGGTGGTGCTGTCCACACAACTGTGGTGCTGAATTATTTTCATATACCGCAGCTTGATTTAATTCCCATCCTTGTTTGTTTATTTGTTTGTTTTATTAAATGCACAGAGTCTTGTGTTGTTTGCTAATTAGAATACGTTATATGTTCTGTCAGTGTTTCCAACAGGATTTCATGAGACTATAAGGAGTGTACCTTGGCATGCTCCCCCACAAGAACATTTTGCAAAAATTATCTCATAAATAACAAAATTGTGGAAAATATCAAATGTAGACAATAATAATGTAACGCTAAGCTTTGGCTCTGCTCACTGATGACTTGTCCAGTTTTTCTCTACTCTGCAGCTGTACAACGTTTTTGTCTTATGATCTGTAGTCAGTATCAATCTATTGCTTTTAATCTTGTAGCCATTAGTCCTGACTTTAAATTCACGTTGACTGAAAGACCAGATAATCATTGTCTTGTTCTAAAATTATGAGTGCGTCAGTTCCATCTTAACTATATATTGTTTGGTCTGTGTGGTTTAGGTTGCTGCTAGAAAACGTGATGTTGGAGATTGTCAGCGCTATTATGAAAGGTGAAAAACATGTCTGGATCAATATGAGACCATGGCGCAGCAAATTAGAGTATGTTGGGCTGCCAGAGTCTCATTAACTTATTGGAAACACTGGCTCTATATGTTAGAAGAAGCCAAAGTCTAAATGGGACTTCTTCTCAAAGCTAAATGCCTCATCAAAGCTCTCAGTTGTCATTATAATGGTGCACAAGAAAGTGACATTTATGGCACTGTAAAAACATAATGCTTGGATTATGTTAAACTTCAAAGGAAGATGATAGCACAATACAGCTTTGTAAGCATGTCTGCTAAACATGTAAACATGATGTTTACTCTACTTAAGCTGATAAGAAATTGCTTTTTCAAAGTAATGGATAAAAGGTGCCATACAGGAGTCTAAAAAACTACTTCAAGGGAGTGAAGAAGTTCCTCTATGACGGTTCTTCTCCCTGTAGAATTATTGTCATTGGAAAAATAAGTTATTAGTAGCATTAAAAGCTGTACAAGAAAGCTAACATACACTGTTAATCTAAATGGCAACAAAATAATTGACACTGGCCACAACATGTTCATTTTCTACCAACCTGGACTGGCTCTCATTGCAAGTTTTGATCGTACTCTGTGTGTGAGTGGAGGCTTGTCCATACCAACCACCAACATAGCTCGAAAAAGGGCTGGGCAAATGATGCTTATAATACACGACCATCTAGCCTAGTATATCTTGAATCTACTGGGAACAATGATGTTTCAGTAAAACAAATATAATCTCCTCTATCCCGGAGGGTTCTCTGCCCACTTTAGATGGCAAGTCCTTGCCAGAAAACTATTTCAACCTCTCCCTCTGATCAAACCCCTATCACTTACATTTTATTGTGTGGCTGTCCTTGCCGACTCAAGTGAATTTGTAGACGTTATTTATGGAGGGCTCACAGCCCTTTTTTCCCAGCACCAATCCATTCAAGAGTGCACTTGCCTGTTGCATCTGCCTGATCAGAGTCAGGAGGTTTAATATGCTGCTTCTCCTGGTGGAATCGGTAAATAATCAAATAATGATTTTTACTCTGCAGTCAGTGTGCTGAAAAAGAGGGTGTTTTTTATTAGTGGTAATGAAAGCCATAGTGCCACATCTCCACCTTAATCATGAGGTGAATATTTTTAGTAGCCAAGAAAAAGAGCAGAGGGGAAATTCATATTAATCTAAGCCAGTGTTACTGACTGTAAGCTATGCTAAAGGGGGCTCAGGTACAGAAATAGCACATTGTGTGAACAATGAAATTAAAATGGGATAAGAGTGAGGGATTTGTTTCATTTTGGGAATATTTTTTTAATCACTGATAAATGATGAGTGAAATTAATGTATTACGTTAAGGTAAAGTAATTATTGCTTATTGGAACTGAATGGAAGAGTCCGGAAAAAATGCAAACTAAAAATGGTCTGTATCCAATTAAAATGCTAATATGCACTGTAGGTTATTATAAACAATTAACTGAAGCACAGCATCTTCCCTTCGTTTACTGAGGTGAATACCAAATATGGAATCCGTGTAAGTGGTGTTTCCACATTTTTATAACAAATTATAGTAACAGCAGGAGAAGACGTGCTGCCCACACACCTTTCTGAGTGTTTCACATCAGTTGTGCCGAATGAGCTAAAGGCAAAGGCAGACATATCAAATGTATTATAATTTTCAATTTTGACAAAGCCGAATCTCATATCATCTTGGTGTAGGAAGCCGCCCACGCAGAGGACACATTGAGATGTGAGGCTGCGCTGCAATTATTCAGCTTCACGTGGCTGGCAGTGAGTATATGAGAAGAAAATAAACTGTAATGCCCTTTTTAGATTATATTCAACTGTATTGTCATTGTCGAATTACTGAGACAACAAGATACAGTTTAGCATCTGAACAGAAGTGCTAAAAGCAGGAAACTGCAGGGTAATGTTCATTGCTCGTGAGAAAAATAATTGCCAGTGCTATGCACTAAGAATACTACAATATTAACGGTATTAACAGAAATGAAGATATTTACAGCATGTGTAGCAGTTACAGTCAGTTATTGCAGGTATAATTGTAAAATACATTACAGGTGTAAGAATAAATAATGCTAGTATTAGACAAACACAATAAAGATCTGGATATGAATACAGTATACACCAATAAGTCAGATATAAGATATAAGTATACTATAGATGGCAGTCATAACATGAATACACTATAGGAAAGATGTAGACAGCATGGATAGTAGTATTCTTTTCGTCATCCTTTCATTATACTTGGCATTTCAACTGGCTGGATGAGCATGAACCATTAGTTCTCCATTTCACCAACCAGGTTTAAAGCCCTGAGCGACCCTCTTTCAAAGGTTCCATTTCAAAGCAGTCCTGCTGCCACTTGACACTTGATCAAGCCAGCGCTCAGCTTTTAATGTTTAAGTGGACAGTCACTGCTGCTCACTGGTTCCCTTGTCTTCGGGGAATCAGTTATTTTTGTGGCCGACATGAGTAGCAATCTGAGCCAAAAGTGAACAGGCAGTCAACGCCCAAGCTGTGGTAGTACTATGTAATATGATAATGTATACACTCAACTGTTAAGTGCATACTGATGCAAATCTTACCAAGATCACAGGAGACTGTGATGTTGTCGCTTTTAAATTTGTCAATATCTGAATGGTTATGTTACCATGCAGAGTATACCAACAATGGTCAGAGAACAAGGAGAGAACTGTCTAGGTTTTTCAAGAGACACATGGGAATGTCTGGGAATAACTTGCACCGCTAGAGCCAGGAAGATAAGAGAAAACTACTGTTGTTAAAAGAGAATCTTTGTAAAATTCTGTTGACTTTAAAGTCACACAGTTTTTTAAAATGTAAAATAGAAGTCCTTGCAGCCTAGGTCCCAAACCAGGTTTGTCACAGAGAGACATGTAGGCCTAAAGACTGACACATGTAACTGGTCAAATATTTTCTGCTGTTAACTATTGACATTAATAGTACAAATCCAAATTATCTAGTGCTATTGTGGGCCTTCAAAGTCTGCTGTGATTATACAAGATACTTAGCTAAACAAATACATTTCACTCTTTTGAGAACACAGGAAATAAAACACTGTATGCTCATCAGTTCAGTCCACCTCATTTCACCTCTTTATCCAAGCTCTTCCCACATGGTGTGTCCGTCTGACACCAGCTGGTATCACTGATTAAAAGCCTGCTATTTAACAAGCCTACAAAGTAAATCATTGGTAAGGGTTACAGTTTGATGACTGGTGTTGATATACCGCCAGGCATAATTCCAAAAGCACAAAGCCAGAGGAAGAAATGATAGAATGAGAAGTGTGGATGCTGGATATATTGATCGATCTCAGCTAGACAGATTTAACTTCATCTTCTGACATGATTATTCAATTCTTAGTAAAAAAGCATCTTGTACAATTACACATGTGCCCATTTCTGATCATTATCTTTCGATAGCCGTTGATTGTAAGGGCAACTTAGGTCAGTGACAATAATGCAAGAAGTACAATCTCTGAATCTTTCCCATTTTTTTCACACACACACACACACACCTACTGGATCTGAAGCTCTCCTTATCTGTGTACTCTCAAGGTTGTCAGGTATGATGTAGGAATAATGACAGCTGTTGTTCTGAAGCATTTCTTCCGCTCATCCAAGTAGTTGTACCGCGTTTGCATGTCCTTGATTATCCCTCTCCGCAGTGATGCGCACATCTTGTAATTACTGCACACCCACAGACGGATGCTCTGAGTGATCAGACAGATCTTTGGGCTAAATTAGCAGCCCTCATTCTGTAGGAGATGAGGGAAAGATTCTGCAGGTAACGTGTCTTAAAAGCTGACAAGTGGCTCCTAACAGTGATTAGCACAAACATGATGTACTTGTGCTCTTCTGTGTCTGTGGAAGCCCCGTTGTCAGTTTCACTGCAAGACCAGTCTGATTAAAAAGTGAATTTCGAGCTTGAATTGGCATAACATGGTGCAACAGTTTGTTAAACTTTTGTTTTAAGGAAGTATTCAAATTACGATAATCAGTTGTCAACAAAAGCACATTGTTTTTTTCCATTATCCTCTTTTCCCTGTCGACAGTAACTCATTACCCAATAATTTCACCACATCATGGGCATGTGATGGTGACAGCTTGTAATTAATAATTACAAGCAAGTTTGGGATTGTTTAGAATATTGTGAGAAAGACAGACAGGGTTTCAGTGGTAGGAAACTTTTTAAAGGTCTTGGTCCTGACTTTAGCCAACTATGTTGAATAGATAACCAATGCTCTAGCAAATGCTGTATACATTTGTGTAATTCCAGCCCTATAAAAAGAACATTCTAATTTTCGGCAACAATTTTGCATAGCGAGTTTACGATCCTCAATGGCAGTTGGTTAAGGGAAAAATACATGAAAACAGTGGGATCCCAAAACAAGGGGTAGAAATTAGGAGCAATGAACAAGCGTTGGAAAAAAAAAACAAGACTGAAGGTAAGTAAAAATAAGGAATAAGACAAAAGGGAAAGAAGAGGGGGATAGAGATTAGAAGACAGCAGCTGGTGACAGTGAGGGGTCTTGTCTCTGAACGCTGGTGTAAAGCGATGACACCTGGCCGGCACACAGAGCACAGCATGACCAGCCAGTTCTGAAACCTTTTCCTGAGTAAAGCATGTCATTATGAGAAGTACGGATGGTTTGGAGAGGGAAAAAGAAAGATGGTGTGCTGAAATATTTCTGTCTAGGCAGATTTTTAAACGTTGAATGCGTTTAAGCACTGCTGATGTTGTGTATATAATGATGACCACCAGCATGTGTCAGGCAGTTAAAGCAAGGCAACTGGAAAGAAATATCTCTGGAAAGCATAACTGTAGAGTATTATGATGTTAAAAGTTAGAAATATGTCTGATATACTTTCTTTTACTTTCATGGTCAAAGTTTTAGAAGGTTATTTTTGCTGGCAGTGTTTTGGCAATGCTGGTGCTGTGGCTCTATGGATGTTGGATTGGTCAGGTGTAGGGCAAGGTGCATAAAAGTCATTTCCAACCTAAACAATATGTAGGCACTAAGACAGAAATAGGCATAGACATCCCTTTCTCCAGATAAGAATTAAAAAGCTATGTGTACGCCTGATTCTGTTTTAGAAATCCCTCAATCGTTTTGGAAATAATGATTGTGCACAAGCACAAGTTTCATCTCAACTACAAATATCCATAAATGGATGTATGTCCATTCCTAAATATATGTTTGCATGACGATACTTCTTCCTGCTTCACTACTCATTACACCTCATGGGAAGAATGGCAGAGAAGACAAAGTACAACTGATGTGTTTTCATCAGAGCTCTCCAACAGCATCAAAACAGATGTCACTATGCACGACTATGGTATTTATAGCACTTGCGCATGTACTTTACCTGTTAACCACCATGGTGGTAATATCTCAATCATCATTATCAAATACCAGAAGGATACTGAGTTCAATCTATAGAGCTCATATTGAAACAGACTTTACAGAGGGCCTCGCTACTCAGTCAAAAGATCATTAGCAGTGTAGTATTTGTTCTAGTGTAAATTAAGAAACGCATAAAATTCATCACTCATTTATACATTTTCTGGCCAATACTGATATTAGGGATAAAAGAATTCTGATACTGATCGGAAGATATTCACACATATTTTACAATGATCCCTTAAATGTGATTATTTACATTTCACATTGTTACACTTAAACACAAGATAAGTTATAGTTATATTATAGTCCAGAATGACATCAGTGCACTGAAACAGTAAATCTCCCTGGTAATTTGATAATTGGAAATTGTCCTAAACATCTTTTTCTGCATTATAATCACACACACACACACACACACACACACACACACACACACACACACACACACACAAGGATTCATGTTGTGCATATCAAACAACATGTGCTGGTACCGATATCTGTGATAGGCCAATATTGGTTGGATATCTTGGTAAACTCTAAAAACAACCTACACAAGCAATGTTTACTCGAAGGTTATGTCTCTCGCCTTATATTTCATGTTCATCTCATTAAACACATGTAGCTATTTCTGGAAAAATGTATGTCTGGTCTGAAACATATTTTGAGTATGCACATTCTCTGACCTCATATAATTGGCCCTTGATGAGTCAAAAAGTGTAAAGATGTCACAAATTCTGAGTTAGCCTACATGGATGCTACACACAGTATTACCCATAATGGCATGTTAATGATGTACTGACATATTTTTACACATTTCTGCACTTTACATTCAACATTAATCATTCAATTTGCCTAGAATATCTTAATTTCTAATAACAAGACATGCGACATAAACACTAATCATTTTACTGTTTTTCTCAATATCACATTACATTTTAGTGGCACAAACCTTTATTTGATTGTTAATTATAAAATTGAGTGCAAGCAAAATCATGAATTATAAATACTCAAATAAAATTGATGTTCTTATCTCTTAATCCAAGTGTAAACTCTAATGCAGAAGAGTGCACAGTCCTCAGTAACTGTTTGTCCACCATCATCCAATGTAAATGACAGTAATTCTACCACTGCTGATTTTATTCTTTATCTAAAACTCATATGAATGGCTGAAATTGCTTTGATTAAAGTCAAACATACAGAAAGACAGAAACTGTGACTCATCCTACTGTAAGCACAAAGTTGACCTTTATGTCAAGATGGCTAATGTTTCTCTTCTCTGTTTAATCCATCTTACAGTCTACAACTCTGTAATCAGCCCAGAGCAGCCCATGGCTGATGCATTGTCATCATGGATGCTGCTTACATTTTCAGTGGGTTGTCTACAAGCTCGGTGAAGTACAAAATAATTACCAGCACAAGTGGTGCACCACCTCTCAGTGTTGCACGCTCCACATGGACTCACATGGGTAATTAAGTCTGCGAGTAGGAGATAAGGGAAAATAGACAAAAGACACTCAAACACATCTACACTAAATTTATGCAGTACAAATTGCATTAAACAATATATGTTGTAGTTTCAACTAATCTGTTTCATTTGTCACACCTTTCACAGCCCTGCTGAACACTCATGTGTGCAAAGCAATTTTTATTTTGGCATCCCTAAGAAGCAGAGATTGGTAACACTTAGGGCTGTCAAACGATTAATTTTTTTAATCGCATTTTGTCCATAGTTAACTCGCGATTAATCGCAAATTAATCGCAATTTTTTTGGCACATTTTTTTCTGTTCTAAATGTACCTTGATGTATTTTGTAATGTTCTTAATACTTTTAACAACATAAGATAGGGCAAATATGCTTGCATTATGAACATTTTTGGCGGGGGGGGGGGGCTCTCTGCATCTGCCCTGTGTTTGGCTTGCAAGTGATATTTGAGACTCAATGTACTTCGATGGTAAGTCATTTCATGTCGATAGTACATGCAGATAACTTTTGTCCTATCGACCGAACCATCTGGCAGTGTTTTGAAAGTAGTTTGCCGTTCATACCGTAAATGACCAAATAATATACGGGTTTCAATTATCCACAGGGTCCCTTTAAACGCCGGTGCAGATGTATATTTTGGTAAATAACCGCCGGTTCCAAATAAATGTCAGGTCTAATTTTTAATTTTTTTAAAAAATTAAGGAAGAAGAGGTGTCCACTAGCACTGCACGTTTTTCTTCTTCGCCTTTTTCACGCAGTGTGCTGCTTTCTGTCAGTCAGTATCACACTGATGATCGCCATGGCTCCGGTGCAGCAAAACAATAAAAAGTACCATTTGAAATTCAAACTTTCTGTTAAAATATGCAGAGGAAAACTCGGGAGAAGCAACCTAAATCTTTCAATGCGCGTTTTGTTTTTTGTTTTTTTATACCTAGCGTTAATCGCGCGTAAAAAAAATTAACGGCGTTAAGAGGATGTTGCGTTAACGCGTTATTAACGCGTTAACTTTGACAGCCCTAGTAACACTACATAAAATATAGTTTTTTGATACCTCGAAATGAAGTAACTCAACAGTAAACTACAGACTGCTCTGCTAATAGTTACTTAAACCAAACAACCAAAAGTGTGCTACGGCTGGGCTCAGCAGCTTACTCTTATGTGTGAGAGAGTTTAGTTTTGACAAAGTTTCAATTTCCCACCTCCTGTGGGCAGAGATCAGATTATCTCTGTGACCAGAAATTCATTTAGGAAAAAAGAGAATCACCAGGCATGGAGGAAGCCCCACTTTGTGATGCAGGATGATAACACTTCTGTATGTAATCTTGTCCAGAACAGCTTTTAAGTTTCCCCACATGAGCATAGCTGTTTTCACATTTTTGTCCACGACCTTCAGATAGGTCGTGTAGTGCATGGAAGACGAAGTAAAAACATGTAAAACAGCTTGTGTCCAGCTGTGATATCCAGAGAGAATCTCAATCTTGAAAATTAAAACTCACTAATATTAAAGGAAATATATCCAATCATGAGTTTGAATTTATAACAGTTTTGAGAGATAACTTAGATGATTTAATATAAAATTTCAGATCAGGAGTTAATGTTTAAAGCCACCAGAGCAGATGTTAGGACATTGTTATCAAATATTGCCCCCAAGACGGAGAGTTGATATACCTTTCTTTAAAACCCAGTGAGTACACTTTCTGACAGAAATGTGTCATCTCTTAAATTCAAGCCGAGTCACTCAAGTCACAGTTTTCACAGGGTGACTAATTGAAAGTTATAAGGAGTTATAAAACTCGTCATTTCTTATTAATCTTTTTCTTCAAAGATTTGTTTTTCTAATTTAAAATTGATTTAGCTTTATTTCAGACTTTGATTCGTCAAGACTTTTCCATGTCCTAAATTTCCAATTTTAAACTTGGATTAATCATTTTTTCTCCTTGTCAAATGTCAAACTTTAATCTCAAAGGAATTATGAATGTTCCTTTCCCTTTGACTGCACTCTGGTCTCCACACACACAACCCCTACCTCCCACATGGTATGGATGAAAAATGTGTGTGTGTGTGTGTTTGTGTTTGTGTTTTTCTTTTTTTCTCTTGCTTCAAGGCGTAAATGTGCAGAAAACACAGATGTCACATTACTTTGCGTAACACTGTGTATTCCACTTAAGGATGGTTCCGTGTTTAGGCTCTTCTCATCGGTCACAATCTGTAAGGCGTTGCACTCCCTTCATACTTGTGCACACATGGGTCTCATAAATTATAGATCACAGCTTTGGTTGGCCTTCGCTGTAAAGAGTTCAAAGTGGAAGCAATACTCTTCTTGCCCACACCCTCTCACTCACACAAGAGCCAGTATACATTCCCTGTAGGTACATACCTATATGACAGAATAAAAAGGAAACTGAGAGGAGGCGAATAGAGTGATGTTTCCTGTGCAGTGATTGAGAGTGTGGGAGGACCAGATAGAGAGAGCTGAAGGAAGAAGAGAAAACTGTACAGAAGAGAGAATGTGCCATCTCCTTTGACTTTGCCGACAACCACCGGTATAACGAAAGCCACCTCAGTAAAGCCAACAGTATCATTGTTGCAGAAAATGCCTTCAAATCAGAAAAAGAAGATTGAAGACAGTCCACTTCTAGAAAATTCGTTTTTGACACCATATATTTTTAATTAAAACAACCTATTTAGTAAACTGACAAAAGGTGATTTGATTTTTCAGTAACAACCTGTTGCTCTTTAAGCCATGCTTGCATCCATGGAATTGTCTATGGAACATTCATGATCCACAGGGGATGAATTGTCCTGATTTTGATAAGCCTCAAACTTTTCATCTAACATCCCCAGCAGGTCAATGTTTTTACTTCTCCAGTAAAACAATCTCAGCAAATATCAGATGGATTGCTATGGAATTTTATGCAATGATTTATGGTCCCCAGCAAACGAATCCTAATGACTTTGGTATTTCCCAGTTTTGCCTTAAGGTTAATTAAAGACCCACTTCGACCAGTGTTGCTTCCTGTTAAGCAGTTAAAGTTCTTTATCAAACAGAGAATGGGGTGTGGTTAATAGTCAAACGTAATCCTTTACCATCACAACCAAATGGCCGTTCTAGTAAGATCAACATCATTAGCCAGGTGAGCGATAGCCTTGATATCAGCATGGATAGCGATAGCAGTCACTTTAACATAAAGGGCCTTAGTTAGACAGTCTAGGGCACATGGTTTAGTATTACAGGATTGATTAGTATTTCATGGTTATTAATGTTCTGTGTTCTTCTACACATCGAAAGGTCACACACACCTTCTAAATTCATACAGTAGAATATATTTGCATGAAGAAGCTGTCCTGATAAATCCTGAGATTCTGTCACATTTCTTTCAGAACCTAAAAGTTTAATCCTTTTTCCTTTGGAGAGTAGTTACTAGTTAGTTCTCCTGATTAAATATGCCATGACATTTGTCACATTGACTAAGCGTAAGCACAGTGTGAACCTGCCTGTGTAGGTGCATCTTACTGTCTGAATAATGCAGTCTTTAAATAGCAGGAAACAGACTGTACCTTTTGACTTAAGACCAGCTTTTTTGTTGTTGTCCACACCTCACTTTAAGATGAAAACGCCCAGGGCTGCACAGGCAGATCCAAGTACATTTGCTATTTACACAATGTGGGCACTACGCGTGACAATGACGGCTGCGTTGGTCTGAAAGTAGCAATAACTCTTGTGCTGCGCTATGTGCAACTTTACAGCAAGCTTATTCATAGGCAAACCGTAACCTGAACTTTTACATTTACTGACTATTACAAGACAACTTCACTGTTAAACTGTCCCTCTGCTCCAATCAACAACACTTGTGTGCCTTGAACATAGTCACAACCAGACACATGCTATGGACTGCCCTATTTCTTGAAAGAGCCATGCTATTATGTACATAAGCATAGCTTGCAGGACACTATATATGACTCTCAGATTCTACTATAGCCATACGCCACTGTTTCATTTTAGGAACAGCTTATTTTTTCTTAAGTTTGAGCCAAAATATTTTTGTCAAAAAAATTTGGGTGAACATTGTGGCTAATCACCATTGTCTGGAAATGACTCAGAAAACTTTAAGGTCACACATGTTGACTTTCCTGAGTAAAATGTCACAGGAACCACAGAATAAATTTAACTTTTCATGTAGCGCCATCACGACGGCATCAAGTCGGATATTTACAAAATTTTTCTAGCAATTTGGTTTATGAAAGATACCTGCAAAACTAATGATGAATTAAATTAATTCCAAGCAGCCTCATAGTTTACTGCTATTAAGCAAGTGCTAGCACACCAATATGCTAAAGTATAATGGTACACAGTGTAAACATTATACCTGCTAGACATCAGCATGCTGGAATTGCCATTGTGAGCATCTACTTTTAGATTAAGAAATAGGATTCACACTCCGACACACACCAGCCTAAGCAGACTGCAAGGGTTCAGTGATCATTATGAATGTAGCTATAACAGTGTGTGTGTGTGTGTGTATATATATATATAAATATATCTATATATATATATATATATATATATATATATACACACAGGGTTCCACCCAGACGGTGGAATTATATATATATATATATATATATATCAGGGTTCTCCCCAAAAATTTTTAGTGTAGCGGCACACCGTCTGTCCGACGGTCATCAGCTCCGTCAGCCGGGGGTAGGACGGACGCTCATCGCCATCAGCCGGGAGCTCCTAGCTGTCAACCGGGGGACGGACAGACGGACGCTTGTCACTGTCACGCGCGGAGTATAGCGGCGCAGCGCCGCTGTTCCACCGTCTGGGTAGAACCTATAGATATATATATATATATGTATATATATATATATATATATATATATATATATATATATATATATATATATATATATATATATATATATATATATATATATAAATATAAAATAGGAACATGTAGATGAAGACTGCAGCCTTGCAGTATACAAAAGCTCAGTTTACAATACTAAACATGCCAGATGATTAGATTAAAGATATGATGTAGGACATTGTTTTGACCAGGACAAGACCTAAGTGACATGATTAATGATCTCTAATGTCAATGCAGCTCTGCGGATGATAAGTGTGTTATTGTTTTTCATATTGAAGATTACATGTTTATAAGTGACTATGGCTTAGTAAAGCATATCTGAATCAATAGCCAGCGGATCATTTATGGCTAACTTTCAAACCTTCAGCATTGGCTTATTAGTTGCAGTTTAATTGCTGCTGTTTCAACAGCAGATGGCCTAGTGCCAGAGGGAAGTTCCACATTAACTTTATTACAGTAATTCCTCAAACTGGGTAAAAGTTCTTTGAATGCGGGATCTGAGTTTTGAGGTCAGTACTTTAAAATAATGTTCAAGGAAAATAATTTGAGCTGCAAGAAAAGCATGGGTTGACCTATATAAGGTGAAACAGCAGCCTGATTGGGTGGTGTTGCAGGGACCTCACTAGCAATTAGTATTCGCTACTTCACACTTTAGCTTTTACATGCTGGCAAGTTAAGTCTGGTTGGTACCATTTGAGCTCTAATTTCTGTAGGTGTGTTTAGGCATCAGAAACTCATGTCATTGTTGTCTTACAGCTGCTTTTTCAAACTATGCCCCTGGATTACATGTGAAGTGGCCACATATTAAAATAGTCTTTGATGCAACTGAGGCAGTTTGTCAAAGGCACAGTTCCAGGTGTTTTTGCTGATAAGGAATCTGCAATCTTGAGATTGGAGGAGACCATGAAAGATGGCTAGAGGGGTGTGTTCGGGGTGTTTACTGAGTGGCTCATGTGTGACTGGATTGGTGTTGATGTCTGTGAAATCTAATGGCTCTATTTGTCGTGCTGTAAATGTTAGTTGTAGCGGTGTGCTCCTTGCCTCAAAGCTCCACTGGAAGGCGGAAAGAAATTAAAATGATTATCAAAAATTAGGATTCAGACTTCTTTGACTTGTTTTCAAAGACATCGTATTGATCTATGATAGAAGTCATCACAACACGTTATTGTTATACTGTTTTGAAAATCATGAAAAAAAGACTAGAGGGCCTGCTTAGACAGAGTTCTTCTTTGCAGTTGGTTCCCATCTGAAAGCTGCAGGCTGGAGCAGTTTTAAAATGCAGGCTCCAGGGTGGACAGTTGCCATCTTGCCTCTGGCTTTATCAATGCTGGCATCTGACACTGGCAGCAGTGCTGGAGCTCAACCCTCCATTGAAGAAGAGGAGAGAGGCTCACGTATTTCCACTTTGCCCTTGGACACTTCCAACAAAGACTTTGTCTGAATGATATCTGGAAAGAGGAAATGAAAAGTAAATCTGCCCTTCATGGAGGTTGCTGGGATGGAGCTAAAAATCCATGACATAGATGCCCCTGTACATACTTTAGTTTATACACTAAATGTCCACTTTTGAGTTTATAGCTTGGAACCAAAGAATGTGACAAAGAAGTTAATCATATCAGAAAATGGAGGTTAGGCTCACCCACATATCATACTATGCACAGATGGAACCTTCTTTAGGACATTGATGGCATTGTGCTGAACTCCCAAAACCCCAAAGTGCTCTCAGATGTTGTTTCTGTTTTCCGTTCGGTTACAATCTGCCATTTATGCATTTCCACATAACAGTTGTAAAGGAAATAATGACTCATGTAAGAGCCATCTTAAAACTTTGGACTTCCAAATTGTACTTTACAAAATCGAATTTAGCGTATTCTCAACGGACTACAAAAACTTATGTACTGACTCGCAGTGATAAATTGCCAGTCTAAAATGTACTTAAAGCAGCTACAAGACACTTTAATTTTTTTCTTTGTAAATTCTGGTGGCCCCTGTGGAAAGTAGCGGTAGTGTTTCCACTGCCTTGTCATACATTTGTTTTGAAATTGGATGAAAGGAGGACATAATGTATTATTTTTAGGATGCATGGCAATCTAATTCTGGCTATGTAAGATTAACTGTAATATAATGATAGGGAAGCAGAGTTAACTTAGTTTTAAAGAAGTACTGCACCAAAAGATTCTACAAAGCAGCTTTCCTCAGGTTGTGAGACTCCTCAATTTATTCTCAGCACTTCATCATAAAAAAATTGCTCTAAGTTTCTGACTCTGTGCGGATCGTCCCAGTGAAAAGCATTGACAACAACTGGGATATCTATATACCATAGGAACACCCAGTCTAGGACTGAAACATTTTAATAGTAAAAGTTCCTTTTTGTACTTACAATAAAAAATGTGACTTACCTAGTTGTTTATTGCAGTTAGCTGACAATATCCTGGTGAGTTTAAGCGCCGAATGTGCCCTAAGGCCATGTGTAAACAGTGCATGAAATTGAGGGCACATTGAGGTGAATGAGACTGTGGCAAAGTCTGACTGTGGTTGCCGAACAGTGGAAGAACCATGCAGGTATGATCGATTTTAGAACCTCCTGTAATGTCTATGAAAAAGCCAATTTTTATTTCATCAGGACCACCGGGCAAGAAAAATGACAATGGTGTCGCTTTAACTATCCACTTTTCAGGTTAGCATACTGATGTTAATTAGGATCTCATTTGTTTTGCCTAGCAGCTTCACTCATTGGAACTGCAATAGTTGGTTGGATATTCTCTACAGTATAGCCATAAGTAACAGGCTAGCTGTCTGAGAACAAAGGAAGGACATAGCATGGAGGTTGTTTGTGTAAATAAGACTTTCTTTTTGTGCAACGGTGCACAAGTCTGAAATAACCACCAATTTGGTAGCTTTTAAAGGGATATTCTGGTGTAAATTTAATCCATGGTCTAACACACCGTGAAACCGTGTTAGACTCCCTCTCGAGAGATCATCTTTGCAGACCGCTAGCTAACGTAGTTTTAGCATCCTCAGAAACGACCAACGACAACAATACATTGCAGTAAATGGGTCCAAATATAAAACAGCACCAAACTTCAGCAACATTAGAAATAGGGTCCCAGCACATATTTCAAGGCATCAAACATTTGATATAGTTGCCGTATTTGTCGGAAAAGATAAACAAAACTCACCACCCGAGAAGCCTTCTTTGTTGTGGGGAAGCCCTGTGAGTCGATTACCGAATGCAGTAGAGTCCCACAGTAATGATCATCATTGAGCTGCGGAACTCTACTGCACTCGGTAATTGACTCACAGGGCTTCCCCACAACGAGCCTGCAGCTGGAGAGGTGAGTTTTGTTTTTCTATTCCGACAAATCCGGCAATCCTTTAACTAGCCTATTGTGGTGTTACAGAGTCACAGAACCTACAGAAGAGATCATGGTGGGTCTGATGTATTTGGCTTGGACAAGCAAGCAGCCTTTTAACCATGAGGAAGGACAACTTTTCGAATTCCCCCCACTGTGTTTTCCTGTGCTAGTAGGGGCCCCTGTTGCTAAAACAATATTCTTTTTTTAGGTTGTGGACATGTCCGTTTCTACATCGTATTTTAGGCTTTTTTATAATCCAATTTAGATAAGAATTGTGTTGGGTGCTCTTGGAAAACTAGGGAAAAAAGTATTTCAATAGCGGACAGGGGCCCTCCAAATAAAAATTTTAAAAATGCCAGAGGAGGAAGGAAATTTTAGGAGGCCTTTATTGTAGTGGCTACAGCATGAAAAAAAATGTTTTGACCAATGTACAGTGGTAGTACTTATATTTTGAGGGCCTTGGTGGTGGTTAGGGGGCATTGCTATAATACAGTATATCCATCCATGTCATCTAGATTCTTTTCACATTCTAATCAAATATTGTATATAAGATATATGCATTTTTTTGTACAAATGTTCTATTTAGCACCAGCATTACCATAGAAATATTTCCCAGTAACAGCAGTCATAGTGCCACCTGTCAGATACAGTACCTGGAGGTGTTTTTGATAAAGCATGTAGTAGACATATTTCAGCCCAGGTTTTATACATCAGTTTTTTCTTCTTCACAGTTTCTCCTCTTACATCCACAGCGATTTATGTGATTTCCCACCCTCTCAGTTTTTTCCTCCCCTTTCAACTCCAGATCTCATGCAGGATTCCCCTAGTTTCCACCTGGCCCAGTCAGCCATCAGTTGGAGGGCATCGCTTTAGAGTGAATTATTGATCAGATATATTCCTCGACCATGACCTGTTTGGCTTCACTCAGAAACATGTTCTTTCTTTGGATTTTCATGAAGTACTGGTAGCTGTTATTATCCTGTCTAATTGAACCACACTGAAAAATGCTTTTATTAAGGAGGCACATCTGCATAGATTTGTGATTATTCTGCTGATTAGAATATGAGCGAGTGCAAATTAAACTGCATTGTAAGAAGGTCTGTAATAAAGTCCATTAAGGCTAGGGTTTTACACAGCTCAAAAGGTTGATGTTTTTCACTGGAGACCACATTAAAGTGGTTATCTGCAAGATTACCGCTGTAATGTTTCTTCATTTTTCATAGCTACAGTCAAGCCTTAGTCCTTTAGTATGAGGAATAATGCAGCTTGTTACTCTTAGGTCATTGCAGGTACCCTTCCGATATTCCACATTACACACTCATGATCCATTTTATCTCCCACAGGTCTTCATATTGGCTCTCATCTTGTATCACAGAGTACATCAAATGTTTATCATGAAGATGTCATGAAGGCATGTAGAGAGTAGAGTAGCCAGAGGAAGTCGATATCGAAGCGTTTCACCCGTTGCTGTATTTCTCCCATGCACAGTACAGAAACAGCCCAGTAGTATCTGACAACCAAAAAAGCCTCCCTTTCAGACTACTTACGTGAACAATAATCTCTTGTAGCAGATTGATCTGGATTTATGTATTCCATATTAAGTGTTGGTTTGCCTACATCAAATTCAATCAACAACAGCAGTACATCTAATTTTTTCTTTTAACTTTCATTTATCCTTGCAGATAGTTCTGTTTTAATTGTGCAGGTTTTGAGATATCTGCCTCTCAAATTTCTGCTTCCACTCTTATACAGTGAAAATGAGTTGACTTTTGTTTGCCATCTTCACAGCATAGAAGAAATATACTTCAAATTTGAACAGCAGTACCTCTTTCCAGAAACGGCTGTCCCAGTTTCTCTTAATTACCCACAGAATATGCTGTAGAGAGCTTTCATTGGAACTACTTTTCAACAAAGAAATCACTCTGGTGAAAACTGTTGACAGTCTGATATCATACATTGTGTATTTGAGAAAAGACTGAAGTATCTCTTCAGCCAACAGAGCTCATTGCTACAAGAGCTTATTTACGCTGATCAGATTGGATATTGAATCTGTTTAAGATGTCGAATTGCAAACATAGTGGGAGACCACAGCTCTCTTGGCTCTATGCCATAATAAGCAGTGTGCACATCACGCCATCAAGCATTCCTCTTGGACTCCTGTCTTACTGTAAAGTTACCAGTGAGGTGCCTCAAAGGTCGCACAGAAAGAAACTAACACACAGCTCTTATTGATGGCTCAGGATTATCATTGAACCCTGGAAGACACCTGCCGCAGTAAAAACCTCATAGTTTTCATTCCAAATATAATTCCCCAACAAATCAATCCATGCAATGAATACAATGCTGCTAAGCATTAAAAATATGTATTGGCAAAAGTCCCAGATCTGGATTACCACAAAAATCTAATCAAGTAATCAGCATAAGGTATCTTTCAGAAAAACAAAATCTTCTAAATCTGTTACTTTTCAGATACATCATGCAAACAAACAAAAACAGATGGAGTAAAAACCATCTTCCAATTTAGTTTTCAGATGTGATCAAAATTAAGTACATGTATTCATTGCACTCAATCTTCATTACGGTGCCCATAAAAAAAGCTTTAAATAAAGACGCCTTTCAGTCTCCATCTCGGTCAAGAATTATTGGAAGTTGAAACTCACACTCGAGTACTGTCTAATAAATCATCTGGCTCAAAGACCCATGGCACTGTCCTCTACATCACACCACTCAGACTGGTGCCAGTGTCTCCTTCCTTCCTTCCTTCCTTCCTTCCTTCCTTTCTTTCAAGTCCTCCAGGAGCTTTTCTTTTTTTCGGCTTCCAGTTCCCCTTCACAAATGACCATACAGACAAAAAAACTTCACGCAGTGAGATTTATTTACTCACTGTTGTTAATGACAACTGTTAAACCTAAAATCAAATGCTATCCTGATGTTGTTTGTCAGTCAGATACTTCAGTAGAGGAAACACTTACCTGTAGTCTCTGTCATGAGACAGTGATATTTTTAGAGAAATATTACCTTGTTTTCGCTCCACTACTGACATACTCTCTATAGTTCTGGAACTATATTTGAAGTAATCAAAGAAGACAAATATGAAACAGCAGCATGTTAGTACAGTATGTTTCAGGAGTTGTCGTGATCACTCTGAAATACAAACTAGACCATTAATGTCTACAGTGGAATTTATAATCTTCTGTTAAGCACTTAAAGTTCTAGCTGCGCTAAGCACTAATCCATTCACCTTCTCAAATTAAGTTTCCGACCATTTTAGGGATCATGGGAATCTATATTTCCACTGTAGAGTTTTTGTGGAAAATGAGTAGAGTTGGACAATAAATACTGGGCCTAGAATTTGTTACAATACTTGGAAAATTCATATTATCGGGTATATACAATAGGAGCAGTAGGTTTCTTTTACACTTGTAAAGAAAATGTGTGGATTGTGTGGAGCACATACGACTTCCTCACAAAGACCGTCCTGAAGTTTGGATCAGTAATGAATTTACCTGAAAAGGTGACCAAATCCGCTGGCTCAAAAATATACAAAGTAGTATGTGTTCCACTTATTCAATCACAGAAAAATGAGAGCTGTCATAATAATTTGAACTGAAGACTGTCATGATATACATTTTCCTTACAAGTGCATGATAATGCAAAGCCAAATTGCTTTCATGGGACAAGCAGGGCATCAACATACTCAAATACAGTAGGTGCTAGTATGCATTTTTGTGGTTGGTTTCCCCTCCACCAATACACACAGAAAATGAAGGAAAACAAGTAGAAGAGGGGAAAAAGTCTTAGTTTTAACACAACAAATCTTCTTTGATCTATGAAATAGGAAATCATTCATCTTTGCTCACTGCATATCAGCCTTTCTTACCCTCAAGTGTCCATAAACTACAAGTTAGGAGCTTGTTAGGAATAAAAATGTGAAATTGATGTTTATCTTATCGTTATCAGCCGTGTGAAACAGGTGGTTATTGTTTATTGTTATTAGCTGAAAAAAGTCCATATCAGGCATCCCTAAATTGAAGAAGTAACCCTGTGTGATAAATGACTGGCAGGAATGGCTGTCTCAGAAACTACAAGTAGTTATATCAAATACTTGCACCAACTGATTTAGAACCTCATGGTACAATTATTTAGCTTGTAAAATAAATGTTAAACTTATTTTTGTGATTTATTGTTTTTTGTTTTTAAATGTAGTTCGTCTACTAATACATTGTTTTGTAATGTGTGGCTACATGTCTCGACAGTTAAATTTTAACAGAGAAAATTCTGTGTTTTTTTTCCTTAACGCACTAAATGTAGTCCTTTGTCATGAATGGGCTAACATGCAGACATGTTTCACTGAGATCAAGACTATAAAATGGAAAAAGCAATTTTCTACTGATTGCTCTTTTTGTAATCCATAAAAGAGGCACTACTACTGGGAATTTGTCCATTCTCCTCCACTTAATTTCCTCCGTTCAAAGCCTGTTCCTGCATCACCTTAACCAGCCTTGATGTAAACACATGCGCAGTGTGTGCGTGTGTGTGCATGTGTGTGAAAAGACGACAGCACACACCAAGCATTGAAATAAAGAAGATCAAAAATATTGCTACTCCTTCAAAATTAAGTAATGCTCTCTGTAAAATAATCTTGTTGTTATGTGTTTATGTATTAGCTTGTGTTTTAATCATATGACATGCCTGCAGTGAATATTGCCCTGCAGGGGTAAATTCTGTTTATTGGCTGGAATTGAAAATCTAAATTGAGTTCCTGCAAAATGGCTTTGAAAAGTTTCCGATACTGAATCATTAGAGAGCTGTCCCCCTGTGAACTCCTGTGGCTGGTATTGCTTTGTAAGGAATCTTTGTTATCCACAAATCCGTGGCCATATCTGTGTACCTGTGCTGAGTTGGGAATTGTGTCAGCAAAATGACAATAAAGATAACAAAAGAGTCAGAAAGCTCTATCCTAGATTCTGCTGAAAGTAGGATCCATGGGGCCAGCTTGGCCTCGTACCAAAACTGTGACTCTCACAAGAATTCTCTGCTATGTGGAAATAATTTGTATTTGATCAATTTTCATTGAGCTTAATAACATTTAAGATGTTATTTTGAGAAAGATGGCTCATTACACGCTGTATTAATAGCTAAAAACTGTCTGGCTTGCAGAAATTGTATGAGGCTCTTTTTTTGTACACATCACATTACTGAACTGTCAACACAAGAGACCTATTCAGTCGTTTTTGTCTGTGGCCTTCTGCCCATTTTACATTCAGTCTGTGCCAAAGAATTGAAGCTCTTTTTTATGGTATTTCCCACTTTCTTATTCATATTATACAGCATTTGTATGACTTAATTGGCCGCAGAAAAAGTATGACACCTTGTCTTGATTCTACAACAAGTAGCTGCAGTATTCTTCCATACAGAAATTCACAGTTTTCAAAAGATTCCTTCTTATGTTTTAGAGCAAATTAAAGTTGTAATGGATCACCAGACAGAATGAGTTCATTCTCAAAGCAGCAACCAGCATGTCAAGATATCAATAACCAAGACATTTTTTAGCTGTGTCTGGGTCCATGTACAGTATATTAAAGTTGGCTCCAATTACTGTATGACATGCACTCAGTTTCTGCTCATGGAGTATTGATTTTGTCTCCCTGGAAACAAAGTGCTAACCCTGTCTTACTGTCATGTGATTTAACATAGTGAAGCATTTTTTAAGCTCTTTCATTTCAGTCAACCAGCACACACTCAGTATTCATTAAGGAATTATATGACTTCATTTAAAAATCACTGGGCATTTACATGTATTTAATTTTAGGAATAGAAAATCACTTTTGATGGATTGCAGCCGAGCCAGCTAAAAGCCTTTTCAAAGGTTAAAAAGAGCTGCTGGAGCTTCTGTGGCCTTAAACACATTTATCTGAATGAGATGACAGGTGTTATTAGTAACTGTAGTGCTGCAGGGTTTTTTTTACAGTCATCATTATAAAATTCACTGCTGTGTGCCTATTGAAAAATGTGTGTTGATTCAAGGGGTTGGCAATCTGATGATTATAGGTGATGATCGATGTTGAAGGTGTCCACAATCTATTGGAGCATCGTAGTGATTGAGGTATTTAAAGTCTTCTTGCATCTGTTTTCAAACTTCACATAACGTAATTGACTAGTGGATCTGAGCTACTTGAACAAGACTAGATAGCTATGCTAATTGGACACATTGCTTCATGTGGCTCTTACTGGGTTACATATTGTAACTATAAAACACAAGGTATACCTAAGTACATGGTAGATGAGGAACCTGTGCCAAACAAGATCCAGTGCAATAATGTGTTTTAATGGTGCAAATGGAGAAAGTCATAGACTATATTGATCATGTCTTGGTGAGTTTATAGTATAACCAATGAAATGTCATGGTAACATAAAAATCACCAGGTCCCCTCCTCTTGGGAGACTTTTTTCACTATTTCACTATAGAAATGTAGTTGTAATCTGGGTTTAAACAAGCTGAAGTTTACAAACAGACAAACTGGAGGAGCTATGAACATGTTTTCTACATGCATACATCATGTGCATTATATTGGAGCAGATTTATGCAGTTTACATTCAAATGTACTGTTCAATTAATAGTTGCATATGTCTTAAATACATTTAAATGTGCTATAGAAGGCTAAAATCATAAATTATATTTTTTGCATATTGTTAAATAAACTTACATTTCCCTGGCTACCTCAGCTGCATGTTGAAGTGTCCTTGAGCAAGATGCTGAATCCCAAATTGCTCCTGATGAGCAGTTGGCACCTCGCATGGCAGCTTCTGCCATCAGTGTATGAATGTGTATGTGAATGTGACAAGTGTTGTAAAGCACTTTGAGTGGTCAGTAGACCGGAAAAGCGCTATAGAAATGCAAGTCCATTTACCATTTACCAGTATAAGCCCAGACCAGACCTTGTAAGGCTGTTGGACAAAATTCCAGAGTGTGATGAATTAAGCAAGAATGTGTTTCATTTTCAGCCTTTCATTTGTAAGAGGAATCATTTCTTTTTTTCTTCTTTTTCCTTTGATTTAAATATGAATACTTTCAGATTACTTCTTAAAATGTGACTTCATAGAAATTTCAGTTTTTGTCGAGTCTAGTGGCCCCTTTTGACAAAAGCAGTACAACACCAGCGCCTGCTGTTGTAAAGATCTGTAGAAGATGAATAGTTTAAAAATGATGGCAATGGATGTAAAAAAAATAAATGAATATAAAAATAAATAAATACTCTCGATTTTACAGAATTTAGCATCTTTATTGCTAATAAGGTTCAAACGTAAAGGGTTAGGGTCACAAACAAACCCAACAAAGGTAATAGGCCTATTTCTTGTTGGGTTGTGTTGCTCTCGACTGCATTAGATTCAATATAAAATTGTAATATGTCATTTTCTAAGGCTCTTAGGGGCATTTTGCTTCATGTTGTGCCCTCTCCTTGTACATCAAGGGGGTGTACATAAAACACATTTACATCACAGAAACCTGTTATTCTGATACAATACAGGGAAGACTGAAGGGGCTATAATGTTGACAGGAATCAAATCCAACTGACCTTCACTGCAGTATCTCTGTGAGTGATCCACCAGTGCTGGTATGTTTCAAAGGGCGGGTGATATCAGAGGGGCCACAGGGCCCGAGGGTCAAATGCAGCTGCACACACTGGACTGCTGATAGTTACACTCCACAGCTGTCAAAATATCAGTGGATCCCAATGCAAAACTCTTTTTAAAGATGAAGAGAAATAAGTATTTTGCAGAACTGTGAGCCGGAACATTTCTGCAAAGTCTTGAGTATTGTTGCTTTTGAACTGGTCAGTAAAAATTGTACGAGAGAAAAACTGCTGAGTGGTGATGTAGCTTGTTAAGTAAGAAAACTCTGTGGAGACATCCAGCTAAATTTTTAATCCCGGTTTGTGCATGAAGTGCCAGAGTCAGATGATGTTCATGCAGCAGAGACTGAATCTTTTAACAGAAAATGTGTTATGATCAAGACCAGATAAAACGTGTCCTCCCTCTCCCCGATCTTCCATTGGATAGCCCAAAAGTCTGATACCCATTAGAACTGAAAGGCCTGACATGAGCCCAAGCCCGACTTTATTTCTCTCATGTTATCATCTGTTCTTTAAAAATAAAGATTTTTGTTCATAACAACAGTCAATTGACAGTAACAAGCAGTGGTTTCCATCAATAATTGATACTGTAGGAGTATGATTTTGACAAATTCAGTCTGATTTTTGACAAACTTTCACATTTTTTGAAGACTTACCCATAACTCAGATCTCAGATCTTGCTGGTGTAAGCACAGCTACTGCCTTGTTACGTACAGATAAATAACATAAATAACATTACATAAATCAAATAACATTTTATATATTAAAAAATAAATATTTATCTACTAATCTTTAAGCTACTAATCAATCTACTTTAATGTAAAATAACTATACTCCTTTATTGTCTAGATTTATATAACGTAAATTTCTGGATTACTGATTCCAAAAGACATTTTTCATCATCACCTTTTCACCCACGTGATTTTTCTTTTTTTTCCATTTATCAAAGGCTGTTCCCACCAACACTGAAGGTCTGCTCCACCAAACAGGCACAAGCATAGAAAACACTTCAAAACATCCGCAGTGTTTCATCTCCCCCTCAGCCTGACAATCATCCTTGGAAGCAAAAGGTCAGGATTGTGCAGGCTTTTATGATGATAACAACCAAAGCTTCTGAAAAGAGAGATTCTGTCACTTGCTCCTGTTTATTGCTCACTTTACTCTCAATTCCTTTGCATCAAGAGTCTGAAATGTCGGAGGAAGGTGGTCCTTTGCCCAATTTTTTTAAAACGTAGATCTATGTGACCTGTAATCTAACGGTGTAAACTGTATTGACATATACAGGCATATGTGCAAGACAAACATTGGGAAAGAAGGGATGATTATGCATAGCATTGTGTAATTATTATATTAAAGCAATGTCCTCTGTGACTAATACAGTTAATAAAAGAAACCCATGCCTTCAAAATTAAGGTTGGGCGTTGGGTACTGATCTGCTCATGAACACAATGATCTACAATAACCAAATTGCGACAATTTATGTAAAAATTTACATAAACATTTTATAGTAGGTCACCACCTTGGTTCATATGTATTTAGACAAATTAATAGTTGGACCATTTTTTTTTCGAAAAACAAGTGATTACAGAAATTTCACTTTGCTGGTTAACAGAAAACGAAGGCAAACAAACTTGACAGCAATGTACATTTAATCACCACTTCTGTTGGCATGGATCATCGGTCTTCGACATGAGTCAAGTGCTGCAGAATTGTCCAATTTGAGTGTTATTCCAAGGGAGATTGAAACAAAATGTGCTACAGGCTCAGATTTCAGAGAAGAATCTTCACAGCATGAAACAGCACTCAGTGGTTGTTGTTTTTTTCTGACTTCGGAGTGTTTATTGTAAAGAACCTGTACGGACTATAAGTCAGACTTTATTACTGTACAGAATTTTTTTATTAGTGCTTCTTCATTTGCTGTGAGGAAGCTGAGCAATCCATCATGTTCTGGTGTTCTTTTATATTTGCACCTGCTATTGCACACAGAGGATATTAAGAAGCGGAGCCGTACAAGCGAAATAGCCAGGACCCAAGCCAAAATTCAAACCCACACACAGAGCTACAGTGTGCGGTTGATTTTCCATGAAAGAACATTAATTCGCTCTACTCCTGAGACACTATGTTTTTCACCAGCATCCTGAGGTCTGACAGAGTTGTTCAAACGGGTTTTCTAATAAAAATTTCCGCACAGTGAGAGGAAGTAGTGGCAGTTGTGTGACAGGATTAGGCGAGTGTAAGGTAGATATTTTTTGAACAAGGCACCTGCAACTCTGGCTATCGTACTGTACTTGTCTAATGATGTCAGATTACACGGTCACCAAGGGACCCAACAAAAGACTTGAGCAGAAATAGCGAAGACGGTGCAATTTCCCTGACTGGCGGGGCTGTGTAATACTGCGCAGCATGCATAATTAAAAACACGGCACACGCTCTCTCTGGCTTGTTGAGTCTGCTGTTGAGCTGAAGCAGTTTTTAACGTTGTTCTTGTGCCTTCAATCCAGTGTGCTCTGCACTGACGACTGTCCCCTGTGGGTGTGTGGGAAGGAGAGAGGAGGGGAAGAGGGGACGTGAGGAAAGGAGGGAGAGATGGCTGGCTAATGCCTGCTTCTTTTTTAGTGGCCGCTTTTAGATACGATCAAAATAAACATTGTACCTCAGAGGCAAAAGGCCAGCTACCAACTGTGTCGGTTTCCCTGTTTTGCAATTTGTTCATTTCTTTTTGTTGTGGTTTTCAGGCAATGAGTCAAACATGGCAAGACAGCAGATGGATAGACGAGCAGCAAGATGAACTGGAAGACAGGCAGACAGACAGGCCATGTTGCTGGGGATAGGGTTCACCTGGGGTTTAACCTGAGTTGCATTTGATGGGTCAGAATCCCCACAAGAAGTGTATGATTGTAGGATGATTTTCGCAGCCAAAAACAGGAACATGATGACCCAAATCTGTTCAGTACTACTTAAAATGCTTTTTTTTTTAAGGAGTTTAATTTTTCTTTGCAGTCTTGAGAAAAATAGATAGGAAGTACCCATTATTTTCCAATCCTTATTTCTTCCCCGAATGAGATTAGAAGAGTGGTGACATGCACTCATACTCACAGGAGAGTGAGTGGCATGCATTTGTTGCATCATTTGTTTTTTTTAAATATCATTCTGTACTATATCTTCCTTTGATTTAGCTTTGAGGTGGGAGCTGAGCAGCAACCTTCCACCTCCATCCTCAGGGAGAAACACGTGGGGAGTCAAGAGTTGACACCGGGAAGAGGGAGTCGTCTGCAGGAAAAACAGGGAGACGCAGTGATGTGACTCTGTGCCAAATGTTTACAGGCAAGCTGACATAGTTAGAAGATGGAAAAGGGCTGAAACGAGGCTGTCTCTCTCTGCACTCTTGGAGGAATGAGAGAGATAGGAAATCTAGGTCATCCCCACTGATGCATTGCAAAGCGAACTTCAAACAAACCTGGCCTTTAGCGTGATGGCTCTCTAAAGCTATGTTACATGCCATCAGAGACTGATCGCCATTTTCTGCCAAGAGCTGGCATGAAGTGATGAATAGAGTCGATGTGGAGAATAGGCACCGCAAACTCTATCCGTCAATCTTTCTGTGTATTTGTGTATGAATGCGGCTTACCATATGTATACAAAGATATCATGCTTTTGGATCTGGCTTTGTCACCAATTAGTTGGCCCATAGTTGGACCACATGCTAGGTTTCTATGGCTCATCGGCCCTTCACTCGAAATTGCCTGAGGGAAGTCTTATCCGTAATCATAGCCCTGGGAATTGTGGTAAAAAGCTTTGTTCTACTATTGAAAGCTCGATCTGTCTATTTCAAGGGCAGCTGGTTGAAACAATAGTGTTGTGTTGAAAACGATATTTTCAGAAGCTGTTGCCTCAAAATTCAGGTGTTATGATATGTTTTTGTATTTCGCAATCTTAGTAACATTTCTCATGTTACTGTCAATCACTTTAGCTTTAATTTACATGCAATTTATGGCGATGCATCATTAATATAAGACAGAAAAAATTGCAACAGCTTTTGCATTCAAGCTATTTACTGTTTTCCCTCAAATCCAGTTGTGAAGACAACATTTGAGTCTGAAGTGGCATCACAAGTTTGTAGAACTTTTCAAAAGCGTTTGGTAGTGTAGATGCATTCTGTTTTAGTTGAGAGTTTGCGAGCAACATGAAAAGCTCCCATTAGAAATGTATGAGCTTAAAGTCCAAATGAACCGAGACCCCATTAAAGAAAGAACAAAAACACAGCCGTGTAGTTCAGAGTAGAGAGTGTTTTGTGCTCAACCTTGCAGAATAATTTTAGAATAATGTTTTATCATGTGCTACATTACGTAAGCTATAATTAATGGAGACAAGGCTGTGCTGAGGGCTTACTCATTGTTGAGTATAGGAAGGCTTTCTGACGAGCTGTTAAATAAATGGTGGTGTCTGCTCTTGCTGACACAAAGGCTGAGTGCTAAAGTAAATGTGGAAGTTCCAAAACATGCAATGGCTTGAATGCCTGTTACATAGCAGCTCCAATAATTAAGCTCTTTGTGGAGTTGATGAACATTACTTTGTGTTAAAATAAGGCAAAGTCCCCCATGGGATCTCATTTTTTGGTAATGGCAATAAACATTTAACATTTAAACATTTAATTTGTGACATGAATTGCACATATTTCTTTAATATAGCAATTTCAAGAGAAATTAAAGTTTGTCGTAAAGATGGTACAGTACTGTTTAGTTTTGTGTGAAACTACTTGAGAGATACATTGTCTCTTGCAAAAAGTAGTTAGACAACAAAATTACTGCAAGTCTGGCCATATCAACAGCTATAGTTATGTGAAAGTAGAATTAGTTGGTTTCGTAAGCTAGTTAGCATGTTGGATCTACAATATGTTGGGTATAGGTTGGTGTTAGTGTCAAACGAGACGTTGTTGCTCATATAACCTTTGGGTGTGTAGTCCTTCTAACTGCTTGTTTATACAGTCACACTACGAACTAACGACTAGGCCATTGCACTGCCCAAGATACATGAAGAATCTTTTCTGGCTTTTTTCTCTTTCTTTATACAGTGGGTCAGTTATGAATATTGCAGGGAATGATGAACCAAGAAGCAGCCCCAGTAAGCCGTTATGTGAATAGTTTAAATGCAACTGTTTATTGTGTTTTTGGAAATCTACTCACACTGGGTGCAGCATAGAATCGGATTGTGGTTACTCAAAGCATGATGGAGAAGGCAAATACGTGACTGACTTCTTTATTCAAACAAAATTAATTTGTTAGGCTGCACTGTAAACAGCACCATTATTTACCGTTGTATTTCAAACAAATTAACTGCTTGATTGTTACCTCAAGATTGTTGTTAATGATCTGAAATGTGGATATAAGTACTAGGTATTAAAACAAGCACAGCAGTCAGGTAAATTCAGAAAATTACATAGTGTTACTGTAGTACATCCTTGTATGTTTTGTCTTTGTAGTGAGGGTTCAGATCAGTTTACAGGATTGACAGTAAATCAAAAATAGCTTAAACCAAGCAAACACCTTAATTCAGGACGGCCCTTGCATCAGATTCTTTGAGAAGGCTGGTTGCTATAAATCTACTATCAAGACCACATGGTCTTCCATCAAATGTCTTTAGAAAAAATAGCTTACCTTCCCTCCTTCCACCTCCAAAGGGGTACTAAGGAGTGTCCATAGCTGATTAACAGCATTTATATATGGAGTTTTGGCTCTGAAGATTAGAACCTTTTAACATTATGGATACCATTTGAGAGTGGAATAACTTAAAGTCAAGGCATTCCCAGAATAGATGGAATGATGTATCAACCTCCCCACTCTTTTGCCAATACAAACCATACTTACTCATCTTTGACAGTCTCACTATATGCCCTGCATAATATCTTAAATTGGATAATCTTATACCTCACACACTTGGATGAGAGCATGGCACTGCTCCATATTGAGTCCCACTGAGCAGTAACAAGCCATGTGGTAAGATCAAGCTCTCGTGCCAGCTGTGTGGGAGGCATTCTGCATTTTAGGAAACAGCAGCTGAATGGTCATTTATTAGTAACATGAGATGCCCACATTATTCTAATCCTGTTCCAACGAGGCTCTTATTGTTTGTCACTGGGATCCTTGCCTATATGTAGTGCCCCTAAATGAACTGGAATCGGTATCAAGCACTCCCCTTGCAGCTCATTCCTTCCTCATCAGTATTAATGAATATTTCTTGTTTCATCTTGAGGTACGCATCTCAAATATGATCTAAGGTTTGACATCAAGCACATGTGGACCACCTGGGTCTGTTTCCATTAATTAAGAAGCGTGATGTCCACACGAAGGCAGGGAGCCTTTTTGTTTCAGCGTAGTGAATATCTTGATTGGACCCCTTGATGCATCATTCATAAATCAAAGTGCAAGGCCTGGATAATCCTGGTTACCACTACAAAGCCAAATAGAGCTCACCGGGAATAACTTATTATTCATATCACTCAATTACCCCCCTAAACAACATTTCAGGGAAACATGCAGGACATCGTGGAAAGATCAGACCAGGTGCATTCACATTCCATTGAACACAATGCCAGAATAGCTTGGCTTTGAAGTTGTGACCTGTATTGTAGAAGCATAATATACAGCATGTCCTTCATAAAGTCCATTTAGCCTTATTCAGTTTGTTTGTAGTTACTGAAGCTCTTTTTTTATAGTAACTAGTTACAGTAGCCCTTTTTAGATAGAAAAGGCAGCACATTTGCTCAAAGGTAAAGGCGGCAATGTGCCGCCCCATCTTTCTAAAAGGGAGGCGTAATATTCCTCCTTTTCCAAAAGCCGCAACTTGGCGGCCACCGCCACTGTCTACAAAATGAGAGCTTTACATTGCACCCCCTTGGACTTTAGAACCGGGTTTTTAGCGGGAGGCTTTTAATTTGAATGTAGCAACCGTTCATAGCTTGCCACTACAACAACAAGTGGATACAAACCGATACAAACAGCTACAGAGAACGAGGAGACGCTAGCATCTCCCGGATCTCAGCGGCTGTCCAGTTGCTCATCTTGATGTCCGCGGATGAACAGATGGACTGACTGCTGTGATCAGCTGTTTCCTGGTTTTAAAACTCCCCGGCTGTGGGTTGCACAACAGTGTAGGTCATTGACACCTCCGCCCATCTCAGTCAGTTGCCGGCACATTGACGCCTTGCTTTTAGATATCAGTGGAGGCGGAAATAAGTGTACCCTCCGAGGTGGGAAATTGGGGGTCTGTTTTGGGCCTGTCTAAAGTCGCAAAAAAGACGGCCAAATTCGTGGCTTATTGCCCAGTATGAAAACGGCTAATGAGTATAATCATGATAACATGACTTGATTTAAAGCTGATGCCTGATGGCTTGCAGTGCTGATCCTGAACGACCATCAAAATTTCACATATTTTGCATTCTTAATACTGTCCATAATCCTGCTTGATGAGCTTGGAATTCAGATCACATTGCAGAGGGGGCCCTGGACACAATAATGAATTAGGGAAAAGTTATCAAAATTGAATGGTTTTTTAATGTTGCAAATTTTAGTGTGAAAGCTGAAGCAAGATTTTGTTTGCAGATATTTGGTACAAAAGTGACAGACTGTCAGGCTTTAAACAGAAGAAAACCAAAGGAAAGGAATGGATGGTAAATGTTAGCTGTGCTAAATCAATATCGGTGTTAACCCTGTGTTGCATTCAGTACAAGTAAGCTGGATTTCAGATATTTAATTATATTTACACAATACTACATCACAGAGCTGAGTAATGATACTGTGTTATCAGTGTATTGATAATATGCAATAGTGATACACTTTGACATGGCATAGCATCGAAAGCACAGACGCAAAGATGTAACATAGTCCATACCAGTTGGGTCAACCGGAAGTCCATCGACAAGGGTCGATGCGAGGTGAAACGTCTTCAAGAAACTGAAATAGTTATTACACAATAATCAGTACACACATTAGACCCTAAAATTACACTTGATGAAATGTTTTTTTAAACTAGTAAAATTAATTGTAACTTCTATATTTGATTTTGTTAGGGAATATAATACATTTTACATCCAATCTCATCAAAGATATGTGAAGTTATCTACAGAGACTGCTTTCAGCACAGAAACCTGTGTCACACTCCTGCCTACATCCATGCAGGATTAAAAACCATGTATAGCTGCATATACACTTTGAATAAGAATCTTAAGCAGTCTACTTGGCTTAGGGATCATGATTGCAGTTAATGTGTGGGGGGGCTCGGACACAGCGTGCACAGGCCCGGGTACAGTCAGGCTTGATTTTTTTGGGCCCGATCTAAGCTCTAACTTGCCTCAGATATCATTCTGCTCAGTCCTCCCTCCCCAGTGTATATATCTAGGCCCTAATTTTCTTGTTGAGCTGCATCATCAAAATATGATTAAAGGGCTGCAAACATCCATGAATTCTGTTTATATGCAACTCCTCTGCGTTAGCATAATCTTTTTGTGAGAGGAACATACAGAGCTTGGATTACTGTTTTATTCAATATACGACAGAAAATGCATTTTTGAATGTGTCCATGAAATACATGATGCTGGAATGCCAGACAAATTATTTATACCAAAAATCTGCCAAACATTGACTCTCAACACTTTTCAATTGAATGTTACTTGGCTACAAAACTACTGTTAAGTTATGGATATGGTTATGCACCTGAAGTCAGTTATTTAACATGGCTAATGTGGCTGACAAAGGGGACAGTGTTTAACCACACTTTCCACTAGAAAGTCTTTTCAAAGGTTAGCAGGTCGCTCACAGTTCTCGCACTCCTCACTGCATCCTTTTACTCTAAGCTTCTGTAGAAAGTAATAAACTGTAGAGAGAGCTTCAAACACTTGGAGTCAAAGACAGTGCTTTCATCATTTTCCCAGCCAAGCATAGCAGCTTTCTCTCAACTGCGTGCAGACCTTTCATGCCGTCATGCAAGGACTGGGGTTGAGGTGGGTGGGATGCGGGTAGCGTTTGGGGGCCCAGTAGGGGTCTGCCAGCGCTACAGTTTGTTTTCTTTAGTTTGAACTGTGTGCAAAAGACTTATTTGCTCTCATTTCTATAATTGCTTTCATTAGGTTCATGCAGGCCAATTACAAGTGTACCTCTGCTTGTCAACAAAAGTTTCATTGGAATTAGGGTAAAACCAAAATGGATTTAATTGTATGAAACTTGGGAAAAACTTAAAAGCTGGTACCCATAAATAAACTGGAAGAAAAGCTCAATATGAGCACTACATTCGTTTGTTTATTTTTCTATCCAGACTTTTCACGTGTGAGTGATCATAGCTGTCACTATCCATTGACTTGCACCTGTAAAATCCCTTTTCTGTTTTTGGTTCAGAGTATATTTTCCATCCCCCTATACCTCTCCGGGGTTTACTTTAAAGAGGACAGACATTTACATTTTCAGTGTGGTTATGTAGCGGTACCAGACAGGGGATCTACCATGGAATTTCTCCTCTTGTTCAATTTGTTTGACCAGATGAGACAAGGCCATTCAGACAAGCTTAAAGGGAAAAAACGCACTAGGAATTAAGTATGGGCTCCATGACGAGAATAACTATTTTGAGATGTCAGACGTTGGCCAGGAGGACTATAAAAATATCTGCAAGCAGACCTACCTCTGCCAGAGCATGCAACTATTTATTTTAGGAAACGGGTAGTTCAGTGACTTTTTCTTGCTTGCGTACAGCTAGAAAGAAAGCTATTAGAGAGGAAAGAAAGCCACGTGGGATATTGTTGTAGACCACTGAATGTCTGCCCTTGTCTGTATTATTAAGATACTTAGTAGCTCAGCTCAGCATAATGGCACAAGCTAAACAAACATTGTATTTCTTCTAGTCAGCAAACTCCACAAAAGACTGAACAAAACCGAAAAAAAGTATATACCTCACTCCCCAGTTGAATTACCGTGCGAAAAGAAATAAAGGACTCACACGGCTGACGCGACACAGAGATTTCTACCGTCAGAGGAGTCCGTGTCCATCATGCACGAATTGTCTGGTCCTCCTTTGTTTGGCGCAGCAGGGGCGCATTTTGACTTTGCAACACCCAATGTGTTGTTTTTCCTCACATGCTGAAAGAGACATGACATAGAGACAAAATATGCTCACCACTTGGTGCCTCAACAGTACTTCTGATTTATGTGCAACAGACTGCAAGTCAACTACACTGCTCTCACATCCAAGAGCTCTCTGTTGACTGGTTGGAATCCCATATTTGCTTGGAGGTCTTGAAAAACTCTCTTTTACATTTTTGCATGGCATCATTGTATTTAAATTATATTCAAAATAAAAGGCATTTTAACATGGGTAAAATGGTTTATTTCAACATTTTGAAATGATGCTACGGCTCCCCATTAATTTTCAAAACCTGTACCTCAGCAGGAGCAATGTGGAGTGTGCTTATTGCTTTGATATTTACCTCAAGTTGTAGCCCATTAAATCTTCTCCGCTGAACTGAATCGGAGGTGAGTGGTGAATTATGCCTCAACTGTCTGATGATATCACCCCAAAAACACACGCACGACATCTCTGCCAGAGAGGTTATGTCCTGTTGTAAAGATTCTGACAATATGTGTCTGCGAGTTCAACTCATCCACTGTAAAAGGTGCAGATAAAAATTGTCTGATGTCTTTTTTCTGTTCCCACTTCATCCTGGACCATCATTCAGCAACAGGATCAAATTAAAACATGCATTATTGGTTTAATAGGAAGGGTCACGCATTGTTAATCTGTGCGGTACTCTCTAATAACTTTGTCATGTCGAAATGTTTTCTGCTCAGTCCTGTTGGTACTCTGTTTGGTAGGCAGTAATTGGAGAAAGGCTTCAAGGCTTCCTCCAGTGACCTCATTACCCCAATTAAATTTGTAGCCTTCTCTGAAAACAGTCCATCTCACAAAGTGATGTCTGATTATCTCTCTCAGTCCAAATGAGGTTGAGATATGCAGCTGAAGAAGTGGGGCAGGAACATATGGCTGTGCTTTCTTTTTTTTTTCTTTTTTTTTTTTTTTTTTACAGTTTGCTGCAGTGGCCTCTTCCTTAGTTCATTTAACCAAAAAGAATATCATTACGTTTTAAATAACCCTCGAAAACTATTGAAAAGTCTAATCGAATGTAAGTGTTAAGTAGATTTTGGAATATCTTGAATATCTTTTACTGACCAGTGCAATTCTTTAACACCACAAAAGCTATACACCACACAAGTTGTAGTCCTAGTCCTGTATCGTCATCTAGTTGAAATGTTAATGTTTAAAGATGCATACTGATGACTCCAGGATTACTGGACTCACCTTTGTACTGAGAAATGTGTTTGGTTGTCGGTGTTTCATGAATAAGAACTATCAGGCTGGGGGAAAAATATAAATCTACCAGTGCTCTTATGGAAAAGGAATTTTGTCCCATTAACAAACAAGCAACAAAGTTTAAATTACAAATCATCTCAAGTGTGTTAAAATTTGCAACAATCTGCACTTTGAACCAAGGGGAAAAGTCTCATACACAATATTGTAACCAAAACACTTCCTTATTGCTACCCTGTGCGGTGTATCTACTTTTCACGATTGTATTGGAGTGTCCAAATTAGATGCACTACAATAACTTCCCCACAAAATCATACAAAAGTTTGACTGTGATAGATGTGAATATTAGTCATGCAAAACCACGCATGGCATGATATAACGATAAGTGACTGAAATCTCCATTTACCGCTCACTTTAGAGAATGACAGATTGTTTTTGACGCGGGGAATAGATACCGATAGAGTGAGGGAATGACTGCTGTCACATGCCGCATTCATGTCATATTCCTCAGACGTTAATAACTAGTAGGCTCAGTTATTCTTGAGTCTTGGATAGCTAGAATTTTTGACAGCTATGATCTCTCCCACATGGTGATAGGAACTACAGGAGTCTCAACAGACTGTGGGCAAAATGGCTAAATGAACAGTAATACAGTTGATTCAGCTGATTGAATATCATGTGACTTGCACAAAAGCAATAATGGTAATCATCTCGGAAAAATGCCAGAACACTTAGCAATACGATAAAACATCTTTATTAACGTTTTCCCATTATTAGCATATAGCTTGACTCATCACTGAACACAGTACTGGTCACCCAAAAAGGTTATTAAAGAGCATAGGTGCATTTTATATAAATATCTTTTTATGACTCAGTCATAATTAAGACTTATCATAGATGTTTTATTTAGTTATCAGCTTATACAGGCATTATTCAAAGTTCATGATAATAATATATTAGTGTTTGACTGTTGTTTCTTAAAGCTTAAAGCATGATTGTACCCATCAATACTACTTTTTCTACAGACCAAAAAAAGATGACCTTGGTCTGGCAAATGTTTGTAAAAAGCCAAGTCTGTGGTTTAGCACTATTTTGCATCATTAAGGCCTCGTTCTTCATATTTACAGATATGTTTGCAAATTGAACATGTTCTTTTGCATTTTGGCCTCTCATTCACATGCTAACTGCATATTAGTTCACTAAAACAGATTTTTTAAATATGACATCTCTTCAAAACTCCAATTTCTGTGCAAGCTGAATATTCTTCTCTGGTGTTTGAATTATCGTTGGCACAGACCTAATCGCCCCCTGCTGGAACAGCATCCTTGTTCAAGTATTTATTAGTTTTGCGTTCTCTTGTGTACAGACATAATTTCAAACTGAGGGAAGAAGATAGTTGTTTAGATAAATATCTGTGTTGACAAGGCATTAAAAAGATGCTTTAAGAAGATTTCCCCTCATCTCATTATCTTTCCATTACTCCAGGAAGAATACCATCAAACACAATTTTATCACATATACATAGCTACCCTGTGCAGTATGCCCTTTTAAGATGTTGTGCTTCAAGATTTGAGCCTGAGCCTATACTAGTTGCAGATAATGTTGTCCTGTGTTTTTCAGAGGTTTTACATCCAGTGCATCAGTAGATGTATCGTTTTTAATTGGAGCAGTATAAAGCTTCATACCACTGTCAAGTGGAAATGTATTCCTAAATTGTGTTCTTTTGAAAAGGTTAGTAAAAACAGCATTGTTATGAGCTCAGTGTTGATGTATTTGTGAATTTATGCATTAGTTTTTGAGAGTGTAACAAAAATCGGCTGTAGCTCAGTGGGTAGAGCTGAGGACTAGTGAGCGGAAGGTCGCTGGTTCGAATCCCTGGCTCCTGAGTTACAAGCCGAAGCATCCTTGAGCAAGATGCTGAACCCCAACCTCAACACTTCGTGGCAGCCACTGCCATCAGTAAGGGCCCTGCGATGAGCTGGCGACTTATCCAGGGAGTACCCTGGCCTTCGCCCATAGAGTCACTGGATTTGGCCCCAGTACCCCCGCTCCACCTTGAAAAAAGGTGGTATAAAAGCGGTAACATCACCCGCAACCCGCATTGATAAAGCGGAAGAAAACGGAACGGAACGGAACAAAAATCATTAACCCATAGGGGAGCATAATTGAATAATGTAAAATGCACTAAAATGAACTGAATGTGTACAAGATTTCACATTCCAGCATGTAATCGATACAGAAATATATCATTGAATTTTAAATGTCAAATCACATCAGTGGATTTATTGACACTGCACCACTGTTCTCCCAGGCTCACACCCAAATCCTCAAGCCAGAAGGAAAAATGCAAATACAGAACAAAACAATCGACAGTCGACAGTCATCCTCAAAGTTGCACACCAAGCGGTTGATTGAGTTGAGGCCATTTGTGGACGACAACCTCAGATAGAAGGCGGAATCAATGCCGGTTTGTCCACTTTTTTGCTCATTAAGAAACTCTTATTCACATCAGGGTCCACATACAACAAAGAAAGCTCACAAGTGCACATTTTCAGTCCGAGGAGGGTGTTTTTTTCTCCTCCTCAAAGCCCTCCCCTCATCGAAATTCGCCTCACAGAAACACCATGCCAGAGGCCAAAGACTTGACAGGGGTAGCCCAGTGAGAGGGAAATCAAACGATTCCCTTTTTTAGGGCCTGGCAGGCCGACAGGGGGGCCCACTTACCTACCAGTCCTTAATCTGTATCACACCTCTCCAGTTTAGAGAGAAAAGAAGGCGGCCAAGCTATCCATTCATCATCTTTAGTGATTCAGGGTTTTGTCTTTTGCCTGCTGGACACAAGTCCTTGGTTACTCATAAATACTGGTAAGACATGCACTGTGCAGATTGAAATCCTTTCAGGCTTTTCAGCAGACTAAAAGTGTGTAGTTAATATTGAACAAGAAAAAAGATGATGATAAATGCTGATGCAGTGGAATGAATACTGGTGTCAGAAGTGGATATATAGCACTAAGGCCAATTTAAGGCCTTATTTGAGTACAAAACAAATCCTCAATAGAGACAAATTTGTAAGTGCAATCAGAGAGTTTTTCTCTTTTATAAAAAATTAATTAAAATGCGATCACCTTTTATAAGCCTACAAGAAGTAGATGAAGACAAAAATAAATTATTTTGTGATGGCACTTGGACAGTTTTCTGTTGAAAATTAAGGTCTGGTTTGTGTGAGGTCACACGAAGCCCCAGTACATAATTAAATGGGATTTGGTTGACCTGCCATGGTACAGTACTTTAATATTATTCCACAATGTTGATCCTGAATGAAGTTAGATTTTGTTTAGGCACAGCTACAACAAGTCATGTATTCTCAGATTAGTTTTTAAAAGCAACCATCTATCTATATCTGTCTCTGTCTCTGTCTCTCTCTCTTGTGTGTGTGTGTGTGTGTGTGTGTGTGTGTGTGTGTGTGTGTATATATATGTATATATATGTGTGTATATATATATATATATATATATAGATATAGATATAGATATGTGTGTGTGTATGTATGTATGTATGTATATATATATCTTACATATGTGTGTGTATGTATGTATGTATGTATATATATATATATATATATATATATATATATTACATATGTGTGTGTGTGTGTATATGTGTATATATATGTGTGCATATGTATATATATATGTATATAAAATATGTATATATATATATATCTATAAAAGAGAAGAGGAATTCCTGGGCATGTATTTCTCCCACTGTCTTTAGATACTCCTTTTCGTCTATTTTGCATGGTTTTATGCACTAATGAGAACTTTTTGACTCAAGCGACTTGTCAAACTTGTTAGGAGATTTTTCCAGTGTATCCAAGACCTTTTCTGTTCTTTCCATTGGGCGGCAGTGCGTCTATCCTCAAACTTGAGCTGCACTGCATTACCCACCTGCCTGCCTGCCCGTGCACCACTCTTGATTTTTCTCCGGGATGAGCCAGTGAAAGTAATTCCCACATTCCGCTTTCATTTCTCGAAACATGCGCATAAGAAGGAGGATTTCCTCATGAGTGTCTGTCTGTTTCAGTCAGTGCGCCATGCAGTGGATGACGGCTCCAAAGGAACGCGGGTCTGACTGGAAGCGTTCTCACTGGTAACATGGTAAAGCCGGATAGAATGAGGAAACAACTCGTCTGATGTGTTCTTCAGAATAAAAGGCGTCAAGGGAGACACAGCTCTCAATACCAAGAGTGAACGTGGAATCGTTCAAACTCAAAATGTTGGATGCGAGCTGATTTGGCAAGAAAATGCACCGATGCGCTGCAGCTGTCAGTGTGCAAAAGTAAAGTATGCTCTCTGTAAATACACACATTCTTTTTTTGACAGATGGTGTGCTTTTATTTTTACAAGAAATCCGCTCATGTGCCGCGCTGTCTTGGTCAATCCATGTGCACTTGACGCATCTCGCGTTGACACAGCGGCACTCTGAGAGAGCAAGAGAGTATGAGAGAGCGAGCGAGAGAGAGAGAGAGAGAGAGAGAGAGAGAGAGAGAGACGGCGTCCGATGTGTCTTTTCCTGCACATCACTTTGGAAAATTTGCGCTCGTGTAGTCCTGCTTAACGCGGTGCTCACCTGCCCGGCGCTGTGTGGCTGCGAGCAGCTGAGCGACTGATTAAATAGGATAATCAGACTAATTGCCTCCCGTGATATAGTCCTTCATTGATTCTGTCGACCATTCCTATAATGACTGTCATGATTTCTTCATTTTCTCCTCTCCTGCTGTTTCAAAGTGACCGGCTGCAGGTGTTTCTGTGCTCTCATCTGCGCCAGTCCAGGCTGGCAATATGTAATTTTGGGATAGACGCTGCGTTTTTCTTTTGGAGAAGTGGACTATTTCACAGCTGGGATTCCTTGTTTTTTTATTTGATTTATTTTTTTCATTTTGAAGAAAAAGAAAAGACGTTTCTGCTTGACTCTGAAGCCTGAACAGATTCTGATACACCGTGATGGTGTGGGGCTATCAGAACTGACAGCAGAGTGCACGATATCATTTGGAAACTGCTCGTGGGTAAGTTACATTATTTTTTTCCCCCCTAAACGTTTCCAAAGTTGGTCAGGTGCTCATGCTGCCTCCCGTGGTTCTGTTTAACCCAGTTTACTGGCAGCAGCGATGAATTTGGACGGCGCTGACATCTCATATGCAAAGATTTGAATCACTTATCGACGCGCTTTAACAAACGTATTCATGATCTCCTAATATGCGGCACTTAATGCGCATTTTAATCGGACCTGTATTTCCCTCAGTTACGCATGAATCCCAGTCGCTCTTTTTGGTGTAGTTGCGGACAGAGCCTCCTCAGTGGAACTGTCCGCGGCTGCACCACCACCTCCGCTGAAGTCCTCTGTAATTTTTTTTCCTCGTAAAACCTAATTATCCGAGCAGAGCGGCCACAGTGTGCCAGCAGACGCATGCGGTTCGTTGTGCGCGTTATTTTGTCCCGACGTTAATTGTGTAACATTGTGCGCATTTGCATGTAGCTCCGGTGCGTCAGCAGTGCGTTTTTTGTGCATGTGCGCCTGTGGAAGCGCGATTGCCTGCGTGTGTGCGTGTGTCAGTGGGTGTATGCGAATTTGTGCACATCTGCGTGTCGCTCTGTGCGCGCACACGCAAAGCGCGCGCGGGTGTGCGTGTGTGCCAGAGGAGGGAGACGAGAAGAACCCGGGCTTAGTTATTTCAAATTATTTCTGCTGAGTGATTGCTTGGCGAGTCAGCTCTCTGTGCCGCTCCTCTGTATGTGCGAGTATTTCCTCTTCTTTCCCCCTGCTTTCTTCTCTCTGCTTGGATGGATGATGGCCTATGATTCTCCAGATTGATGTTATAGCTCCACTCTGGCTCTGACCAGACAGGCCAGTTCAACATATTTTGGAATGGGGAAGAGACACTGATTTAAAGTTAGAGCTGATGCTGGTTCAAAAAGGTCAGGGAAAGTTCCTTCTCCCTCTCCTACTATAGATGAGTTACAGAGGGTACTGTAGCCTGGCAAGCTGCATCTCTACGTTTCATCAAGCAAGGACTGCTGCAGAGATGCTTCTTTTCTCTTGTTTTTTGTTAATCTATGACCAATCAGAACCTTTTAAGGCCAGGTAGCCTTCGCCTTACATTCAACCAGCACCTCATTAATCACATATGATTTTCAAATTTTGTCAACAGGAACATTTTCACCACATTTTAACTACTCTTTAATCTGCTTGCATGATGCTCTGCTCTAAATCTTTCTGCTCCAATATCCTCTTGACACTTTCTGCTTTAGGCGATATCTTCTTGGTTTATGTTATTTTCTTTTTTATAACTTGATTCATCTCCAGCATCTGGGGGTCAAGCTTCGCTACAGGAGCAACCAGCAGCAGATGAATTCATAGGTAAGTGGCAGGGGCCACTTAACGGAAGCCCTGCAGCTACATATCGAGCTGAGTCGAGTGCTCTTACGCAGAAATTGATTTAGACAGAGATTATGTCATTCAGCATTGGCACTTTTTTATGCTGGTCAAATTTACCCAGCAGCATTAAATTCCTCCTCTGCTCCCTGATAAACTAAGTGTAGGTTTAAAGGCCAAGTTAATGCACCAATAAAGTCTTCATTTCAAGGGCAGGTTTATTTCGAGCATCATTTTGAATGACTAATCACAGCACATTTCAATGCTTCCATTTCTTATCAAACTCTATGGTTGAATTTCCTCAGGTGAGCATCAAAGCCACGCAGACAGTTTTACATATTTCCAACTCAGCACAAGTTACTTGTTATGTGTGGTCCTTGCATTAACATGATGGCTCCTAAAATGTATTTGGCTGTCGGAATATGATGAACTCTGTGGTTTTGCCTGAACCTCACTCATACTGCATTAAAATACGCTAAACCACACCATGACAAGCAAAGAACTTGACCCGGTTCAGCTTCCAATACCCTCAAGGATCTAAAGACATCGCAAGCTTTTCCCCTTGATTGATACTTTTAATTTCCAAGAAGCTGTCACCAAGGCCTATTGGCCTTGGCTTTGCAATCAAGGGGCGGCAGTCAAAGGCTTCCAAATGAAAGAGTTCATTAATATGTTGGAAATAACGGTTGTCTCACCGTGGAATATTGGCTCTGTGTGAGGAGTGATTGGAGCAATTGATGAGGATTTGTGAGGAAGAATGTCAGGGAGGAAGTTGAGAAGGGGCCACCTTAATCATGGCTATTAGATTACATTAATAGGACTCAAGGGGAAATGGAAATACTGACAGGTGATCCAGCCCATGTGTTTATGGTATTTGTGTATGCGACCATGTGCATGTGTGCAAAAATGGTACTTCAGCGTGAGCACCTTCCATTCCTGCCTGGCACTGCTGTGCAGACGTATTGACTGTTGTGAAATCTGAGTATTACAGCCCGTGGACTACATGCATAACAGACGCGCTCTCGGTTAAATCTTTTGAAAATCCAATTCCCGTGAAGATGAGATTCCTCTTTCCCCATGCCATGTTCCATTTTCCATCGCAATCATTGGGCATCGATCTGATTCAAAGCTATTTATTTTTGTTGCAGCCATCATGTCATGAATTGACAAGTATGGTAGATCAAGTAGATTAAAATATGTCTGGGCATGTCGTCTCGCCCATACAAAGAAGAATCATGACTACCAGGGGTGAATACCAAAATTGCAATCTATTTGTGCATTTTTCAGGCTTCAGTAAAAAAGCATTTTCAGGTACAACTTTCCATTTATTGGTTTATCTTAGCCAGGCTATCAGATTACAGATGGTGTAAAACTGTAGTATTTCACAAGAAAGATGAATATAATTTTGTGTGGAAGGATCATGTTACTTGTTCTTCCTAATATGGTATCTGAAATGGTATGGTATAAATAGTTATCTGGAAACCCCTCAGATTTATCTTGTAGCCCCTTCAGGCTACTGACCCTCAAGTTAGGAACCACTTTTGAAAGAATAAAGCAAAATTGTGGACAAATTAGAAAGTTTCGTAGTAACTTGAATCAGAATAGCAGTAGAATTTGTTTGTGTGACTTTACAAAGGTATCGAGCTCAAAACGATTCGTTGATTGACGAAAAAGTCACTTTGCAAAATTTTAAGTGTATTGATTTAGCTTAGAATTATGCAGGAATCGTTATGGGAATTGATTGAGCTCCCCTGCACTGACTACAAGTTCAACTCGGATGTTGCACTGGTGGAAGTCACTGGTAGTTTGACACTGTGGCTGGACACCTTTCAGACTGGAGACTGTTGGACAGTTGGTCACTTTTTGTCTCTGGGCATAAAAGACTTAAATCTATTGTTTGTTTGTTTTTTGTTTGTTTGTTTTTGTTTGTTAAATATTATATTCCAAACTATTTATTCCGACTTATATAAATGAGAGGTACTCCAGATAAAAATCAATGTGAAAAATGTCTCTATTGGTAACAGACTGAACCAAGTTAGATGAATCGATCACGTTACAGGGACAAAGAAAAGCATCACAAACCATGCAGCTATATCACCAGGCATTGATGGGTTCCCCAATGAAATTGATGTGGCTTTTTGAGAGCATCTGGATCATTTTCTTTTGGCTGTGATTATTTTCTCAGTTTGAAAGGGAGAATTTCTGAGGGATGTTAACACTGCCCTTATTTCTTTGCTTTTAAAAAATGATGACGACCCAGCTGATTGCTCGAGTTACCGTTCTCTGTCTTTTGATCGATCGGAGTGGTCATATTTGTGGTCTGTGCTGGAGGGCTTTGGAATTGTATTTATTGAAATGATTAAAACTAAAATCCCACAGTACAGGAACTTACTGGTCAAACTTACGCTTCAAGTTACAATTCCCATAGTACAACATTTTAAATAATTGAAAAGGTTCCCTCTTTAAACCATGGGCTGGCCTCCTAATTTCTAACCAAGCTTGTATTTCTATTTTAGAAATAAATATCCTGCCCAGGATCAATTTAGTTAGTTCTATGGTCCCACTCCCCCCTCCACCTAATTACTGGAGCAAGCTCCAGTCTGCAGTATCTAATTTTATTTGGAAAAAGAGGCAACCGCGCCCAAAACTGTGTACTCTTTAGAGAAGGAGGGAGGATGGTGCCCTGGTGGTTCCTAATAAAAGCATTAAAGAGCAATATAGTTGTCCCATGGACTCCCCAGGATGTTCTTTGTCAACATGTCACTTGCGTCTTGGCCCCATTATCTCTCATCTTATACAAACATGGAGATTATCTGAAGCAAAGTGTAATCTTTCCTGTAAATGGCACACTTTTTTTTTTTTATTTATTAATATCCAATAATCGAGCACTTGTGATTGGTGAGAGACCTGTTTCAGCTCCCCAGTGGGAACATATCCTGTCCGAATCCTGTCAATATTTGTCAATATTTAAAGGATATTTTTACTGATCATTTTTAATGATTGTGGATTACTTTCCTTTCTGATATCAAAGATGCATTCAATCTGCCAGGTTTTACTTACAGCTGAGGTCCGCGCTGGCAATGCCCTTTACCTAGTCACTCAATCCTACACTTATACACTGAAGCAACTATAACTAAGGGTATGGTATCGAAACTTTATCAACAACCATAATGTAGTTCATGTTAGGTCAGCTCAGTTGTTTACCAGAAGAAGCTTGCTCTGTCACCTACACGTATAGGAAACTCAAGTATTATGTCTCTTTCAAAGACCACAGCAAACACGATCACTTGTTGATGGAAGACCAGGCTGTATGGAAGAATAACTGACCTTCAAAATGGGCCCCCTTTTTCACTCTGTGGCCCTTTAACTCACTGTGTGCCCTTTGCTGCTGTTATTCAGTGGAGAGGTATCAAAAAGAATGCCCTGCCTTGCAAGTCATTTTCATGGCCCACTTATTTTTCAGACCTTGATCTGAATGCCTTCATGTATGGATGTGAACTGAGCTGAGTGTGCTGCTATGCTAGCTTTATTTACTTTCTGCATGTAATGGCATTGCTACCCTAGCAGAGCAACGCTTAATGCCACAATAAAAGGATGGTAATGGCATCGTTTCCAACTGTCTCTTTACATTCTCCTTGAAAAAAACATATGCAAGCTATTCTGTGTGTGTACGTGTGTGTCTTCACAGGGATCAAAGCACAGGGTTGACCAGAATCAAATGCAATTTTAAAGCGCTTTATTTTCCCATTTGTTACAGCAGGAAATAAAAGGACTCGAGGTCAGCCACAGTGGAGGATGCCCCGGAGCTTAAAAGTTGTGCTGGTCAATTGTAACACGGCTAAAATGAAGAAGGAGGCGATGAAATACTCTTGTTGTACTTCCTCTGATGAAACAGCCATCTGAGGCATGATCAATTACCGCAGTATACAGTATTTTTCTTTGCTAGGGGCAAGTGACGTTTTAAAATGAATTTTTCTCCCCTTTTTAATCAGCAGTAAAATGAGAAGCCCATTGCTATAAGCAAGAGGGCAGAATTATCATTTTCATCCTTTCTTTCAGCCCCACTATCATTGTGCCATGTCTGGAGGTGATCCTCCGAGGCCCATCCAGCCTAGAAAGATGAAGTTGATGTGTTTTAGATAGCTTTTAGAGAGATGTGGATAGAGGATGGAAATTGCATGCCAGGAGAAGCAAAATGAGCAATTTTTCCTCCCATTTCCCCCCCTCTCTTCATCGGATCTGTGCTTACTCATTCATGAAGGCTTTGTTGTGACATTACATACGTTGGTGTGGAGATAAAAATCGCAAAAACTGCCAATTCAAATGGGGAAAATAGGAAGACGCAGACTACATTATTATGCAGGCTAATGCATTTGAAGGCTAGTTGCATAGCAAGCGAGACACCGCTCTCTAATGTTATCAAAACACTATGGCAAGCACCAGTCTTATTCACATTTTGAGCTGTATTTTAAGTGGCTGCTTTTGAGATATTCAGGAAACTCAGCATAGCCTGTTACAAGCCCATTTAGGATAGAGTCATATTCGCAAAAAAAATATGACTATATCTCTATCTATCTATCTATCTATCTATATATATATATATATACACTACTCACAATAAGTTAGGGATATTGTGAGAGACTCAGTGGATTTCATACATACGGTGCTTGTTTCACTTCAGAGAGTTTTGGGATAGGGAGGCAATTGTATTGGGGTGATAGACACACCTCATTTTGTGTTTTCCATGTAATGGTCTCACTGTGTACAGTGTGCCTTACATATTGGGGCCAATACCAAAAAACTAAAAGACAACCCTTTTCAATGCTTCATCAATTTCAACATTCTGTGGGTATAAAAAGCTGGTATTGTCAGTAAGTCATTCCAAGTTCATCATTCAAACAGCAATGAACACACGACGTCACTTAACGGACGAGCAGTGCCACCTGGCCATAGCGCGCCTTCGGGTCGGTGGCAGGCAGTCAGATGTTGCTCCTGAACTTGGTGTGTCTCAAAGTGTCATCAGCAGACTTGGATCAAGACACAGAACTACTGGCAGAGTTCGTGACAGACCCAGGAGTGGAGCCCCACAAGTGACAGACCGCAACGATGACCAGTACCTAAGGACCTATGCACTCGGACATCGTTATGCAGCTGCCACACAGCTGCAGGCCCATTCACGAAATGTGAGGGGTACTAGGGTTTCCAGACAAACCATTCGAAACCGACTCCACCGCTTTGGCTTGAATGCCAGATGACCGTTGCAGGTGACTCCACTGACACCAAGGCACCGCCGTGAACGTTTGCAGTGGGAACAAGACCATGTGACCTGAACAATGCAGCAGTGGTCTACCGTCCTGTTCACTGATGGGTGTCAGGTCACCTTGCACAGAAATGATGGTCGTCAGCGTCGCTGGAGAAGGCGAGGTGAGCGATACGCCGAGGTCAACATGGTCCCCAGGGTTCCCTTTGGTGGAGGAGGTGCAACAGTCTGGGCAGGCATCACCAGTCAGCGCAAAACAGATTTGGTTATTGTAGATGGCTCAGTCACTGCACGTTCTTACCTCAGAGACATCATAGAACCCATCATCATCCCCCAATTCCGCCAGCACACCCCCAACTTTCTGTTCATGGATGATAATGCTCCACCACATCGTGCCAGAATTGTCACAGCTCGACTTCAGGAAGTCGGAGTGCGTCATATGGTATGGCCAGCAATGTCCCCTGACCTGAACCCCATAGAGCACGTCTGGGACCAGCTGAAGCAGAGACCGGATGATCGTACCCCACCCCGACGTGACCTGGCAGAACTGTGTGTAGCACTTGTGGAGGAGTGGAACACATTGCCTAAGAACAACATCATGAGGCTAGTGAGGAGCATGAGACGTCGCTGTCAAGCTGTCATTGCGGCAAATGGTGGAAACACCCGCTATTGACATTTTTGTTATTTGGGGCTATCCTTGTTATTGTCTAAATTTTTGGGGTAATAAATATTAAACTAATGAAAATGGTGTTTCTTCTCATTCATTATTAGTAATATCAAAGGAAACTTTTACCTATTTCATTAAAATTCAGACCAAATAGGAAAAGCACTCATGTAAATAACAATATCCCTAACTTATTGTGAGTAGTGTATATATATATAGATATATAGATATATATAGATATATAGATATATATATAGATATAGATATATGTGTGTGTGTGTGTGTGTATATATGTATATATATATATATATATATATATATATATATATATATATATATATATATATATATATATATATACACATATACATATATATACATATACATATATATATATATATGACCTCACATCCCCTCATCTGAATCAGACAGGACCTGCAATAGAACAAGTACATCAAGTGATTAATAGAGAGTGCAATCAAAAAGTGCTTCATTAGCAGTTCTTCATTTGTCATTAGCTATTAAACATAAGAGCTGGGTAAACAAAGTGTTGACAATCAAGTCTGTAATATATAACCTATAATGTAACCTGCCTCCAGTACAAGTCCTTCTCGCAGCGTTCATGAGAAGGATTTATGACATGATTGCATCCAAAATCTCGATTTATCTCTATTGTAATAGTAGAAATCATGAATGGGTGACTTCCAGCACAGACTGACAGCAGTGTTAAGTTAAAAATAAAAAAAATGCTAGTGGCTGTGTCAGCATGGATGTGTTGCTATACAGAGGAGAAGATGAAATATGATCCAGGATGTTCAGTTTGACTAGCCAAAAAAGACACAAATACAAGCTCTTCTACTAATCCTTCAGTCGGGAACACTTTGTGTTGTTGTTTTTAACACATATACCAATAACTGCAGTACTGCAAAACCGGATTGGAGCAGTAACACACCGGACACATATCTGGTGGGATCTCTGGGTTATTTTCTCCCAGATAAGCCCAGTAGTATGCCAGAGTCAAATCCTAACTCAGAGGATGAGTCCGAGTCTGAAGGCACAAGTGTGGCGAAAAAGGGAAGAAAATACTGTTTTTGTGAAGAATGGGTGCCCAAATTTGACTGGTTAAAGTTTCTCAGCGAGACGAATTCCAATTCCAACTGCAAATTTTGCAGTCAATACCTGCAACGTGCAGGGAACACAAAATTTGCAGGTAATGCTTGCACTACACTGTTAAAAAATAAAACACACTGGTCAGACACAGTGCTAGTCTAAGGCATATGACCTGTACTCCAATGAAAATGCAACAATATAAATATTTCTTTTACAGTCAATATAATTGATTTACGGTGTGCGCCCTTAAATTCTGTGATTGCAATTTTCAGTTAGGGGCCACTGTGCTCCTAGTAAAAAAAGTTAGCCTGGAGCCCTCATTTCATTCCAGCTACTTAAATGTGAATATGTTTGGTTTCTTTACTCTCTTTATGGATGATAGGACTATATGAGAATTTGTCACGGATCACAGAGAAAACATCAGTATAAATTGGTTCTGATAGATTTCCATTGTCGTGATTATTGTGGATACCTTCACAAGTGACTTGGAAAAAGCTGTCTAGCTCTAAAACGTGAAGTTCTATATTGGTTTCCTTTATTTGATTGCACAAGGGGAAGTATGCATCTTTCCAGTCATTCCAAGACTCTAAACCTGTCACCATGGCTTAAGGCTCAGCTTGCCAATTGTATGCCCCTCATAAAACAGTTAAATCAGATGTGTGAAAATACTAAGGATACAAACTGAAGTATTACGGACCAAACAACTCCTCAATTAATCAAAACAATTAGATTAATAAAACCCTCCATCACATACTGATAATTTTATCATCCGTGGCTTTGATTTGTGACACAAACAAAACATGTATGCAGTACATGTTACAAAGTAATGCATGTGAATTGCACAGATTTGCTCCATGCAGTACTGTGCCAGATGGCAATCCAGTGCATCCCTGCAAAAGTGGAGCCAGGTATTTTGGCAGGAAACCTTTTTTTGGGGGGGGGATCTCATTAAGATTGTCTGCCTGTCCACGAAGTATGAGTCTGTGCCAGAAGATTTGACTAAACTGACTTTCACATCCTTTTCCTTTGTTTGTCCCCATTTTGTAACACTCCTTGCTATAACATACGAGCTTCGAAATATAAACCAACGTTAATAAGTGTATACAGTTTGACCCAGTTCATATACACGCATGGCTGAACACCTTGAACTTCCGCCTCATGTATATACACGCAATATAACAATTCCAGTAATAATCTAATCCCCAGTTTGGCTAATGATTGTAATAATTTAATGCTGCGAAGGCACGCTTCGCCTTACAGGGGAGGGTTATACCACTGTGCCTTTTTCCCAGCCAGAGTGTGGCTCCGTTTCCCCCCTGCTGGACCAGACCCAGAGAGACCGGCTCTCAACAGGGTTCTTGATTTATGGGCCACTTTACAAGAAGGGCCTGGGGACGCAGCACTCCTTGTCCTACGATATTGAATCTCAGCTGCCTAGCATGGAGATGTGGCTCGTCTGTTATGGTGTGAAAGCTTATTTGCATTGCGCCGTTAAGCTCTCAGTGGTAGCTAAAGCATGTCTGCTCACCTTAGCACTTAAGTTTATTTTTGCTTGCAGGGCTGTTTGGTTCAGACATGTAAGGGACATTCTCAGAGAAAAGGTGCGTTGAAGACAAATGGCTTTCACGTTGACAGATTTGTGTGTGTCCACTTTTGCATGTATGTGTGTGTGGTTGTGTGTATATATGTATAATATATGTAATATACATTTCCAAGTGCTGTTTGCGCACCTGTCTTAGAGGATGTTTGCTTTGCTTTGTGTGGTTTAAATTCCCCTGTAACAAAACAGACTGTGTATCTTAACACAATGTTTTGTGTATAGCAATCAAAGAATCCGAAAGCCACATGCGTATCCATCCATCATTATCCATACAATTGTGCATTCATCAATGATGAAAGCTGAAGTAGTTTCCACCGGTCCACAACCTCAACAGACAAAGTCAGATAAATTGACTGTACAATTTCAGGCACATTGTCTGCTAGAAGAAAGACTTATTACATGTTCAAAGGCTCTCTTTGTTTTGTCGCTGCTGGCTGTATTATGCACATGCTCTGCTTTTGGCTCAAGTTGATTCTTCCTAGCGGTTGATTTGATGTGAAAAAAAAACAAATCAGCAAGATAAATGTTTTGCAGCTTGAATGATTATAGTTGCTTTAGGGTAGGGGCTTATTAACTTGTGTTAATAATCTGACAATCCTCTTTCATTCCCCCCTTAAATCAGCCCACAGTTCTGCTGCTTAGACAACAAAAGTATATTCAGCTGAAGTGATCTCGAAAACCATAAGAGCTGCTGGGGCATTATTGCTATTTTCAAAGGCCTTTACTTACTCTTTCAATGGTTTAAGAACATTCAAGTTTGACATTTTATTTGTCCCTTTTCATGTTTCTGTGTAATCTATAGCTGTTCTGTTGTAGTAGAGGATCACGGCCAGCCTGCCTTATACTGTAAAATATGCAGTGTTTTTTTACTTTCTTAAAGTCAGAGCTCCTTGAAGAACTCTGACTTTGATGCTCTCCAATGAATAGCATTAGCATACTGTAGAGTTAGCTTGGGAGTCGTTGGTTCAGCAGCGGATCAGTCTCAGTGTCACAGATTTAAATTTAGGTGTTGAGTAAAAATGTGTGCTTGAGGTTTGTGTGTGAAAGAGATAGAGAGAGAAAATCCTTCAGCCCGTGAATATCTCATCGCTGCCGATGGAAGACGCTGCCTCGCCTTGATGAATTTTCATTTTATTCAGCATCTGGGATGTTGCAAAGAAGTATTTCTACCGCTGCTATAGTTAGATGTAGCTAATGTTAGGCTTCGGATAACCCTGCAGCACGAGGTCTTCCAAGTGTCATTCAGCAGCTAGTGTAGCGTGCTTCCTCCCGAGGTGAATCCTATTTCATACCTTGAACTCTGATCGTGTTTGAGGGTTTGATTGACACCTGCAGGACAGATCAAGCCTGAAAAGCCAGAGAGAAGACACGTGCTTGAATTAAACGGCTTCCTGGATTCTGTTACACAAGTAACTTTGAGACAGAGCTAATCCAAGTCGATCGACACAGATCTTCCCACATAGCTGCAGCGGGAAAGTCGTCCTGTATGTGGTACATGATCGGGGTAATTGATTGCTCATAACAAGTTTAGAGGTAAAGCATTGTCCTTTCAAATGTGTTAAATGATCTGCGTTGTAGAAATAGAGCAGAATTATCAGTATCCATCAGCTTGTGAATCATCGCTGTGCTTTTTCTGCTATAAATCCTTACCCACCAGAGTTAATTTAAAACTTGAAGACAGTTTGAATAGCGGCTTTAGTGCCCAAAGCAGCTGGGAGAGAACAAACAACTCTTTGACAACCCCAATAATCGTCCGTGCGTTGAAAAGTCAACATCTATTAACTCTGGAAAGTTTGCTCTGTAGATTCTCCAAATTGTTTTAATCTTCTAAATCACATTAAAGCAATTTTATAGATAGTTAGAGAGGCAGGCGACACAGTAAAACACGGATGATAATCACTGGGATGTCAAATAGTGATAGTTTGCGTAAGAATCTACAGTCACCAGAATATTTCAGTGATTCCCCTCTTGCGTGTTTCACTGCTCCACTGCTTGGCACTGTCTCATGATACTGCCTCATATTAGCCTTCTCCTCATCCTCTCTTCTTCACTCTTTTTCGAGGGTCCATTCTTCCCCTCCTACCCTTTCACCTCCTCCTCTCAGTGATTCCAGCGGGTCCGCTTAGCCCTGGCCTGGAATATCCAAAGAGAGCGCTCCGTTCATTTAATGTCATCCTTATTTCCCTGACAGCCAGGCAGGATAAAGAATGTAGTTAGCAGGCAGCTCAGGTAAAGGGGCTAAGAGCTGGACGTGACGACAAAGACAGTTTCTATGAGTGTTCATGGGCCTGCATGTGCACATTTGTGTTTGTCCCTGAAAGTGGATTTTGTCTGACTTTCATTTCTCTTTCACTTTCTCATAGCTTACTCCGTGGTGAGGTCAAATGGCGAGCTAATGGCCCAGTTTGATTCTAAGATCACTTGTTTCTTTGGTCATTTGTTGAGTTCAGCATTCCTGTGGTAGATATATTGAATTGAGATTTAGTAAATGATGGGGAATCCTACTCAACAGAACATGGACTGGTGAATGTAAACTCATTATTGTGGTAATATTATTGCCTTGATGTGTTCCTCCTTAACTAATTTAAGCCTTTTTGAAGCCATTTTTGTGCTAACTTGCTCGAGTTAGAATGAAATAGAGATCAACCGATATGTTTTTTTTAAGGATTGACACCCATACTGAGATCAAGGAGACTGATATTAATTTGCATTGAAAATAAAAATCTTTGTACAAAAATTTAGATTAACAAGTTTATCTAATTCTCATTGTCTCATCAGAGACAAATTAGCAAATGATGAAAATACAAGGCTGGATAATGTTTTTACACAAACCTTTAACTGTTCTTTAGGCTTTTAATCAGCAGAATGCAGTGGACTAAGACCTTTTACGGTGTTTAACTTGTTTAGAGACATCGATTGCACTTGAGAAGCATCCTCGTCTCTCTCTTACACTTCCTGCTTCATGTCAAGAACATGGAGGCTTGCGGTTGCAGGGTTATTAGATAATCTAAAATGGAATAATTCAGTGAGGAGAGCACAGACTCGTGTGGGTGTGCGTGCGTCAGCCAAGGGTGTAAGGGCCTGAAAAGTGTTCCTCACAAATAGAAATGTTAATAACTCACCAAGAAGAGTACATATCAATTTTCCGACGAGAGGTAGGAGGAAGAGGGCAGAAGGGCGACATGGGGGAGAGGAGATTGGGGACCAGGGATAATGATAGAGACAGAGAGGGTACTGTGTTCATACTGCGACTGAGAGTGTCACAGTGTTAATTATTTTTATTCAATCTGCATATATGATTCACGGCACATGACCCGTGATGCTAATCATATTTAAGAGCTCAGGTCAGATTCTGTCAAATCTGGGGTGTAGTTAAGGATTCTAGAGCCTTAAGCTGCTCTTCCCCTGTTTCTTTGAACAAAAATGAACATCAATTTGTGTAATGATCATGTCTTATTATACAAAAGTCAATTATCGGAGATTTAAAAACCCAAAAGATTCCCACCCCTAAAAAATATGCTAACTGGGCTAAGAGTTTAACATTTTGACACTGCGCTACAACAGTACTATTCAGTTGTCACGAAAATATTTTGTAATCATGACAGTCTGGTTCAGCCAGTGCTTTCAAGCAGTATGACAAGACTCAACACTGGAGGAAGACAAAGGAGTACATTTCCAAGTTTTACACATCAGTTCAATCAAAACTCTAAGTCACAGAGCTGAAATGTTTTTCTAAAGTGGGAGATGTGTGGGCGTAAAAACAGTTATCTGTTATTGCTTCTTGCTGTCAGTTACTATTGGTGTCTGATCTGGGCAACATTCAACAAAGATATGAACAGTCATCCAGAAACGTCAGATATGGGCAGTGGTTCAGAATTGATCAGGAGGGTCTTCAGCGTGAACCGCCCAACCCAAAATCAAAAAGGCAATAGCAAGACTTCTCATGAGAGATTCAGATAAATCATCATCTCAATATCAACCTGGCGAGCTGTAGTAAGGCAGTAAAGCCTCAGTCGTCGATTGCTGAAACTGTTTGTGTGCGAATGTGAGAGGGAGATGCATTCCTCAGGGCCAACTCGGAGCCCTGAGAGTGTTGAAGGAGTGCCCCATTTTTCTCTTGCTGAACCCTCCTTTAAAGTAATTGAATTTTGGATGAATCTGTGAGGAGGAAACACTGTCAGGGAGTGGGGAAAGTGGCTGCTTGAGGAAAAAAACAATCAAAGAGTGAGAGGCAGGTGACAGCACCTTTTGGATGAGCTTTTCTTTAAAGAATGGCGCACTATGAGATGCTTGACAGGATAAGCTTTCATTGTGAGATTTTTAAGGGAGGACTATTTCTCTCCTAGAGCTTACATTTTTTTGGACATCCAGCATCCGTTCATTTGTTGAAGTGGGTCGACTCTTCTTGCTTTTTTCTGCTCCATTGTGTTCCCGATAGTATCTCTGACAGTTAGACAGCTGCAGTGAATCTTTCACTTCTCACTCGCTAATAACTATGTGCCAAGAAGTAAGACGATAGCGACAATAATACATTGACACCCTTTTCATGATTACTGATAACAAATTGAGTGTTTGACCTTGATAAGCCCTTGAGTATCTTGTTTCTCAGGCAGGTGGCCATCTTCATAAAGAGACTGGGAATCGAAGAAGACACATAGTCACATTTAACCATAGTATGTATCACATTTGGGGAAACGCTGCCATGATTTCACTGTGCTCCTTCCTTCATGGCTTGATGTGGGTAGAGTTTATTCAAGTATTCCTGATAGCTATAATCCCTCTGCACCTTCATCTTGAACAATCGGATCCCTTTTCCTTTCTTTGTTTTCTAGTTTACTCCCAGCTGAGACTCAAGTCATCAGTAAAATCACTTGTTAAATAAGGAACTGATGTAACTGAAGCAGATTCTAGCCCACGCGCATTGACTGATGCATAGGAGCCATACCCTCAAAGTGATATCTATCAACAGTTTCATCAAATATCAGCTGATCATGCTGTGAAGAGAAACGCAGTCGTCTTATTTGGGTTGTGGGTGTTATTCAGAGCCCAAAACTGCTCCCAGTTGAGTTGGTTGAAGTGCGTAACACCACAGGAGCTAAATGGAACGCAGCCTTCACGGACACAAAGGAGTGGTATCAAGTAGAGCCTCGAAAAGGCTCTTCAACGACAACAACAACCACATAGACGTGGCGGACAGTCATGTATTACAAAGGCAAGAGTGCCTGCATCAGTATGCACATGTCTGCCAGATTAGCTCAACAGCTTTTATGCTTCCTTTGATCTCCTCAACACAGCCATTAAAGCAGCCTCCCCTTTCCTCAGAGGACCTGCCACTTGTGTATACAGCGGACGTGAGAAGGACCCTGCTGAAGGTGAATGCGGAGCTTGTTGTGTGCTAAGAACAAGTGCCCAATGTTTAGATGGTGTCTTAACCGACATATTTGACACATCACTCTTGTGGAAAAGCTCCAATCATTGTTCTTCCCTTAAAGAGGCCTGCAACATCCTGCCTAAAGATGACCCACCTACGGCGTTCGCCCCTGTTGTGAATTGCTTTAAGAAGCAGTTTCTCAAAATCCTCAACTAGATTGCATTTGGTGCAAGCATATGGACAGGATGTCATCTGCACTAAGCTATCACACTGTAAAATAACAGTATCTATGTCTTAGTACTATCTTTTGGATTCTGCACTTCTACACTATCAGACCAATGACAGTTTGGATTGGTAGAGCCGCCTTTTTCTAAATAGAAGCACTGACCGCACTGGGCTCCCTCAAATTACCACAGAGCGGTCATTTTAAATTGTCCTGACTTCTGAGACAGTACCTTGGCACCACACATGTGAGAGGATGTTGAAATCCACCCCGAACATTGTCATACTGCTGTCCAATATCCGCAAGAGCAGGTGCACGTGCAAAAGCTCACAAAACAGTTAAGGAAATTATGTAGTCCAGCCCAGTTGGTTCAGATGCTTATGTTGTATGGAAGGATCTCCTCACAACAGGGTAGCTTCTACCCCTAAGGCTTAAGGCTCCCCCACCACTGCCCACCTACTGCACTCCATACTTCATCTGCATCTTTCACAAAATATATTGAATTAGAGCTGAAACAAATAGTCAATAGTCAGTTAAGACATTGTCTGAGATAGGCGTTTCCTACTGTTTTGGGACAATTTATAGACCAATTATTATTGATACATTTGTGCAGACTCTGCAGCATAATTGGTAATGAAAATAATAATAATTTACAGGTTGTTATTGAACAATCTGAATCTTGCTCAATGTACATGTAGTTCCACTTTTCAGATCGTAATTAAACACAGAGCCTTATTTTACAGATATACTGTATTGTTTACTGTACCATATAGATGATGTTACATAACTCTTTTTCCCTTTTGCACAACCAATATTTTATTGCTTTTTTGCAATATGCCATAATATACAATATAGGCCACAGGCCACTGTAATGAATTGACACTGGCATCACATTTTTTGCATTTATTCAATAAGCAATCGTTGAGCAGCTGAAATATTGCACGTTATATGCATGTATAATATTTCTCGTTAACAGTATTGTAGTTTATTATTTTATTTTTCTGGGTTTAATATATATTGCCTAAATATCATGAAACTAACCATGGTTTCTGGGAAAATAATGGTGTGATCACTGTCCTTTGTAAATCACAGCTTTGTAAAACCCCCACTTCTAGAACCATTTTCTTCTCAATGGCTGCGGAGAAGCTTATAGCGAAGCACTATGTTTTCATATGTGATTCTTTAATATATTTAATCCTATAATCCACCAGTTTTGCTCACTGCACATATGCAAGCATAGTGTATGATCAGTGTACCCAAGAGAAGCAGTGTATGATCAGTGTACCCAAGAGAAGCAGTGTATGATCAGTGTACCCAAGAGAAGCAGTGTATGATCAGTGTACCCAACAGAAGCAGTGTACGATCAGTGTACCCAACAGAAGCAGTGTATGATCAGTGTATCCAAATGAACATGACTTGCTGTATTTGTTCATCCGAATAGTTAGTACCAACAAAAGAAAAAATAATTAGACTACATTGCAAGAGCACTTTTTTTTTTAACCTTTTCAGTGATAAGTTGCTTTGATGCCTAGTCGTCCAGGATATCACTGTGAGCCGGACGGAGTCCAAGCAGAATTGGTGATTCAGTCGTTTCCTCTGTGTTCAAACCAAAGAAAAAGACACAAGCTTTTGTGCAAATGTTGCAGACTGTCACCCAACATGGAAAACTAATTAAAAAGATAAGATTTTTGTGTGGTGGCATGTAGCTTTTCTGAGGTGGCATTGGTTGCAGGAAGCAAGGGCTGACGACAATAGGCCTTTGATGAGGAGAACACGCCAATGTCGCCATCTTTGGCAGCCGGCCAGTTTCGCATGCCTCTGTGAGTGTCTCAAGGGTTATTGTGGCTTTTCAGGGTTTCCCCTCAAAGGCTTTCTGATGCAGCTTTGTGGAATCTATGTGAAGCATCTTTGTCGTGACTGTAATGCCAATGGAAGCGCCCTTGTGGCTTCCATGGGCACTTTCTTGCGCCATTGTAGAAATAGCACTTTTGCCTCTAGCAAAGAGATTAATTAGTAGCTGAACAGATAGAAGAATTATACAGTGACGTGGTTTACCGCTATACCGTTAGCTGCGGGCAAAATCTGAATAAACACTACCTGTAATGAACTTCAGATCAGTCCTATTTTATGCATAGACTCCGATGAGTTTTTCTTTATCATGGTGTAATGGTGTATCTGATGCATAGTTCTGATATGCAAGAGGGTATTCATTATCAGATTAATCACGTTAATTTGATATTGCATCTTTATTAATTTTCATAATGACTACTCAATGCTGGAAATAATTCAGTAGACCGGAAAAGCGATATAGAAAAGCTGTTTGAAAGATCCTTACAACCCCCTATGTTTTGAAGCCAAAGCAATGCATTGGCAAATATTGTTTTTCACACATAACAAAAACAAATATTTTGGAATTGATCACAACATGCGCCGAGCACGATACTTTACAGGTGAAGAGTTACTCTCTCTTTCTTTTCTTTCTCTGGCATTTCTTCACTGCAGTTTCTTTTTTGTTATCAGCTGTCATAGAAGCCAATACGACAATGTGGTTTGAGCTAATGCGGATCAATCCAGTGGCTGCGCCAGTTTAGTACACTTATTTCACAAAGATCCAGACTTGGAGAGTGAAAACTTGAAATGTGCTGCGCCTGACTGCTAAATGTCAATTCAGTCCTATTATCATCAGCACATGAGTTAACAAAGATATATCCTGATATTTGTGGGCACCTGATTGTAGGGAGAAAAGTTGCACTACTGGTGTAGGCAGTTGACAAAGCTGCAAAGCCAGGTTCGCCTTGATATAGATCCGTCTTGACATTTGTATCATCAACAGCCTCCCCCTGATTATACAGTTAGTCCCTGAAGAGTCACTGGTATAAATAAAGCAGAGGCAGACAAACACTTCGAGAACAGAATTTGCACATAGGGTTGTTGGATTCTTTCCAACTGACCTTAGGTCTTGCAAAAGTTGTGCAATTATTGGCTCAAACTTGCAGGTTTTTTTTTATTCTTGAGCTTTGATCAAGCATCTCCAGCCAAGATCATTATCTCTTTCTTTTTTTGATGTTTTGGATGGATTGAATGTACTCACAGCCTGTCTCTGTACAGAATAATGACTCATGCTTTTGTTTCCTTGTAGGACTGGTAAAAAAATGAAAGCTCCCATTCCTCTTCTGATCCTGCTTCACGCCGTTGTGGTCCATTGCCTGAAAGTGGTGTCGAAGAGAGGCTCAGGTAAGTCCTGTGTTTTTGTTCTAATGATAGTCCTAAAAACCAATGGGAAAAACATGCTCTATAGAAATCGAATTTACTACCTTTTATCTTAACATCTACAACTATATTATTGGATATGGGTTTGATTCCCTGGAACCTGCCAACATTTTTTTTTCTTTTTCTTCGCTTGAAAGCACAAACTGCGTTTCAGTCAACAGCAGGGGGATCACTTGGCCTTGTGCTGTTGTACTTGGAGACCCCAACCCGTCATGGTGAACCAAAGTGCTGTCCTGTCTTTTAACAGCTTGATTTTCAAATCCAAAAACACACTCAGTATTCAGTTAGAGGTTCTCTGTGTTATGATGGAATACGATGTTGCTGAAATTTGCCGATCAATTATATGGTATAATCTTGTTTTAATTTGTTGTGATGAGAACTAAATTTGCAACATACCTCTTAATTACATAATGACAGATTACATAAACTATGTGGATTTCAGTTATGCCCTCAAATCATCTATGAGTGTGTCAAGTTGGTTAGGTGCAAAGTGAAGTAGTGATTATATGAGCTAGTTACTTTCTTGATCCATGAAGTACTTTTCATTTAAGGGTGCAGCTGTGGCCTCTGTAGGGGTATTCAAGTATTTACATGGTTTGGCCACTAATACTGCATGCTTTGCAACACTGAAACGAATTACCTTCTTAAAAATGATAGATGCAAGCTAGGGGAACAATCCACATTTGCTAATATGAAACATAAAGTAAGTCTTTTGTCAGTCTTATTTTTATACCAGAAGCTGCTTGCAACTGGCTTTTTACCCATGCATATGAGACACAGGTGCAGGAATGGCCCAAGGCTCATCAGAGGGTTTCTGCTTTTCCAGCAGAAGTCCCTACGGGTTATCTCCGCCGATGCTTCACGAGCCATTGCCTTGGGCAAGGATTTGAAACGTGTCCACTGATAAATGAACACCCCATCCAAGCCAGACCTCCGTCCTTTGTTCCTTCTCTTTTAGCTCGTATGGCTTTATTAGAAGCCATGCTGGTTGCAAGTTAGAGCCCCATTGTAAAAGGGATTCTGGGCAATGAAAGCCAGTTTGAAATTGCATTGCTTTCATTTCTATGAAATAGAAACTGTAGGGGCTGGGAAGGTGAGTATACTGGTGTCATAGCAGGTTTATTTTCAAAGAAACGATTTTCATGGTGTAGGGTTCCTTTGTTTATTAGATAAAAAAAGAAAAGCAAAAAGAATTGCGGTTCATTTGGTCATTTTTTTAGTGCAGATTGGATAAAATCTAGTTGAATAGTCTCATTTCAAACCCCTAAACTTGACTTGTAATATGGATTTCTATCATAACTGTCACCATTTCTGTGTGATATCGAGATGCATGGATTATTTGACAATTTATGTTTTTTGTTGGTCAGCAGTAAGGTTTACTTTAATCTTTGTATTTTCCAAATCAGAACAAATTCTTTGACATAAATTCCATTTGAATCAATCTTGCTTTTTAATTACAGTTTGTTCAGGAAATATATAGCAATCCAGCTGAAACTGAACTCTTTAAACATGTGCTGTTTTTCATTTGCACCTTTCTTAAAGGAAACTCACTGTAGACAATCAAACCTGTAAGTGTCAGCCCATTAAAGGAAATTAAACGACTCGATTGACTCCCTTAGGGACAACACATCCACTGTCTCACTTGCCTTTCCTCCCTGGGCACACAAAACAAACACACAAACCCCAGGAACCCCTGCACATGTGCACCGCTATTATCTGTGATGATTAAATTCAAAATTCCCATCTTTGAGTAATGCTTTGTCTGCATTTGTACTCAAGGTAGAACAGTGCAAGAACATACAATGCATATCTGCCATACTAATCCTCAGCATGCATAAGTGGGAGAATTCATCCATTTGTCCTCTGCTGTGGTTCCTCTTTGTTAGAATGCTGATATGGCCTGAATGGTTGGGCGAACAGAATAATTGTGTATGTTTCTGCTTAAAACAGTACATCAAGTCCGATGCTGAGATAAAAACCCCACTCTTGGATGCTTTACATTGTCGTGTACTATCAGTCGGTGATATTCAATCCATGATGTATATTAATTTATACTGTGTTTGAATGCTTTGCCATATGTTGTAGAAATACTGTAGACTGTAGAAATAATCACAAATAATCATACAACAGTTTAGAGGCAACGTGTCTGTGTGATACTATGATCACCATTTGTGAGAAGTTGTTTGTGGAATAGAGAAAAATACATCACAAAATACAACTAGAAGTGCAAAAATATCTTGGTGTATTGTTTACAGCAGGGACTTAAAATCCCAGTTGCTTGTAAATCTGTGTTTTGTAGTTGTTTGTGGTCAGAACGCACATTACAGTTTCACAGATTTGGTGTGATGGCAGGGGTCTAAAGATTAGAGAAGTGGGCTTGTCGCATTCCCTTTGGGGAAATCTGTGTGGGAAATGTGAGCGAGTGACACAAATACTGTCGAATTGGCCTTCAGCAAGACACTCACGGCAACAATGATTTGCTTCTTTGCAGAGAGCAACATCAGAATCCCTTTGGTTGTACATGGCAGTCTTCACATATGAATGTGTATTGAATTCTCTGTGAGGCATGAAAGTATTGAGCAAAAACCTTTAGAAGTTTTCTAAAAAGTGGACAGTAATCTGGTCAGTTGAAGATATTTTAAGACTTAACACAGACTTGTACCACAGACTAACACAACTGTCAGAAGCTTGACCTTCTTCGTTTAGCCTAACCACATCAATCATCACACACAAGTGCCTAACTGCAGACATTTAAAGCTAAAACCCCTCTACAAAATTTGACAAAGATTCTGCGAATATGTCATCTGTTAAATAGATTCTGCATCATCAAAAGTGAATTATATCTCTTTGGGTGAGAGCGACCCATGGACAAAGTTGGTCTATTTTAATTGAATTGATTATTTAAAAAGATCTGGTTCTCTGAAAATGGGTTGTGCCGCTATTATTGTATTAAACACACAATCAGCCCCCTTGTTGGCCACTTTTGCCACACTATACAATAGATTCTTGGAAGAGCCGAGCGAGGAATCTCCACATGTGCCTGTTTGGTGACTTTGCCGTCGGCTGAAAAGAGCAGAATCCTCTTTCTGTGCTGCACACAGCTGCAATTTATTTGATTTGAAATGGAAACTTGAGAGTTCATGTTAGGTCTCACTTTAGGCTCTCCATAGTAATAACTATGCATTTATTCTTTTTTCTCAACTCTGAACATGGATTACAATCAGAGTAAGAAGCAGCTCCGGAGGTTACTGACGTTGACTTCTGGCAGGCCAGAATACAGAATAGAATAAGAAGTCCATATACATACATTGTACAAGCGACAAAAAGAAACATTTCCTAAATACCTTGGTAGTTTTTCTTAAATATTTCATGGGCATCACCATTTATCTGCATTATCATTCATCTGCATTATACCGTGAACTCTGCTCTGTCTTCTTATCTTTAGTGTTCAGTTGTACTTCATGGAGCTTCTCGTACTTCCCAGGCATCAGGAGATTTTGTCATCCCAAGGGATTTACTGTGATGCCTCCTGCTTAGGAGCAGTTTTACAGCATGATGACATGCTTGCGGTTTTGTGGATTGGACCTGCTGTCTTTTTGGATGGCTCTTTTTGGAGACCAACATTTGGGCTCTTAAATGAATTGGCTCTTTTTTTGGGCAAAACTTGAGTCCATGTGTGATTTATATTTTCATTTGATTTTGAAGTTGTGTGTCAAAAATCAACACAGAAGTAAGAAAAATGCTTAAAAATAATTCTGTTAGGAGGTTTTGGGCAGCATACAGCCACCAACCATTAACCTGTGGACACTGCAATAACAGTAGCTCCATGTCTTGATCAAGAACAAGCAGCTTTTTCACCCTTTCGGTCTCACCAATAGGCTGCCTCACTTGCTGTAGTGCAAGAAACATTTCCATTTTATATTCACTAAAAGTCACCCCTTAACAAAACTGTTACAGTAACACATATACCCCAAGTGAACATTGCTGGCAGTTGTAGATTCACAATCATATTCCGTGACATTGATTGAGACAAATTTAGCCTCTGTCCGCCCCTCTGCTGTAAAGTCATTAGTCCTCATTTCTTCACCAGACATTGATGAGTCCCCAGACAAATGATGCTTACCTTTCCACAGTCTCCCAGTAATTCCAGCAATATATTACCCACAGCACTCACTCACAGGCAGGGCATCTTTCTGTTATTCATGCATACGTAAAAAGCTGCTCTCCGACATGTGTCCCCATTTGGAAATGGAGTACAGAACCCCTTCCCTGCCTCTAGTTTCTATTAAGGATGGTCCGAAGGCCCGGCATGTCACTCTGATGAAGAGTAGCTGTAAATAAAACACGGCGCCGCAACAAGACCTTGGTTCCTATTAGAGAGCAGCCGCTCATCATCCTTCTACCCCCGTGTATTTATCTACTGCTGCTACAGTAGGTCCACAGCATATATTTTCCCATCTCTTCACCGACTTCTTCTTTCCGCTATTGCGGGAGGAGGAATCAAGGACATCGTGACAGTCAGTTAAATTTACAGTCTTCACACCCGTCGCAAAGCACAACTCCAGGAGGATGTCAACATTAATACGTCAGTTAAAGGATGGAAACTTCCCCCCACATTAATGCGGCTACCCGCAATTTGGCCAATAATAAGGCTCCTTTTAATTGGACAAGACAGTGATTCCTAACAGGGGACGTCAGTGCACAGCGCAAATTCAATTATGGCAAGCTATTTGACTTTGTAATTGATATTAAAGGACGTTAAATATGACAGGAAGCTGTCAGCAAGAACTTTTAGGGAGGGAAGGGGCACAGAAGAAGTGACCCTTTCCATTGTGTCAGATTTTTACACAAGGAAACTACTGATTGTCGGATAATACTAAGAAAAGTAATGAAAATGGCAGTGCCATCAGATCAATTATACACCACTTGTGGTTGTCAGTGATAACAGCTCGGGATGTAAATGCTCAGAATTCAGTTTAAGAATCTTTCCAAAACAAGTCCAGGATTGAAAACTGAATGCTGAAATCCAAGCTCGCTCCTTCTGCCTCCTTCTCTTCCCTCCGTCACGCACACATACCGAGGCACACATCCGTGAATGCCCGCGGTTCATCTTCCCTCGGTCAATACCACATACCTGCCACAAATGTTGAATGATTGCCTCCACTGCACCGCCCGTTCATTGCGGGGGGAGATTGATCACACACATGATATTAGAAATGAAATGGCTTGCCACATGGAGTTGTTTTCCCTCCTGCTGCTCAGAGAGGGGGAGAGAGAGAGAGAGAGAGAGAGAGAGAAGCAACTCAACAAGTGTGCCAGATATAGGCCTCCTGACAACTGGGGCTACTATGGATCTGTGTTCCGGGTTGGGGACACATGCCACAGTCCTCCGCGCGAGATGGACGACGATCAATCACCTGATTTATGAGTGGAGTAGTCTCTCTGTGGCCTGTTTCCTGACCTGTAATAATGTTACAACACCACAGCAATTTAGAAAAATGCCAGGAAAGGGTGCAGAGGGCTGCAGCTGGCCTGTAGCTGCAGGTGGTTAATGCTCAAGTGCACTGTCGGTGCTTCTAAGCATGGATCTAAGACGTATCCGATTACAGCTTTTTTTATTTATTTGATGCATTTGGGTTTAAGGCTTTGACTGTACCGAAATGTCACCTGCAGGCGTACGAAGGCCTACGGGATGATTGGATTTGGGTTTACTGAAATCCAGATTTGGCAAAAGGGCTGGAAGTGTAGGTGGAGCTAATAGGGTCTGACACCTGTCAATCAAGCAGCTGTCCCCCCCCCAAGGATGTTCATCTTTTAGCCAGGATATCTCAGTAATGACACAAAAATCTTCAAATCACAAAAGACATCAAGTCAGGTATGTTGAGACTTGCATTTAGTTGCCAATAGAGGAACTGCATTTATGTTGAAGACTGCAAAGAACTACAGTTGCATTAACACTATCACTGGGCCCAGAAACAGTTCATAGTCAATTATATATGCACTTGATATGCTAACTCGGAAAGGTCGATTTAGTGATGAGTTACTCTTTAAACTTTGGTTTCAGCCTCAGTGATTGCTGCTCTGTGGTACTTCACTCATTTTCTCTTTTATTACATACACATAGCTAGTCCGATGTATGCAGCAGTTATCAATGTGGCTGAGAGTCTCACTCGTTTGATGTTAACATGAAGTTGGCTTCCATTCTTAAAATGACTGACGTGTAAATATGAGCAGGGTAGCGTGTTGTTTATGGCATTTTTATTGATTTTGTCCCACCATAAATCTAAATGATGTTCCCGCTCCTTTTGCATGATTTGTCTTAACTGCCGTCTATTTGTCATCATTGAAAACACTTGCGCTTCAGACTGGGATGCTATAAAACGGACAATCACAGTTGTCTTTCTTTGTGGTATCTGATTGTGTTTTGAAAAAAACTATCCTCATTTTTGCTATTGGTGCTTTTATGTTGGCCGTTTTGAATAATGTATATATTATGGTAAAGGTCTTACTGACCACTCAAAGAGCTTTTCAAAAAATGCAACTCTCTTAAAACTAAAGGGTTAAGATTTGAAATATATACAAATTCTGTGAGGGGAATCACTTCAATTTTCTTCCCACCTTTATGTGTTGTGCCTTCCTCTTATCTGCTCATTGTCTTGGAACCCCAACTGTCTGCAGGCATTCAACATTAAATACAAAATATTGCACTTTATCTCCACTTTTAATATTTCTCTCTGAAGATAATACGTTCATTTCAGGCTCCCTTAGCAAATTATGCAGCCCACTTTAACAGCTGGGGCATTTGGTACCAATTTGAGAGATTATATGTGTGGATGATAATGAGCTTTAGTCCAAAAGAGGATTTAAACATGGAGAAGGCTGGCCAGTGCTTAATTTAAGAAAATCTGGCTCTCAGGTTTATGCAAGAAGACTTTAGGGGAAATAAAACTCCTGAAGAAAAAGAATAAAAAGGATGGAAAAAGAAAAGTAAATAAGTAACATTTGTGATAAGTCAGGGCAATTGGACCTGAACAGGAATGTTCCCGATGGTTATTTTGATTCCTCTTGGCTAGCTGGCTCTGAGATAGCTGATCATCGGTGGGTAGAGAAGCTGTAGTCTCTCACTACTATGCAAATTGCCTGGAGGCGGTGATGGGACTGTACCCAAAAATATCACACATTTTAACCTGGGGCTGCGCCGCATGATTAATCCATGTGGGTTCTGCTTGTCATTCTGCCTCGCTCTTTGCCTGTATGTATCGGCCTCTCTATCTAGCTATCTTAGCACGAATTTTAATAAATTGTGTTTATGTATGTCACTTCCTGCTTCTGCAAGGGGTGAGGTGGCAGTTTGCACTTTTGAATTCCTCTCAAAAAATAAAAAACCTCCCTCATCTCCAATGGTTGTTTCTCCCTGCCACCTTGTCTGATTTCACCTAACATCTCTCCCCGAGCTGCTGCGCATAGAAACTGATGGTTATTGCTTCCATTGATTGGCGACTTTCTCCTGGAGGCCAGACAGGCTCACTGGGGAGTCAGATAGATGTCTCACAGAATAATTCAAATAATAAACTGATGCCTAATCCCATAATCATCATTCGATTCTACCTGTTTTAAGCCAAGAGTATGTTTACCAAGAACCCTGAACTGTTTAACTCTCGCAGCAACATCTCTGATTTCTGTTTGTGCACCTAACTTGAAAATACCACCTCTCCTAATATGCAGACCAGAGACCTATGTTTCGCCTTTAAATTGCACACCTGTAGTAGTATCTGTTTGAGTGGAGTAAAATTGGGCCTAATGATAGCTCACATCCCTCCTTGATAAAAGGTCTACCTCGAGAAGCGAGAGCAGACACTCCTGTTAAAAAAGACAAGTATCAAGTTTTGTTTTTTTTTGTTTTTTTTTTGCTGTCATTTCTTGATATCAGACAAACTGGTAATTTGATTTCCACTTGTCTCAGCCTTTGCAATCTCTGAGCCATTCGATTCTCCTTTTTTTGTGAGTCGTGAGAGTACATTGGTTTTCTATTGATTGGAGTGCTGACTTTGTTTTGGGCCGTTGCAACTCAGTTTAGTTTGATTTCTGAGGGGAGGTCGTTGACTTGCATGGCGACACTGCCGCTTGTCATTTTCCAACTTTATCAGCCTCTTTAATTAGCCTCATAATGCACCTGCTGGTTTTCCAACTTACAATACAGGGATTTTTAAAAGCACAGCCGACCTGAAACATAAAAAAAATCATTTCTGAATCATTGCTGTCATGTATGAAGAATAACGATTCAGATGAGTAATTTTCCAAAAAGAAATCTTATATCTGTACTTTAATATCATACTTAAAATCTATTTTTTCTCAGCTATGAAGCACATCCATGACTTTTTTTAGCTGTCCTGTGTACAACAGAATGCATTGTATAACCAGTGACTTATAGCTTTACTCAGGGATCATTTCTCTTGATTGATGGCTTGAGACGAACGATGAGATTGATTTGCCCCACACAGCTGTCACTGCTACACACACAATAGTTAATCTGCAGAGTTTTCTGTTTTTTTTTTTTTTTTTGCCTGAACAACATATGTATAACTATATTAGTTTGGGGAAGTTTCTGGCCATGTGTGGGAATAATCGGGGTCATGTGACGAAAGATAATAATTATGATGCAGGAACTACAGCTTTTTCTAATGCACTTTTTCATCCACTGAGCAGACATGTGGATTACAGACAGCTGTTCAATACAACAAGAAAAACAAGGATGTTTTTACCTAAAACTAAGAGTTAGCCTTAGAGTGCATGTCTATGTCATGTAATTAAATGGCTTATGGGTCATTTTCCTTGCTGAAATGATAACGTCTGTGTTTTCTTGTTGTGTTCCTTCTGCCCTTTTCTGCATTGTTTCATGATGTGTTTTATAAATATTTAAGACATACAAACAAGCCATTTTTTTGGAGTCAAGTGGATCTTTACCAAACTCGTACTGAGATTGGGGTGTGGGTCTAGTATCCTGACGCAGGTGTTGATGCCAGCCAAAAGTAGGTCTCATGAACACATGTTGTCAGTCAAATAAAGATTAGCAGAGCAGATGACCAATTTTCTATCCCTCCTATTTGACCTTGTAAACCAATTATTTGCTTGTTACGACCAGAGTGGAAAAAATTCCGATGACTGATAATGTCACTGGCTGGGAAGTTTGTGGCCTTTTCCTTCCTTCAGTGACGCCGTTGTGAAAGAAACCGCATGAATTGGGATTTTTAATTAGCCTACCCTGCACAATGAGGCTGTGGTCGCTGGAGAGGTGAAGTTTGTGAATGCAGGAAGTCTCCCAACAACGTTGCATTTGATGAGGCTGTCAAGCTCCCTCGCATCAGCCAGGCACTCAGCGTGTGGCCTTTTTCAATGCTCCTTTATTGGAAAGTTTGAACACATCCTCTCTCACTGTGTTCATTCCCTGTTCAGTCTACCCGTCGCTCAATGACAGCTATGAACAAAAAACACTACTCTCTTGTTCTCTTTGTATATTTTCTTTCCCTTTCGTTTTTTCCTTTTTTTCCTCCCATTCTTTTTTCAGTCAAACTGGGAATGGTCAAAGCACAATCAACCTATTTCGGCAACAAGCAGAGGCACAGTGAATCCTTGCAGGTCTCAAGGGAGTCCTGCCAAGTTTGGGGCTTTTCAGTTTTCCCTTTTTTTTTTGCCAGGGAGAAAGGATGTAAGCTTGCTTGCCGAGGAGTATGCCTTTGTTGGGTTGCAGGAGACTGACGCACTGCAGGAGTTTTGGAAACAAACCAGGTTGACTCTGTTCTCCAGGCCCTGGCTGCTTTTCTCACCACTGTTCGGAAGATACAAGCAAAACCCGTTCAAATCCTACCGCTTAGCATTTTTATTATAATTAGCAGGGAATTACCTGGTATTCCCCCCTTAGGAAAGTATGTCATTTTATCCAAGGCTAAGGTACCTATTGTTCACAGAGAGAAATTATCTTTAATTAACATGCACCAAATTTGCTTTTAAAAATCCATTCTGTGCAAAATTCCGCTCAACTATTCCCTGTAAGCAAGCCTTGTAATTTCATTTGGCGTGATTAACAGTGGAGTTCCATCACGTATTTCCTGTCATGTTTATTGCTTGTGTTTGATGTGGCGCGTGGTTGAAATATTTAAGACCCTGATATTTATGATCCTCCAGGGCCCAAAAAATGGTAGAAGATGGCAGCTGATTTCCCTGCAGTGCAATGATCAATAAATTCTACATATCAATTAAGTTCCACTGTCATCTCCAAGGCCTCTCCCAGGGATAAGCCTCTCTCTGGTCTCTTATTGGCCAATCATGGTGTTGCACAGCCTCCCCCACAGCTCCTCTGCGTTCATGAAACAAACATGTACATGGAGAGAGGTGCTACGTTAGAAGTGTGTGTTTTTCGGTGAGCCGTCGGGGGCGGGGGCATCATAATCCGTAGTATACAAGAAGTGTCTTTCATTTATTTCCTTTTTATATGACATATAGTGGCAGCTCTGTAAATGTGAAAAGTTCTCAGCTGTGGATCAAATAGCCATGAAATGCTTTTACAGTCCCGATGGCCTTCTAAAAACGATTAGATTCTATTAACCTGTGCGACGTAAATAAAAGCAATTGAGAACATGGAAGATTTCAGTCCTGATGAAGCACGCAGTTTGCTTCTGATGCCTTTTTCTTAGAGCTGAAAAGAGGAGTTTAAAAGAAGAGGGACAAGTAGAAAGAGAGACTGTCATTGCAGAAGTGGCTCTTGTGTTGAAACAACACAAGATTTCTGGTTGGAGGCAGTTGAGCTACTGTAGATTTTTCCTTCATGTTGACAGCACAGACGCTGCAGCATCCAAACGGCGTCAAGTCCCTGTTAGCATCTCCTGCTAACTGAGAGGCACTACAGATGTTAGTAGGCGTTGCATCTTTGTACCCTGCCAGTAGCCAAGCAACACTGCAACCTCACCATCTCGAGTGTTTCTGCGCTCTCAGCACATTCCCTCGCATGATCTCGCCCTCCGAAACGGGATTAAAAAATCCCCCGCAACCTTTGCCTGCGTTGTGCGTGTGATTTTGCCAGAGGGTAATTAAAGTGTTTCTTCTCCATTCAGCCTCTCACAAAAGTTCCCTGTATATCATCTGACATCAAAAACACTTAAAATAAATTGCTGTATAAAAATGCGATGTTCAGGCAGCCAATTAAGTTTGATGCGTGAAGTGTTAGCCTTTGAGCGTGTGTAATGAGGCCCATAGCAATACTGTGAAGACTGCTAGCTGCTGTTTGACAAAAGATGTATTTTTCATTCACGTGGAGCCTAATGAGTGGATGGAGATGCTACAGTCTCTCATCAAATCCGATGATACAGATCAAGCAGCTTGATGAATGATTAACACCACTTTCACAAGGGCGCTGACCTAACAGTTTTGTCCGCACCTGCAAAGTCAATCAATTAAAAGAGATGAAGGTGATTAATTATTGGCAATCATTAAGCTGTTAAATTTACTTGCAGCCTACGGCTTATTTATCGATGTCCTGGTTTAATGAAGACACATCTGGCTAAACAGCTCTGAAAAGGATAACAAAGCAAAGCAGTTTATGGTAATGCCATTTTGATTTTTGACAGTCGTCTGTCGCTGTTCCAGCCCCGAAACACTCCAGTTCAGATGCAGAATAAAAGTATCCCAAATCCCATTCCAACACCATTCAATTGCTCGCCATTGAAATTCAAATATGGCCTGATTATAATGTTTAATGTGCATGCCACCCTCAGCGATTTTTCAAATTGTGTGATATAGGCTTTTAAAGGGCCTCCCTTTGGTGTTTGCAATGCTGTCTAAGGCTCTCTGTCACTTTTTTTGTGCACCAAGTGCCTGGTCTTGAAGAACACAAGGTTAGCTCAGGATTATGGTTCTGTATGTGTCTTTCATTGCCTTTAATATGCAAATAGGAGATTAGCCTTGGAAGGAAACTGTTTGGCATGGGAGTTATTTCTACCAGGAGGTGACGCGATCCATTATTGCCTCTGTTTTTCCTTCTCAGGATCAGACTTAACCATTTCAGCAAAAAAATGGCACTTAAGAAGCTTCCCAGGACGATGACGGGATATGGATACACTGTACATATCAAGAAATGCTTACATCGCATTAAAGCATATTATCCTTTAGCATAAAGGCTAAATAAATAACAGTTGCTTCATGCAGGCAAAACGCAAGCTTTCTGTAACATGACTCAGTATTATTCGTTTAAGTAAAAGGCATTTGTCAGTATTTCATTGGAGCTGCATGGCAAAAAGTTAAATGACTCTGTCTGCATGGCTGAGGCACATCAAACAAAATAAGGAAACTACATTGCTGCAATTCATAGCAAAAGCCAAATGCAGCCGGGCAAATGACTTTGGTATTACACTGTCAGAAAACCATTTCAAATGTGCCATGGGAAGCAATTCCAGCATTTCTTTTGATCTCCAGTGTGGAGGGGAGGAGGGAGGATTAGGAAACATTTCATATCATGGAATTGTGATCCCGGCATTAGAGCTATACAATGCACATGCGATGTCAACATCCATAATTGAGCATTCTAAGTGACCTATTTTTTTTTTTTTTTGCGGGAGGGCTACCTCTGCAGTTGTTGCTGCGTCAGAGAGTTTAACCCTTTCAAAATCTGCTTCAGGGAAGTCCATGATGGAGCCGAGCACCCATCCAGAACACCATCACGACGTTGCTGCTTCTCCACCTCCTCTGGGCATGTTTGTTAAGTGACCCTAAACTGTGCTCATCCATGAGAACATGAGATGATGTACGCGCCGCAAGATCTGCTATAGAAGTTGCGGACAGAATTCTGCCAACACACACTCAACACTTTCCAAAACAAAGTCTGTCAATCAACTATTTGTTTGTTCTGAAATGAAGTGAATTTCATTTTAGATTGAAAGCTCAACACACTTATTTAAATCAGCACTCAAGCTACATACTCCTCTGTTGTTTGGAATATTGATTCTGGGTGCGCGCACACACAAACACACGTGTGAGACAGTGAGGCACAGATTATCCAATCAAACGTCCATGCTGGCCGTGTACAATTGATCAGAGTACATTTGCTCCGCGCTGACAACCCTGTGGGCATTCACGGCTTCTCTCACTGGCTCAGAGGGGGGTTGAGGATTATTGACTGTGGGATAAAGGAAATAGAGAAATCTGCAGAATAGAGTCCCCAAATAATTGGATTAAACAAACAAATTAGCTTGTTGAATGTATAATCAGAGCAATGAGCAAGAGTTTGTGCCATTGAAGGACTAGCAGTTTGCATCTCAGGTTTAAAACCTGACAGTTCTCGCTTTTACTTGTAACATATGTTGTCCCCAATACTAATTGGTCAGTATTTGGACATGTTTCCACACAGAGTTTTTGTGTGTACATCCACCCTCAATGGCTTCAACATAAAGGACATTCTTGCCTTTCTTTCTCAGCTAGCTTGGGAAATGGCTCTGTTTTAGATGTTCCTTGACCTCTTTCAGGCCTACAGAATGGAGTCAGTGTGTGCCTGAGCAGTCTAATTGGGTTGACAGCGCAGTGTCTTGCCTCTTGCTCACGCACATGACATCCAGCTCTTTGACAGAGCGGCCTGCCTCGGCAGTCCTTTGGCTGTCCAAGTTAGTAGCACTCGAGCAAATGTTTAAACAAGCGATCATAGATGACTCGACGGTGTTGACTTCACTGAGCGCTTTTCGACTATTTGCATTTTTATTGTTGAGTTGTAAACACTTACAAACAAAACCAACAGTGGATGAAATGTGGCTCAGAGTTAATGAATAGATTTTAATGGACACTCTAGGAATGTGTTGTTAATTTGCCGTCGGTACACGTGCACGTGTGTGGTTTTAATGAAGCTGAATGAATTGTGCATTGGGTTACTGGTGCATGCAGCGTGATTATGTTGAATATGCTCTCTCTGTTGTGTGGTGCCCACCGTTTAAACAAGGCTGTGTAGGTGGGACAGTGGGGAGGGAGGAAGGGCAAAGGGAGACAAAGGGAAAGTGGAAAGTACGCAAGGCCACGCTCTTCATGAATTCATTTCCCCTCTCGCTCCTGTGTCAGGGGGACCTCGTCTGAACCCATTAAGTTGGTAACAAGGTGACAGCGAGCGGTCCTGGTACGGGTTCTGGCCTCCGGAGCTGTCTGGCTGCTCGTCCATGTTAATTAAGTGAGAGAATGAAAGTGTGAGGTATGGGGACATTGTTAGACAAAAAGGTTTAACTAGATGGTCCGGATAAGGACAGAGTTTCGGTCTTTGTCTCAAACGAGTTTGCAGCTTCGAGGTGGAGCTAAACAGACAGCAATTTACGCTGATTCAAGTAGGTAAGTGAGGTATACAAATCTCACCACAGGCAGTCAGCAGACCATGAATTATTGAGACGCTGTTAGGCTTGTCGTGTTGAATCCTTTAACCTTAGAAAGGTTGACCAGTCTCATTCCCTAAATCCATTTCCTTTGCATATTATCAAATAACTCGTCACTGGTGCTCTTTTGAAATAATGTCCTTGTTCAACATTGCCAGTGCTTACAAATGGACAGGATAAAAATGGCATGGCATGTTGGTGAAAACGGACATCCCCCCCTGCCGCCCTTCCGTCTCCCCTCTACTGTGGGAAAGTGCGTCATCTTTCTGTGAGGAAAATGGCATTGGTAGAGTTCACTGGGAAGCGTTTTTAGTGCAAAGTAAGTGGGCGATCAGGAGATGTCATCAATTCCAATGCATGCCAGTTGCCACGGAAACAGAAGTGGAGAGGCTTTTCTCAAGGATCCTGTTAAACATTTAGAGTGTGCAGGACTCAGAGAGAGATAGAGAGAGACAGAGAAATTAGTGGAAGAGATGTGTTTCGTGGATAGTCCATCTTTTCATCCGTGTTTTCCTTCATTATAACTGTGAGTGACGTGGATACATTTGCACCATTTGGTTTTAAGTTAAGCTCACAAGCCTCAAATCTACCTAAAGTCATGATTATTAAGGTGTAGTTGAATTGGCTTACTCTACCAATATCTAGTTAATATCGAAAGAAGAGGTTTAATACATATCAAATCAAATATGAATGGTATTGTTGCAATTCTTTAGCTTAAGTAACGTTACTGTAAGTCTTATTGTTTTTAGATTGCGGTAAAGATTGACTACACACATCCATATTAGGGTTTTCTCATATTTGCATGGAGGAACAAAATTGCAAGACTTGGCCTTTATCTGCACAAGTGGCCAAAGCTGTGTCCGAGCTTGGCACAAAAGCACAACAGCCCTTCTACAGTGGTAATCTCCCAGCAGACAGGCCCTAAATGGGAAAAGGGCTCTTTGCGGTAACAACGTGGGCTCAGCAGATAGGAGGTCTGTGTAATTCCTGTTAATTACTGTCCACGAGGTGATAAGACCTGGTTGGAGAGGCTAAGAGAAGAGATAAGGAGGATCAGGGATTCACCTGAAGGATTTTCTACCCCTAGGGCAAAAACAGTCTAGTTTTCCAGAAACAGCCTAAAATTTGAAGCCACCCCTATAGTAGCTGTTGTTTTTTTCTTCCCTTACTGAACTAATGGAATTGTTTTGACACCCATTTACGAGCTGTGGCAGTGGGTGAACTGAAGGTTTTATCTATTTAGTCATCAGAAAACATTTTTGAGCAAACAGACCTGCTGACTTGAGATTCTGTTAAAACACTCCTATTGCTTCTAGCCCTGAAATACATGGATACACTTATAAAAAAAATGGTCAAATAAATACATAATCTTACTCTTTCAGAGGCTTTTTATCCACATTATCATAATCGTTAACCAACTCAATCTGCTGATGATGACCATGTGGTCAAAAGCTCCAGTATAAGATAGTAACAGACAAGACTTTGAGTTTTTGTTGTTTTGTCTGTATAGCTAAAAGGAACTTTGTTCCCCCTAATACTGAGCACATTCATTTACATTGAATTGTTAGTTATAAAATCCCGGCACCCCTTTCATGCAAATTCAAAAAAGCACATCAAAACAGGCGTATGGAAACACACTCATACTGCACTTGACTAAGACCACTGATACCACAACAAATATTCACAGCATGACTTGAGGGATTTTCTTTTAAAAATAGTTCAAAGCAATTCACCAAAAACACGAGCCCCATGAGACCCAATTCATTTTCTTTGCCATATTCCAAGCCTCCATTAGCATGCGCCGGGGATGAATCTTGCGTGTTGTCAGTCACCTCTCTTCTACCATGAAATCAGACCAAATCCCAGTTTCTGTTTGTCTGGTTTTTCTCTGCAGAGACGACCCGGCGGACCTCTGACCTGGTTGCAAACGCTCCTACACAGAAAAGAACCAGTAATGTGGGATGCTGTTGTATGAAAAATTGGAGGCTGATAAGATAGGACACTGTGCGGTTCTTTGAAGGAATTGAACCCTACAATAGCTCTCAGGGGCTTCAGCTACAGGGATATATGAGCTCATATTGGAGAAACGAGGCTAGTTGTCTAAATGCATTACTGTAATAGGACCTGGGAGGGGGAGTGGTGTTGTGTATCTGCATGTTGACCTTGCTAGTATTAAGTTCTTGAATTACTCTCTAGGGTGTGCATGCTGGCAGAGGCACTGGTGGTCCGACTATAAACTCCTCATTTCTTACTTTTAGGTTTAATTATTTTCTTTGTTCCTGCTTATTAAAAGCTCAGCAAAGGAATTGTGTCTTCTTCACTCAGCGGCTCATCATTAGCAGCCGAAGCATATTTCGCCCTTGTAATACACAGAACGCCGAGATACTAATTACCTTTCAGTCACCAATAAGGCTTTGGTTTTACCCCCTACTTCTCATTGAACAGTTGCCGCTGTAAAGAATCTGTTTCAGTCAGGCGTTTGTGGAGCGTCTATACAAATCACGCCTAATATGACAACCATTCATCAGTTTGATAAATGATTATCAAAGAGAGCCACTGAGAATATGCAAATGTCAGCGCTCGGAGATCGCGCTGCTCCTCGACAACACAAAACATAGCATTTCATATAAGTAGTACTTCTTTTTTTTTATTACACAGAGGGGTTTATATTTCTTATTTAAGCACACTGGAGCAGTACCAAAGGACTGGATATATTTGATTCTACAGCTGAAATAGATGTAATTGGTTCTAATTTCCATCTCCTCTGTCTTCAACGGTATCTCACTCCATGATATACTGCGATTAAATTAGTCGAGCACTGTACCTAATGGACCTTCTTTTGTCCCAGATGTTAGCCCGCACAGAAGATTAGACATTATCCACTTGTCTTTTTTCCTTAAGTTTAATGTGTGACAATTTCTAGAATACTTTTAGGAGTCATTGTTTCTTTTTTAACACGTGTTGATACTATAAGAAGATAAGTGTGTTTCCAACTTAATGGCAACAATTTGGGAAATGTGGAACTTTTTACCATTTTTGCCACAGAATAACCTGACTGGCCTGCACAGAGTCCTGACCTCAACCTAATCCAGCATCTCTGGGATGAGCTGGCTGGAACGCCGACTGTGAGCTAGGTCTTATCGCCCAGCATCAGTGGCCAACCTCACTAATGCTCTTGTGGCTGAATGGCAGCAAAACCCTGCATCCAGGTTGTAAACTCTTGAGAAAAGGCCAGAAGAGGGTGTTAGCAGCAAATAAATACCCATGCTTTTTAAGGAGGATGTTCAGCGGTTCTGAATCCTGAACTGCTTCTGGTTCTTTAACTTGGACCAGATTGTCAAAACAACAGACATACAGTTCCACCTAAAAAGATCTAACACATGTCTAGATTTGTAAAATTGGAGTTGTAAAAATATTTTCTGCTCAAACCGTCAGAATAAAGGCAGTAGGCAAGGGAGGCAAGGCGAAGATAAGACGATGAAGGGTGGTAGTGGGTGGGTCAGTAAAGAGGAGAGTCTGAGGGGATGTGTGCAGAGGCTGCTGTGATGTAAAAAAAGAAATAGAAGGGTGCATTCTCGGGTGGAAGAAGGACAGCGAGGACGGTTCAGCAACTTTCTCGTCTGATAAAGCCAATCTGCCTCCACATGACCCAGTTTCGCAGAGCAGATTGGCTAACGATAGAACGAAAACTGACATGCACTTGCTGAAGTATTTAAGTGTCTGAAATGTGCAGGGTAAACAGATTGTAAGAATCCCAAATGGAACGGTGGGGCAGTGTGTGTGTGTGTGCATCATGTGTATTTATATTCATCTTTCGTAATGCAAGCATTGTTGCAAAGAAATGCAAAAAAGCAGAGAAGTCCTGGTCACATAGTACAGTATAATGTAAAAATAACATGGGTCGTGATCTCAGGAGGCCTTCGTAATTTAATGTCCTTCGGTCTTGAACTAAAACTATAAAGCATCACGTTGTGGAAACGCACATTCAGTGAAGAGTGTGTATACTTGTTGAGTGCATGTCTTCCTTTGCTCTCTTTCAAGGCCGTGGAGGCTGTCTAAATCACTAGAAACTACATTCTGTGACAAAATTGCACCGATGAGAGGGGAAATACATGTACATCGCTGTTCTTAGAGACATCCAGTTTATCTTTAGGATCACTGCCTTATGAGGCTGATCAATCTCTGTGGATGTGGAGACAAGCAGATATAAACCAGATGTAGCAAGTTACAAAGCCACTATTTCTTTGGCAGTAAGTGCCAGTTTACACTGAGTGTACAGAGTTCGGGCATGTTTAGTTACGGGGTTTACTTCTCCACTACATCAGGTCCTGCATTATCCTCTAGGCATGTGTAAGCAAGATACTTTTAGCTCCTTTAACTGTAGTCATTTTCCCAAGGACCTGGTTTCTCAGCTATTCCTGAGCTCCCAAAAAATCCTTCAGTACTTGTGGAATGGACACCGCCCCACTATGTCTTGCATAGACGTTGCAGTACTTGATGTCACTCACGCACAATACTACAACATCTGTACAACATTCACTCATACGCAAGCAAGCACTTGCTGTTAGCATCAGTATTAGGACCAAGGAGGATAGAAACGGCTTTTAATCTTACCGGCATTTAAACAATTGTAATTTTAATGTTTCCCCAACTAGTCTAAAGCCTCAGGGGTTAGAAGAGAATGCATGAGACAGGAGCAGATAGAGAGAGAGAGATAAACATCTTTTTGGTAATCGTTTCATTTATTAAATCTAAAAAAACATCTGCTTTTGAAACGGCATGTTGCCTGTAAATGTGGAGTTTTCAGTCTCCCTTTTCCACCTCTGCACATCTCTGTTTCAGCATCCATTGAAGCATCACACTGGCACAACAACAAATTACAGAATAGATCATGATGA